>NW_022147208.1:1155780-1702310 GCF_002938485.1 Sitophilus oryzae
ATATTGCGGAAACAAACCATTCCGAAATTATTAAAATTCAAAAATAAAAAATAAAAATTCCGTGTTATTTAAATGGAAAAAGAACAAATAAATTGAGGCTAACCTTAATATTAATATTTAATATTAAGGGTTCTACTAGGCGCCACAGAGGGCCAGAAATACCCTTTAATATTGAATAAGTCCAAAATATTTTTATTAACATATCTGATAACTTAACACTTGCATAAACTTAGTAGACTTTGATCCATAAAAAAACAAAATAATTATTTCGATTGATCGTCATGGAGACGTCAAATAACGCGTCATTTTACGACAGGTTTGCCTTTCGCATTTGAAAAAAAGTTTGTCTTTAAAAAGTTCAATTTCAATTTTTCTGTGGGAAATTATAAGCAATCAAATTTTTGTGATGGATGTAGGTGAAAGAGGTAAGTGTAGTCTGCTTTAACATATTTTATTTTGTTAGTAAATCTTACAACAAAAGGCACTTTAAAGGAAGACTCCTGAATTGGTAAAAATATGCCTCAAATCGAAAAGTTCAAATTGCATGAACTTTTAAAATGAGGAAATATCATATTTTTGAAACTTATATTTTGGAATATGTAACAACTATATTTTATTTTGATAAAAAATTCTGCCCCAAAGTGCCCCCCATTGAAAAATGAGCGTTTTTATTTGCTATGCATTTGTTACGAAAAGGTCAATACGCTTATTTTTTATAGTATTATTGAGTCGTTTTTCGGGTTATTATTATCTAAAATAATATGTAATAATAATTTTTTTTTTTTTTCATTTATTATACAGGGTGGAACTTTTAACTGGAATAAATTCTGTATTACAAAAAAAAAAAAAAAAAAAAAAAAAGAATTAAAAAAAATACGGGTCAATTTTTTCAATTTTGCCACATTTTTCATGTCCAAATGACACTCACCCCCATTTGGGGATAAAAACAACTAACTTTTTTCTTTTAGTATAAATGCCTTGTATGGTAGCCGAAATCTAAAATTTACGTAACGAAATCTGAAGAATTTGGAAGATAACACAAGAAAATAGACAAATAATCCCAGAAATAATACAGAATGTCGGAAATGAGTTTCATTTTAGATTAAGGTTCTGTCAGGAAAAAATAGTAGACATTTCAACAATTTTTGCAATAAATAATATTTTTACGAGTTTAATAAAATGCAAAAGTAAATAGTGGGTCATATTCCTTTTTTTGTGCCCTTTCCAACGAGCTACCACAAAACATACGTTTACATTTGAAAAAAAAAGAAAGTTATAGGAGAAGAATGTAGACATGAAAAAATAGTAACCAAATCGAAAAAATTGACCTTATTTTTATTTCTTTACCAAATAAACGCTGTTCTTAATATATAATTTTGATGGAGTTCTAATAGTTCTGATGGGTTTTTGCATTTTTAGAACTTGAATCCCATACGATTCAGTTAAGACAAATATTTGAAAAAGGCATAGAGAGGATCAAAATCAAAGAGACATTAAACTCTATTTTATGTATGAAGTGCATGAAGCAAAACAAGGCAAGAGTAATGCAATATTCTCGTCTTTATTCCCTTGATTTTCGAAGGAAATGGCTGGCTGCAAAAAGGACCAAGAGTAGATTTTTAGACTGGAACAAAACATGGCTTGACAGGGTCATAAATTTTGCTTGTGTTAAAACAAAAACTACTGGAAGACCCAAATCTGAGTTTCAAAATCTCAGTTACTCTGGAAAATTCCGAAGAACGGAACAGTTACGAAAAACGGAAACAAGCGAGCTGATTTTTGCTACTGAATTAAGATTAAGGTCTGATGGAAGACCAGAAGCTGCTAAATTATTATCTCGATCTCGTACTGTTTATCTCCGAACCAAAAGAAATAAAAAAAATAATCAAACTACTTCCAAAAACGCACAATCTCCATTAAGTTCAGATCAAGCTTTAGCGTTATTTCTTGACGCTAAACTTACTAAGCGATCATACCAACTTCTAAGAAATAACGCTAAAGAAAACAATTTCGACATCTACCCCAGTTACAACAAAATAAGAGAGGCAAAGCAGTTATGTTATCCGGAGAATATTTCTGCGCAGGAACATTCTGTGGTGTTACCTTTACAATCGCTACTAGATCATACAACTTGTAGGCTTTTGTCGACTTTGGATCTAGAAAACCAACATTTTGAAAACTTAAATTTTACTTTAATTACTAAGTGGGGAATGGACGGAAGTAGTGGACAAAACGAATATAAACAAGCATTTGAAGGCAATTATAGTGACAGTAATTTGCTGCTTACATGTCTGGTTCCTTTACAGTTAAATACAACAAACGGTCAAAGCGCAAAAATTTATGTCTGGCAGAACCCCCACCCTGCATCTACGGTTTATTGCCGACCTCTAAAAATGCAGTTTTGAGAAAGAAACTATCGAAATTTCAAAAAGGAGAAAAGTCATGGACCAAGAGAATTTTAAATTTATCGCCGACTAATTTTAGATTAAAAATAATTCGGTATTTTGGTAAACATGAACTATACATGTCAATGGTAGATAATAAAATGATTAACTCAATAACAGGTACATCATCCCAAAAGTGTTATTTGTGCGGTGCTTCACCCATTGAGATGAACGATATTGATGCAGTTCTGAAAAGAACTGTAGATAAGAACCATCTTTCCTTCGGAATTACATCCCTACATGCATGGATTCGATCATTCGAATGTATTTTGAAAATCAGTTATCGATTACAGATACAAAAGTGGCAAGCACGAGGTGATGATAAAAATGTCATTAAGCAAGAGAAAAAAATAGGATCCAAGCAGCCTTTCGATCTCGTTTGGGGATTATTGTGGATCAAACAAAACAGGGAGCAGGGACGACTAATGATGGCAACACAGCCAGGACATTTTTTCAAAACTATAAAGTGTCCGCTGAAATAACCAATATTGACGAAAATCTAATATATCGCATTTATGTGATTTTGCAAGTCATTGCTAGTGGCTTTGATATTAAAATTAGAGAATTTAAATATTACTGCATTGCTACAGGAAGACTTTTTCTGCATCTATATCCATGGTATAGAATTCCTGCTTCACTACATAAAATTTTTATTCACAGTGCAGAAATAATCAAGTCTGTTCCTGTGCCTATTGGGCAACTGTCAGAGGTAAGTGGCCAAAAATAAAAAATTACAAGAAGGGCTAGAGAACAAAACTCTCGAAAATGCAATAGAGTATCAACAAATAGAGATGTTTTTAATTGTTGCTGTTACTTTCGATCAAAAATTGCTTCACTAAGAAAGCATAGTACACCAAAAAGAAAATATTTTTGCCCAGAAGCGCCAATATGTTCAAGTCATTTAAAACTACTTCTTCTAACCACAGCAGCGATGATGATTCGGATTAGCTTAGTAGTTTTGTAAGATTCGAAATAATTATTGTTATACTTTTTGTTCCTGTGATTATTTATTATATTTGTTGTGTTTGTTACTTTATAAAAAGTTTATTTTGTTTACTTTAAATTTGTTATTAAATTCAATATTGTTTCACAAAAATGGTTGGTGTTTCTTAAAAGAATGGCATTTTGCATTTAGAAAAGTAATAGTCTTAAAGTTTTGGCAAATGACTTTGACATTAATACATAGTATTAGATCGAAAGAAATTAAAATAAACTAAAATAAAAATATGTCCAAAAAGTACCAGTTGACATATTATTGTACTAAAATGTAATTTTTATCAAACTGGTAAAGAAAGTTTGGGTGTGCCATTTAAAAACGAAAGTTAGGGTCACTTCCGGTCAAACCGGAAGTGATGTAAAACAATTGAACACGCAGAAAAATCGATTTTCTCTATATACCCCTTTCCCCAAAATATTATTTTGTTTACGTCAAAAACAAAAATGTTATAGGGGCGAGCCACGTTTGAGAGTACACCCGGTATTATATTCAGTTCCTACTATACCCTATATAATTATGTTTCTACTTGTCCAATTTAGATATTTTTCACATTTTAATCAATATTAGCTTTTGTATCACGTTCAAGACCAATTTCTACGCGAACAATAATTTTTCAATAAAATAAGGCTACGCTGGCCCACTGTGAGGCGCCAAGTTTTTGTTTTTAAATGCACTTTCAACTTTTCAACACCATAAGAAAAAAAAACACCCTAGTATATAGTTGCATAAATATTTCATAACCAATTAAATAGAACGCATTTTAAGTTTTTAAAAACGTAATTATCTCTATGATGAGGCCTATTATTTCCTCCATTGTTCCCTTTGCTCCATTTGCTCCGTTTTTTACGCCTAGAACTGGATAAATCGGGATTAAAATAAAACTGAGCAGAAATGGTGAAATACGGACCTGGAAAATGGCCGGTCTTTAACCGAAATGAACGCGCAACTGTTAACAAAAATTTACGATTTGTATTTTGTGTTAGCCTAGATTTTTTTTTCGTTGTTTTTACCAACCAGTTTATATGTTTGTTTTACTTTTTTCATGAAACATTTTTTGTTCTTTATTGTTCGTTTTATATACGTAATTTGTAAACTATTAGTGTGCTTAAAAATAATGATTATTATTAATAATAATTTTGTACACTATTCTTAATCGCCACCAGTGCCAGTGTCTATAATTAATTATACTCCCAGAATTTGTTGTTATACAGGGTGAGACTTACATAAGTGCAAATATTTTTAGGAGTAATATAATATTTCGACCCCAGAAACACAATTATAAGATTTTTTTCGCGAAAAAAATTTGAAAATTTGGAATTTATTGAAAACATTTTTGGATTTTTTTATTTGTTTGTTAAAAACATAATTTGTTGATAATGTGGCAACATAGGTAGTAGATTAAACTTACAAGAAAGAAAATCCAAAAAAGATCCAGTGGTTTTTAAAATTTTAGCAAAATATTTTTGGACATTTTCAAAATAAAATAACTCGGTTATTTTAGATTTATGTGAAGAACGGTAAAGAGAAAATGAAGGGTCGGCCGTAACAACGTTGTATGTAACATTTTGCTGAAATGTGATGTTTCCCTAAAACAACGTTTTATAAGCATATTTGAATGTATTGGCGCAACTGGAACCGAAAAATTTTGCCCGATGTCTGGCAATAGGGCGACCTTCAGTCAATGCCAGCCTTGCATTCCCGATAATAACGTTGTACGTGCGTTTAAGCGCTTAGTAAGAGGGCGGTGCAACTTTCACCCGCGGATATTTCCCACTTAAATAGGGGAAAAAAGGAAACTAAATATAGAGAACTAGAAACAAAACGCGAGAAAACGTTCAAGAGATGCTGGAGAGCAATATTCTAATTTATCTAGTACTAAGATTTTATTTTCGTAAAACCAGTTTTTTTGGAAATAATCGTTTTGCGTTATGTAAGTTCTTTCTTTAAAACCTTTATTAATAAAGAAATTTATTAAAAAATCATTCCGTTCTTAAATTTGAATATACATTGCTTTAGTGTAAAAGTGATATAGTTTACATGAACATACAAACGTATGTTACATGCATTTTCACAATACATGACCTTCTATATTGGATATTTCGTAATAGCATCTTTTTAAAAATTATAAATCAGTATAGTTATAGCAACTTTAGTAAACTATACTAAATACGAAGTTTTTTATCATCACCTAAATAACCTCTTATCGTTTTTCGTGATTTATTCCATTCACTTCTTTTGTTATATACAACGTTGTTACGGCCGACCCTTCAAATATGTTTTTTTATCCAGAACTACCATCCACGGAAATATTTACACTTATTTAAGAATCGCCCTGTATTACTCCGATTCTGCTTTGTTTCGTAGCTTCAGGAGGTTAAGGTAATTTTTTCAGTTTATTATAATTTTTTTCCAAGTGCTTTTAGCGAATCCAATGAAATTTTGAGGGTAAAAGTTACTATGCGTGCTAAATGTTTTAATTCTAAAAAAATGTCGATAGATACACCAGAGACGTGCATAGGGGTTATCTCTGGAATATTTTTCGATTTTAACCCCCCATAGCTACGAAAAAAAAAAAAAAAAAAAAAAAAAAAAAAAAATATAAAAATAAATTATCTTTTAACGAGACGAATAATTCCCGACAGGAGACGGCACATCATTTTTTTGAAACACCCTGTATATTTTGATGTTTTACGCAGTTTTTTTTTAAATAGGTTAGAGCAGTAGTTACTAAAAGTGGTCCTTGGCATCAGTGATGCCAACTCGTGGAAAATTTTCCGATTCGTGGGAAATTTTGATATCCAGAGGGAAAAGGGAAATCGTAACCCAAAACACCATATTCTTAAATATAATATACATATTCGTGATACTCTAAATTCATGTATTATTCGTAAAAAATGCTTTGTGCACAACTACATTGTTGCAATTGGGCCGGTAACCTGCTCTCTTCTCTATCGCCCTCGTTGATTTACGCAAATGATGAGGTTTTAGAGGTTCAACCAAGAGCACCATTTTTAGGTAAAAAAGTCCTAGGTTTTAAAGTCTTTTGTTGAAATTTCTGTATCTATAAGGGAAAAAGAACTACCACTACTAGTACTCTCTACCCTAATGGAAAGTACCCTTTGAGAGCTGTTACGGAATTCTAAACTACTGCCATTCACTTTGGCTTTAAAATGTGTCTAAGAGTACCAAGTTTCAAGAAGATTAGTAAACCATCTACAAATGTTTTTTTTTAATAAACAATTTTCAAGGACTGTAACTTCGTCGGTAAGCATTTTAGGGCATATGTTCCTAAAGGAACTTTTTACCATATTTTTATCCGTAGAATCACCCATCAGAGTTAGATACACTATTTCTTGGCACCCTGTATATTGAGCTTATTATTATACCGGTTCGGAATTTCAGGCTTTGGGTGCCGATTTTCGTGTGTACAATATGTAGCGAATAAAGACAGAAGGGCAAGTATACTCTGTTTTTTTTTTCTCAGGTAAGATTTCGACAGACGATGACAGAAAAAAAGCAGATGACTTCAATACCAATCCATTTATTTCACTAAAAAAAGTTTCTAATATTTTTTAAGTTAACTATGGATGGGTTTATAAATAAATACGTCATGCGTCGTCTCTTGTTTGTTTTTTAACGCAGTTTATTGGTTTTAATTCAAAAACGAACAGATCCATATTTCGATCATTGTTAGGTTTGACGCAAACGATGAAGCGGACAAAACAACGCTTGTTTGCCCGTATTGAAACTCGAACTTAAGATTTTGAGAAGTTTCAAAACTCTTGCCAATTAATAAGGTTATAAATGGTGTTCAAATAGAAATGATAAATATTTTGCATTTTTTTTTTTTTTTTTTTTTTTTTTTTTTTTTTTTTTTTTTTTTAAAAATTAAGTGGAGGAAAACTCGAGGGAATATTAAGTTTTGACCCAGAACCAATAGTTTTAGTTAATATTCGGTGCCACAGAGACGCCAGTGAAACTTTAGCCAGAAGACTATGGCCAGAGAGTTGTATTATCCACAAATAAAGTTGTATACCAATCTCGTAATAATTTGGTACCGAAAAAACTGGAGTAATCTGTAAAAATAACATCCAGGATAGGTAAAATAAATACATTTTAGTACTGCAGAAAAATAAAATTAAAAGTTAAATAACCAAGATTAGATTTTTCAGTTTTATACAGTTTTTTTCACAATATTTTGAAGTAATCACTTGTCACTCAAAATTTAAATATATTAATTATGCGTTCCAATTGTACCAACTTATTTCTTTGTAAAATAAAATAAACTACTTTGAAATTAAAATGACAGACACATCTATCACTGTCAAGGATCTTGTCGTTGGATAGACTATATTTTCCAAAACGCATTAAATGTGGCGTCGAATTAAGTGGTTATGTAATAAATACTTTGCATTTTTCTCTCACCGACTTACAATAGCTAGGGATTCACTCCTATACATGTTAAGTACCGACCCAAGACTTCTCTGACCGATAGGGTATAAAACTTCATCATTAATTTTATACTTTATCTAGAAAAGTACTTATTAACTATTTTTTTAGGTTATAACTTCCTTTCGAATGTGTTTTGGTTAGTACTGTTTTTAGTATTAGGTATTTTATATTTCATACTGTAGTTTTTATCTAAAAAGCATGATATAAAACAAAAAAAACTCTGAATAAGCTCTAGTTGTCAAAGGATTCGATTTTCTGGCAATTAGGACAGCAGCTGGCAGATCATAATTTATTTGATAATCAGAAATGAAAGCCTCCCGTTTTCTATGGACCTTTTGTAGCAAAATTCTGTGAACTTTTCATATTCGTAGTCCATATCAGTTCATTCCGACTAATCCAACATCATACGTTAATGGAATGTACCTTCTCGCTCTTCTCTTCCATCTCTCTTACTCTCTAGGCGAACTAAAGCTGATCTTTCTATTATGAGTGGATTAAAAAGTTATTTTAAAAAAAATTAACGTAGCTCTACGGTTGGCTTTTAAGGAAGAAAGGAATGAAAATCTTTCTATCGATCAAGTCGTGTGTATACGTGAACCTTTTTGCCTAAAAGACATACACGTCTAAAAGCCGAGGCTTTTAGATGTCCGGCACAGGAGTTTGTCCACGATATAGAATTTATTCGAAAGATAGAAAATTCGAATGGTTTAACATCGAAAAAATATGTATTCCCGGAAAGGTTTTATCAAAATTTAACTTTTGGCAAGGTAAAAATTGTATTTTTTTTCAATTCAATTTAGTAAATTCAGAGTTGCCAGAGGCCACACCTTCAATTATGCATACTAGCACTGATTGAAAGAATTGGGAAGGTAGGCAACCTAATTCCCATTACGTCTCAAGTACTGTACGGTGGAAACACCAATCGTTCTACGGTCAACGCATAAAACACATATTTTCTCTAATTCGGCCAGCGAATATCGAAGACGGCGATGTTCCCATATCAGAATGTGTAAAATCTGTACTACGTTTAACAAAAATATCTTTGGATGAAAAATCCGTGTTAATGTATTGAAAATTGAAATTCTTTTATAGGTACTGAATATGTCGTTCGATCGAAAAAAAGCCGTTTAGTTGGCTTGGAAATGACGATTATTGACATTTACCGTAAAATTTTACATATGAAATATAAGCGATCTTCATTTCCAAGCCAACTCTGACGCCGTTCTTTATTATAATAATATAATAATAGCTCCCGTATATAGCGTTTAACGCCTTGGGAGTACCATACTTGCCATACTAGAGCCGTTCGGTATACAAGGAAGGTAATGTGTCTAGCATTACGCTTCAATCGCCTATTATTACCTCAGGATTGTGAATTCCAAGTACTCATTTAAGGCTGAGTCGACCTAGGTACCCAAACTATTTTTATTTTATTAAAAATAGTTCGCTGATGAAAGGCCGGCTGTGGGATTCGAACACACAACCTTTGTATTGGTAAACGAGAAATGTACCTCTACACCACCGGGTACCCCTTCTTTATTTAATTACATAATATAATATTAAATTCTTTAACGATAGACAAGCCATCTTATAAACGTACTGTACCCAAAATCCGTAAATCTAGGGAAAATCAGTAGTTCTGGCAACACTGTCTCCTACAAACACTCACTCTGTCGACTCAAATCAGAACTACAGTACAGTATTCTTTAACCGCTGCGCTGTAAACGACTACAAGCGCGCAGCGGCGCAGAGGTAAACTAAATCTCGGAATTCCCGAACAGGCTGACAACGGATAGCTACATCTCGGATAGGTTTTGTGCCACAAAATCGCCCATAAGGGTGCGCATCCTCTTATTTTTTCAGTCAACGGTACTAGATTCTTTTTGTGCTCTAGTAGTTGTTTTGTCTTTTTGCTATCTACCTGGCCACAGTCTTCGGCATATTTTTATTTTGCACGACAATTTGACGTCACATGTATCGTTGGTTGCCTACAACTCACTAAAAAAGACATCCAAATTCGATTTTATATTAAAAAACAAAAGATTCACCACAACAAAACACAAAAGCTAACCAAAACATCTTCGTGCAACTTTGTGTCGATAGACAGTCAATTTTTATTCGCAAGAGCCTCGGCTACTCTCAAATTTTCGACACTGAACGTCAAACTGTCGTGCAAAATAGAATTATGCCAGTCTTTGGGCTGTAGCCAGAGAAATAGAAGGGATAGAGAATGAGCGTCAACATGCGCAGAAGGTCTAATCAAGTTGGGCGCCATATTCCAGGTCTTCCTGTCATTTTGTATATAGGTGGTAATCTATAAGTAATCAAATATCAATTTGCTGTTTTCAACCATACGGGGGGCAATTTAAATTTAGTGAAATTCTATCATTTATTATGGTTAGTTAACATTAATATGATTTATTTAATTATCAGTTTCAAAACTGCGTACAATATTGGTATATAATACACTAAATATACGAATATTCTGACAAAAGACGCTACGGACAGATGACCTTTTCGTCGTTAAACACTCGAAATGATATTAAATAAGTATTTACAATATTTCATGTTTACTTGTACTGAATTACGCGTTTCAATTTAAATTTTTGCAAATTTGGTAAAAATTATTCTAAACACCTTTTTGTTCAAGTTGTATATTCATAAAAAACATTTGGTTCATAATTATTTTTGATGATTACCTACCTTGTATTTTTAATATAAACCTAGAAAAAATATGTTTTTGTTTTATTTTTTTTATTCGTCTCTTCAAATTGTGTTTCAAAAACTGTTACATAATATGTCCTCTGACAAATATTTTCATAATACATAAACATCATTGATTTTATTAAGGGTATTATTATTAGTATTTATCTCTTCTGGTTTTTTTGTCGACAATAAAAACTCAATCTTGTAATAGAACATCAATTTTATATTTCGTAAAATTATTTTGATACAAATTCAATTTGTCAAAATTCAAGTCATTAATATATTGATAAACAACCCAAATTATTCCTAAATATTTTATTATAATAAAAACTGTTACCGGTAAGTTTGTAAAACACATTATGGTTTGTCATAATACTAGAAAAAATCATTTATTTTTTGCACAAAAGAAGCTTGTCGATCCTTATTTGTCCATAACAAAATTCTGTATGTACAACATACATATAGCTAATTTATTATTAAGAAAATTAGATTATATGATCTCAGAATTTTAAGAAATTTTTTTTAAGATAAAATAGTTTCTTCTCAACTGTAATATTGTCAACTTTGGCCTGTATTTTATCTATTTAAAAACATGGGATTGACAATCCCCTTCTAAAATACATACTGGAAGGTACCGATTAAGTTTCATTGCATCAAATACCTTTGCTATAAATCCTGGCTCACAATTTAAGGCCATTGCAAAAT
Organism: Sitophilus oryzae; assembly: GCF_002938485.1. Taxonomy (NCBI): domain Eukaryota; kingdom Metazoa; phylum Arthropoda; class Insecta; order Coleoptera; family Curculionidae; genus Sitophilus; species Sitophilus oryzae. The sequence goes on from NW_022147208.1 coordinate 1,167,085, forward strand.
GCTTTTGAACTTCATCATAGATTTTACAAGAATAAAAGTGTAATATTGAAACAAAGTAACATTGTAAGCTTCATGACTAATAGTCTCATTTTTAACACTCTTTAAATATCATCTCGTTAACAATTATGAATATTATATGATTTTTCTCAGTGATTTGTGGCACAGATACAAATTAATATATGTTCCATAACAGTTTTTAAATAAGAAACTTCTGCCTACATTTAATTATATGCCTGTATTTAATTTTCTTATTGGCATAATACCCTTTCTTCCTATATAAATCTTGCCATTTTTTCAGTCCAATGTTCCTTGTTTTTACAGTTGTAGGAATACTAAAAATGTTGACTATAGAACTCGATACTATGTTTGAAAAAGCCTTCATACCTGCAACTGTGCATAAATCTAATTAACTGAATTCTCCTCCTCTTGACACTCTGAACACTGCTGCTGCTAATGTTAGAAATATTTAGCACAAAACTACAACTACCTACAACAAACTTTACAATAAAAATGTTAAATTTTCACTGTTCGATTAAAATACCCTATCTTATGTTTTCTTTTCCTCCAAATAATCTTCTTGTCAAGTAAGGACCAATCTTATTTGACATATTTCTGGTACACTTAAACTTGTGCTTTCATGGACACTATAAGAGTGCACTGTTTTACAGAAGCATGAACATTGATTCCAAGTATCTTCTTCCTCCACACGTAATAAAAACATCCTCTTTAAATGGCCACATCATACACTTATTTTTGACCAATCCCAATTACAATCACGATTTTTACAAATCGCCTTTAGGAAAACTAAAAATAAACAGTTTTGGATCATCTGTAAACACGATTATGTTGTATAAACTTACACATGAAAACTAATCATTTTTTCCGGCGTATTAGCTTTCTTAGAATGACTATGACAATATACAATAAGCCTTTTTGAATTAGTGTTTAGAATAATTGAGACTCTGATTGAGATAATAATAAATTTTAACTAGATAACAACACGAACGAAAAAAAAAACAAAACAAACAGATGTCAATTAAAGAGGGGAAGTGACAGCGAGACCTGGAAGATGTCTGCCATCTTGCCGTCGACAAAAATTTGGATGCGCACTCGTCGAAGCTCATTCTCCCACTTCCATATCTCTGGCTGTAGCACAGTCCTCACGGTGCGATGTTGCCACGTGTCTTGCCGCTTGGCCTTGATGATAGTTCCTTCCTTCAGTGTGTTGATCGTCACAAGTTGTGGGGCATCTGTCATGGCCTCTCCCCCGGCCCACTCTTTGGCAAGTCTCTCCGCTTCCTGGTTGCCCACAACATTACTGTGGCCTGGCACCCAGCACAGAGTTGGGATTAAGAAGGTTGTAATTTATTTTTAGGAGGAGTATAAAGAAGAAATGGCGAGTCTACTGTTACGAGTAGAAAATGAAAGTGCTGAGATGGGACTAACTATAACTATCAACCGCCAAAAAATGAAATTAATGTTCGTGGACAGAGGAAAAACACCACAGAGATCTTTCCAGCTTAATGGTATCGAAGTAGATCATGATTTTGTTTATTTAGGATCAAACATAAACGACGAAGGCAATTGTAAAATAGAAATTAGACACAGAATACAGTTAGCAAAAACTGCAGCCACAACACGTCTTACAAGAATATGGCAGAGCAGAGTGATAACAACACACACAAAAACGAATTTGCTACATAAAATTGTCTTCTCAATATGTCTTTATAGAGTGGAATCCTGGATCATCAAAGCATCGGAAAGGCGCATGATAGACAGCTTTGAAATGTGATGCTACAGACGTATGCTAAGAATACCTTGGACAGCTAGAAGAATTAATCTGTCAATTATTATGAGCGCAACATAAGCACCCGATTGTCAGCTATCTGTCTGAAACGCAACCTCGAGTACTTTGAACACATTGCTCGAAGACCTGCCGACAACATGGAAAAAATTATTATAACTGGTGATGTCCAAGGAAAAAGATGTAGAGGTCGGTCCCCAACAAGATGGATCGATCAAGTAAGACGAACAACGAATCTACCCCTACACTCAGCTATCCATCGAGCTGAAGACAGATTAGCCTGGAGAGATCTTATAAAACAAAAAAGTATTCTCATAGAAGTCAGGACCCTCAGCTATGAGGAACGTTTAGAGAGTGTAAAAATTTAAAAAATAAATTATTAAAACATATTTTTTGAAAGGTCATGTCATCCACAGAATCAAATCTCTCAAGTGGCAATGGGCAGGATACTTGACAAGAAGGACGAACAACAGGTGCCACAAAAATTACAGCATGGTACCCACGGGGAATCAAGGGATCTAGAGGAAGACCAAACTTGAGATGGGACCACGATATTAGGAAATTAGCAGGGATAACTTGGGCCCGCAGAGCCAATAATAGACAACAATGGGCCCAACTACAAAAATAGTATATGAGGGAGGCTACACCATAATTATTGGAAATGGTTGAAAAAACCATAAGATTGACCTCGTCAAAATTATCACCGATTGTTATTCCCCAGCCGTCTTTGACATCGTTTTTTATGCGGTAGTTTCCTGTTTGAAATTACAATGATTCTTAAAATTTTAAAGTACAATGAGCCATAATTTAGCCACTGTTATTTAGTGAAAAATACAAAACGTAAATAAAATAACTCTCTTAACTAACTTAATGAAGTACACCTTAGAGGCAGATACTCAGCATACTGTTAAACATTTACAACTTTTTTTGTGAGAAGCTATAACACAAAGTTTTGCTGTTTTCGCCAGACTTGCCAAGTCTCGAATTTTCCAAAACTTTCGTAACTTTTTAATAACCCTTGGCTATTTTTTACAAGACTGCTATTAAAAACGATAATAGTTTCTACCTGCATTTTATAAAGACAAAATTATGTGAATTATGATTTTATGTTTGTATAAAGTGGCATTAAATGTGTATATTACAGTTGAGGGTTCGAACCTTTAGTGTTACAACAACAAAATAACACACACACTTTACTCTTGCACTGGACGCACGCATGATAACCATGTAGATCATTAAAACTAAACTTATATTTTTTTTGGTGAGGAGGGGTAAAAAAATATTTTATAGGCAAATAGTGCACGTCGGCGTCGGCGAATCAGCTACCGAAGCATGATCGGCTATTATTTCTGCTGGTATTGGGGAGAACTAAACTAATATCTACAAATTGAGCATTTATCTAGTCGCTCAGTTGGCACCGAGTAGGCGTGGCAAAACTAGCCAAGCGAGACAAAGCCAACCGAGCTTAACACTTAATTACCGAAACTAGAACAATAGGAACAGAGAACTGGAAGGAAATGGACCATTTTCTATGTTCATACTATCTTTACATTGAAATTTTTACGCTCTCGTATGCATCTAATTGCCTATAATTTGACTTGTTTAGAAATTTTAAACTATTAATATCTATAAATGCTCTTTATCAACAAAATGTTGAGCAACGCAAGATTTATCCGGTATACTATATCTTTTCTGAGCCATATGTTCTTTAAATCTAGTTAATATTAATCTTCTAAGGGTACGTTTATGTTGGAGCTGCGATAAATGATAAAAGCAGTGAATTAGTGCTGCTCTTATAGTTGCTCAACTGCCAACCGTGTCTCGACGCGTTGCTCCAATACCTACATATAAATTAATATAATAATATTCTTTGCTTCGCTACTATCGCTGCTCTTATCGTTTATCGCCGCTCCAATATAAACGCACCCTAATGCCGAACATATTTCTGATCACTTTACATGAAATTTCATAAATACCCCACCTTTCCAGTGGATGTGTTTTTTCTTTAGGATTATACACAAGTTTATAATTGACATTCTTAAAAAAGGTTAGTTAGTGTATTTTTCTTATTAAAAGATATGTTTTTTAATTATTTAAAAAAATCCAATATCGTAGATCGCAGCTCTTTCTGTTTGTCTCCAATAATGCCAGCGACGAGAGAACAAAAAAATGAGAGAAAAAAGTAACAAAACAGAAGCTTGTTCGTTTCGATTTGAATAGAAGACAGCAAGAATAAAAATTCCTGTTCTGGCTTTGACGCTTTGTCAGTCCTAAATGGAGTTCTAATTATCTGTTCTTGATTGGAAAAAGTTTTTCTAGTTCTGTGTTCAAATCGATTATTTTTTCATTCGTTTTGTTGGAAATGCATTAAAAAATGTGTATTAGATTTCGAATACTAGTTTAGTACCTACGTTGATTATAATATAAAATATAACCGTTCATTGAAGAAATAAGAAGATGCGCAACGTTACGGGCGATTTCCTTGTATCTTTGATCCGTGTATTAGAATTACTAAATTACAATTACAAATGACAGCAATAATCAGTTTATACTGTATCCAACAACAAGAAGAGTAACAAAAACCTGTTCTAAAGACAGGAGGGAAATAGTTATTTATGGTACTAGTGTGTTATCTTACATATAAGACACGCCGGGAAATGTTTAGGCTAATTTTCTCAAGTGACTTATATGTTATAACACGCGCGTGCCATACAAAATTTTATCCAACAGCAGAACTGTATCATGCCCAATCTCAAACAATAATGGACTTAAAAGGATCTACCAGTCCTACTTTCATTGTTGCGAATTAATAAATTATCAGGGTGCGTTTATGTTGCTATGCAATATACAGGGTGGTCCGAACTGTATTCCGGAAACTTCGGCAGCATATTCTGTAGATAAAAATAGGTAAAAAAGTTCATATAAATGTATGTCCAAAAATGCTTAGTTTCGGAGATACAGGGTGTAGAAGTTTCATTTTTATTTCGATTTTTTCCTAATAATTTCTGAAGTAACGTCAATATTTGGATGAAAATTGGTGTCTGGGGTTTTTTTGACATGACAAATTTGATTTTGATATCAATATGGCTCCTATTTGTAGGTAACGCCGCCTACATGTGTTTGAACTGTTTTGAAGAGTAATAACTTTTTGTCCGTACCTGTATAAAACTACTGAGTGAAAAAATATATATTTCTTTGACTTTTTACGTAAAAAATATTTCTTAGTAAAAATCGCTACGAGCAACCGTTCTCAAGATATTTAGAATGGAAATAGTCAATACATGCTATTATTGACAAAAAATGAACCCGTTGAATAGATAGTTATTTGACTGAAATAATAAATTTGGGAAATTTTTATTTTCTTAAATTAATCATAATTTTTTATAAACATACTTAAGATAAAACAGTTTCTGTTGAACTTTGGGCACAAAAACATTTCAAATTTATGATTTCAGTCTAATAACTATTTAGTTGACATGTTTAATTTAAGTCAATGAGAGTAGGTATTGATAATTTCGATTCCAAATATCTCGAGAACTATTACTCGTAGCGATTTTTACCAAGAGATCTTTTTTACGCAAAAAACGCCTTAAATGTATATTTTTTTACTTAGTAGTTTTATACACGTACGGACGAAAAGTTATTACTCTTCAAACCAGTTAAAAAATGTGTAGGTGGCGCCCCCTACAAGTAGGAGTCATGTTGACATGAAAATCAAATTTCTCATGTCAAAAAACCTCCCGGCACCAATTTTCATCCAAATATTGACGTTACTTCAGAAATAATTTGGAAAAAATAGAAATAAAATTGAAATTTCTACACCCTGTGTCTCCGAAACTAAGCATTTTAGGACATATTATATACGAACTTTTTTACTTATTTTTATCCGTAGAATATGTCACCGAAGTTTCCGGAATACAGTTCGGACCACCCTGTAGATGTGCTTTTTTTTGTAAATAATAAATAGCACTGACATTAAGACGTCATTTAGATAAATCGCGATTTTTTAACGATAAAATAGTAAATTATCAACCAACAAGTCAGATTTTAAAGAAAAATGATTCAGAAAGATCCTACGCACGTACTTGGGCCTACAACATTCTGAGCAATACACTGGCCATTGTATGAGATCATCCGCTACCATTACTGGCAAATGCAGAAGTGAACATGACAACGTTAAAAAGACACGGAAGATGGCGATCTGCAACAGTTGCGGAAGGATATATCGAAGAGTCCATCAACAATTAAATAGAGATTGTGAAAAGATTCAAGGTGCTGTAAGTGTTCCAGAACGGGCCGTTGTAATGACAGAGCCTATTTCAAGCAGTGGAGGGACAGCATCTGGAGGCATTCAAGGTTTTACAATTTTCGAATCTACAAAAAAAATAATTTTCATTTACTGTTAATGTTAATTTAAATAAATAATTGAATTAGTAATTTATGAATAAAGTTTATTAATTTCTATAAAATGGTGTGGCTTTGAAGTTATAATACACTAGTTTGCTATAACTTCAAAAACTCACGCGTGTTATAATTTATTTTATATGCATGTATACATGTGAGGAATGTCTGTATAAGTAGTGGCTGTTGGTTAAATTATTTTTTTTAGAACAGGTTTTTGTTACTCTTCTTGTTGTTAGATAAAGTATAAATTGATTATTGCTGTCATATCTTTGATAAAACAATTGTAATAATTTTTAACTTTTTGTTTGTGACTGTATTTTATCACTTAATATTGTTTTTTATGACTTCTCTGAAAAATATTTACCTAGTCTGTGTTTTATTGATGTTAGGAAGTAACTTTTCCCGAAACATGTTGCTACATTTAACAAAAATTATTTTTTTTGAAATAAAAAAATTGAAATGAGTGTGAGGTTTGAGTTGGGTTGGGTTTAGAGAACGTTTAGTTTTTTTTTTTTATTTTGGCCCGTGACAATATGTTCTTTTACACCTCAATATAAAAAAGAACTTTTACTTGAAAATCGTCTGCTTCACAATAAAACCACTAAAATTGAACAGTAACTTTAAAAGAGATAAATACGTCAAATAAAGGTCTTAATTAATCATCAGACCAATAAAACCGCTTTGTGTATTTTCCGAATCAGGTGGAAAAAGGAAAAAAGAGACGCATTGAAAGTGGTGGGAAATGGCGCATTTGGTCCACGAACTTGCGCCATTATTATTCCCGAGACGATTGTAGTCTTTCTTGTTTTGAGGCAATTTTATCCCAGACAATGATTCACAACAATTTACTTGTTCGGAAATAAACCGTGTTTTTTTCTGTAGTAGTAAAGTAAAAGATACTGTTAAATAACACCCGGATATGTCTTTTTTATATGTTTTTTGGAATAAAAATATTTTATCTAAGAAAACATAGGAATCCTCCTATAAGTCCATTGTATCATCATCATCATTTTCAGCTTATTCAGCCATTTCCAATTATGGTATAGCCTCCTTCACATATTTAGATACTCTCTTTGTAGTTGGGCCCATTGTTGTCTATTGTTGGCTATGCGGGCCTAAGTTATCCCTGCTAATTTACTGATACCATATCTCCTCTCAGGTTTGGTCTCAGGTTCTAGGTCTCTTAGTTCCTCGTAAATACCATGCCGCAATTTTTGTGGTCCATCTGTTGTTCTTACCAGGTGCCCTGCCCATTGCCACTTGAGAGATTTGGTTATGTTGATGACATCTATTACCTGGGTCTTTTGTCGTATCTACTTTATTTTTTACTGTGACCCTTGATTATTTCCAGTATATTCCATTGAGCGTTGTGCGATCTGCTTCCTTATAATGTCTGTTCTGGGTGTCCAGGTTTCGCATGCATAGGTCATGACTGGAAGTACACATGGTCAAATGTTCTTTAGATAAAATAGCATTCTAGATTTGAATATGATTGAGTTTCTTCCATATGAACTTCTTCTTTTTCTTCTTTCTCAGCCTGGTTCCATCCAGTGTTGGATATAGGCCTCTTCTAGGTTTTTTCCATGCTTCACGATCTCTAGCCAATCTTATCCATTGTTTTCCTGCCAGTGTTCTGACGTCATCGACCCATCTGATTTTTTGGTCGGCCCACACTTCTTGTTGTTCCCCTAGGTCTCCCTAGAATGACTTTTTGAGGCCATCGGTCTGGATCCTACCTTGCCACATGTCCGATCCATTGACACTTCAGACTTCTCACTCTTTTAACCACATCTATTAGTTTTGTTTTTTGACGTATGTTGGTGTTCCGCATTTTTTTTTCCTGATGGGGACTCCTAACATGATTCTTTCCATGGCTCTTTCTGCAACTCGCAGTTGTTCTGCTGTTTTTCAGGTAATTGCCATAGTCTCTAAGCCGTACGTAAGCACAGGTATGATGCAGCTGTCGCGTAAGCCTTTTGCTTTATGTTGATGGGCACCTTTTTATCCTTGAAAATATTACTCATATTTTCAAATGCTAACCATGCCAAATGGATCCTGCTAACTTAATTGTCTGGTTGATTTCTGGTAATGGTAGTTCGTTATCTATTACTTTAGTTTTTGCTAAATTCATTTTGAGACCTATTTTATTGCTGGCTGTATTTAGTTCGTTAATTTGTGCTGGTAGTTCTTCAGCATTATTGGCAATTGGGACTATATCATAAGCGAATCTTAGATGATTAAGATATTCTCCATCTATTTTCAATCCTTTGTTGATCCAGTTTAGTTGACGGAAGATTTCTTGTAGTATTGCTGTAGAGAGCTTTGTGGATATTGCGCCCGGTCGTACTCCTTTGCCAGTTGGTAACTCTGGGGTTGTTTTATATATAAATTACTCTTTTTTTAGGAAATAATATGAACACAGAAAGAGTACGATTGTATGAAATTTTAACTATCTGGTTTAGAAATAGTTATTTTCCTAAAACGCAATTTTTTAAATACACCCCAAAAACACGTTCCATTATTTTAACGATATCTGCAATAGCTTCTACCCTGTTAGCCGGTTGCCCATTTATTTAACGATATCGTCTGGCGCCTTATCTTCTTCAAGAAAGCCGTATAACTGGAACAAACTAATAAAACTGAAACAGCCTAATTGCCAGAGAGATAGGATCGATTCTGCATATACACGTTGGTGCAAGGCGGAGGTGTTGGGCGTTCATTATCGTAAAGTGCAGCCTCGCATCGGCTTCAGAAAGGCAAAGTTCGAGGAAATAACTGAACGAGGATGGTGGTGGTAAGCGATTGCCTGGCGTTATTGTTATTGTTTTTACGATTGCACTAGGAAGTGAGGTTGAAGTTAGTAAAGCAGACGCTTGGTAGGAAGTTCAATATTACGAGTTTCAGGAAACTAATTAAATGCTAAGCGTTATTATTATGAGTTTGATGTCAGTTAGTTTATGATGTTTTTCAACTTTTCTATCCTTATCTGATTTTTATAATATTTTACCAGTTCTAGATTGATTAATTGTTAATATTTATTATTTAATAACATTACCCCCTCAAGGAGTGAAATTAGTAGTGAAAGTTTGTAAAAAAACAATAAAAAGCTGGGTAGAAGTATGAAATTGTGCACAAAAGAGTTTTAAATATTCCAATTCGGTAGAAAAATAAACAATTTATGGAAATTGATCCCTCTGATTGGTTGATATTAGGGGTAGTTTATCCTTACTATCTGGTCTAGAAGTATTAAAAACAGGACTTTATTTTTTAAGTGACCTTATTGAACACCAATAAGCTATTTTTGTATATTTGTTTCCTAAGTGCTGAAAGTTTATATGAAACAAGTGGTTTCAAAAAGACAACAATTTCCACAAATATTTTTTTTAAATTACTTTATGACTTTTAGGACATAACATCAAGTAAAATAGGGTATGAAAATTCGTTAACCTTTTGGTCTAGAAATAGTAGTTATTTTTCTAAAACGCAATTTTTTAAATACACTATAAAATCACCTTCCATTACTTTTAACGCTATCTGCAATAGCTTCTACCCTGTTAGTCGGTCGCCCATTTATTTAACGATATCGTCTGGCGCCTTATCTTCTTCAAGAAAGCCGTATAACTGGAACAAACTAATAAAACTGAAACAGCCTAATTGCCAGAGAGATAGGATCGATTCTGCATATACACGGGAGCGAGAGTTGCTGCAAGGCGGAGGTGTTGGGCGTTCATTATCGTAAAGTGCAGCCTCGCATCGGCTTCAGAAAGGCAAAGTTCGAGGAAATAACTGAACGAGGATGGTGGTGGTAAGCGATTGCCTGGCGTTATTGTTATTGTTTTTACGATTGCACTAGGAGGTGAGGTTGAAGTTAGTAAAGCAGACGCTTGGTAGGAAGTTCAATATTACGAGTTTCAGGAAACTAATTAAATGCTAAGCGTTATTATTATGAGTTTGATGTCAGTTAGTTTATGATGTTTTACAACTTTTTTATCCTTATCTGATTTTTATAATATTTTACCAGTTCTAGATTGATTAATTGTTAATATTTATTATTTAATAACATTACCCCCTCAAGGAGTGACATTAGTAGTGAAAGTTTGTAAAAAAACAATAAAAAGCTGGGTAGAAGTATGAAATTGTGCACAAAAGAGTTTTAAATATCTCAATTCGGTAGAAAAATAAACAATTTATGGAAATTGATCCCTCTGATTGGTTGATATTAGAGGTAGTTTATCCTTACTATCTGGTCTAGAAGTATTAAAAACAGTACTGTATTTTTTTAAGTGACCTTATTGAACACCAATAAGCTATTTTTGCATATTTGTTTCCTAAGGGCTGAAAGTTTATATGAAACAAGTGGTTTAAAAAGACAACAATTTCCACAAATATTTTTTTTTAATTACTTTATGACTTTTAGGACATAACATCAAGTAAAATAGGGTATGAAAATTCGTTAACCTTTTGGCCTAGAAATCGCAAAATAATTCGTTATTATTATGAGTTTGATGTCGGTTAGTTTATGATGTTTTACAACTTTTTAATTTTTTATCTGATTTTCATAATATTTTACCAGTTTTATATCGATTAGTTGATGTTTTTTTTTATTATTTAATCAAGCATTATACCCCAAAAGGGTAAAATTAGTGGTGAAAGCTTGTACGAAAAAAATAAATACTTAATTTAACAAAAAAAAACAATTTTTGGAAATATATTCTTCTATGTGCGATACTAGTGGTGGTTTATCCTTTCTAGCCGATCTAGAAGTACAAAACTTTATACTTTATTCTTTCAAGTGACGTAACTCAACACTAATAAGCTATTGTTACAATCCAACCTGTAGGATTGTGCGAAGGTTTCCTTAACATTAAGATAATTTAATCTGATTTATTGTTTGGATATCAAAATTTATGAAATTTTACAGAGAATTCAAATCATCATCATCATCATTTTCAGCTTAATCAACCATTTTCAATTAGAGTGTAGCCTCTCCCACATATTTAGATACTCTCTTTGTAGTTGGGCCCATTGTTGTCTATTGTTGGCTATATACGGGCCCAAGTTATCCCTGCTAATTTCCTAATATTATAGTCCCATGCTGTAATTTTTGTGGACCATTTGTTGTCCGTCCTTCTTGCCAGGTCTTTGCCCATTGCCACTTGAGGGATTTAACTCTGTGGATGACATCTATTACCTGAGTCTTTTGTCGTATCCACTCTATGTTTTTACGGCCTCTTTTGGTTACTCCGAGCATATTTAGTGCCATTGGGCGTTGTGCGAGTTTCTTTATCATGTCTGTTTTAAGTGTGCAGGTTTGGCATGCATAGGCACTGGTAGTACACATTGGTCGAATGTTTTCTTTTTTAGATAGAGTGGAATTCTAGATTTTAATATGAATTGAATTTCTTTTATAAGTACCTCATGCTAACTCAATTTTTCTATTGATTTCTGGTAGTAGAGATCCCGAGCTTTGTATTAGTTGTTCCAAATAAATGTATTCTTATATTATATAATATTAGAATGTCTTTTCTATCCACTAGTTCGTTGTACACTACTTTAGTTTTTTTCTAAATTCATTTTGACACCCAGTTTATTGCTGGCTGTATTTAGTTCGTTAATTTGTGCTTGTAGTTCTTCAGGGCTATTGACAATTTTTAATCCTTTTTTGAGAGAATTTAAATATATAAGAAAAAGTAGGGGTATCCATTTAAAATAAGAAAGTTGCTGTCAACTACGGGTACTTCCGGAAGTGCCACCATATTGAAAATATTTTTTATCCATAGATACAGATCTCATTTTGAAATAATGATATTCAAAAAGATCCGATCCAGATATTTTAGTTCTGTAGAAATTTCTAATGCAAACTCAGCCATTAATTATTTATAAGGGAATAATCTTACTATCTTAAAAAAATAACATAAAAATATTTAGCGTGTACGCCTCTGTGTGGTGCTTAAATCAGACCAAGAAAAATAAGGCTTCCACTCAATTGGCGACTGCATAATATCGGGAACTACTTGAGGAAGACGATATCGCTGGCGCGTGATAGAGAATACGTATTCCGGAATTGTCTCTCTAGGTGGCTCCCGCGTAAAAGCTAAACCTTTTGCTACATTTGCTTATTACCATGTCAGATGTCGGCCTCGTTTCCCAATCTTTATACGTGCAAGTTTGAGCGACTCTAAAAGTTATTCCGACTTTAGGATTCAAATAACGATTGAAAATTTTATAGATCTCTGACTAATACATTTTTGATAGGTAGATATGTTAGTAAGGTGTGGTAATGTAACATTACTAAATGTTTTTGAAGTTGAAACTTCTTTACAGGCGCTGGGAGTAAAAATTCAAGGTCGTGGCAGAGACACACAAGCTAGCTAGATGAAAACTGCCTAAGGCTTAGAAATATGTCCACGTGTTTGATATTTTAATACAAATTTTGTGAAAGTGAATGAAATTATTTATTAATTTATTACTTTTTCGACATTTTAAACTACACTTTTTCAAACATGTCCTTCAAATCCTTCATATTAATAGCTTAAGTAAGAAGTTTTACTTCAAATCATAGCGCACACACATTTTTTTAATGGTAGATAATGCTGAATTATGAGAGTATATATATGTCTATAGTAGATAAACAAGCTGAGTCCTGCCTTAAAATCGCGTTCATAACTTTTTAAATGGAAATCCCAAAACCGTATTTTTGTGCCCTCAAGGTCTTACTATTTTTGTTTCTTTATATTTCTGTTTTTTACTCTTTTTGATGTCTGTTTTACTGTTTTGCTGTTTTTGCTGTCACTCTTTGTTGGCTCTCGATTTACACAGGTATAAGAGTGACACAAATAAGAGTAAAACAGAAAAAAAAAACAATAAAAAAACAGTAAAACACTTTCTTTCTGTTTTTACTCACTTTGATGTCAGTTTTACTGTGTCTTTTGTTTTACTATTTTTGCTGTCACTCTTTTTGGCCCTCGATTTATACAGGTATAAGACTGCCAGGAAAAGCAGTAAAACAGAACAAAAAAACAGTAAAAGAAACAGTAAAACAGCTCAACTAAGCTCAAGGTTCAAGTTGAGCATATTGAAAAGGAATAATTAAAATAATCATAAAAAAATAAGATTAAAAAGAAATTTCTTGCGACTCTATACCGGGTGCGTCTCAAAAGTGACTCACCCCCTATATTTTATTTATTTTTTCTCATAAAAAAAACGAGATTTGGTATGTTAGTATATGGCATAAATTAGGATTGATTGACATATTCAATTTTTTAGGCTCACTTCCTGTTTCACCGGAAATGACTACAACTTTTGATTTTTAAATGAAACCTTCTGTATTTTTGTTTACTTTATTTAATAAAAAATGACACTCTGAATAGAACACTGAAAAAACAAATCTATCGGCCCAAGGGCGAACGCACTTGAACCAATTTCGCCATGCTCTTGATATATGCCAAATGCATGGTTCAATTGGGGTAATTTCAAGATGCATTTGGGATAAGCGCTTTAGAATCGCTGGTTACAAAGACTACAGCCTTATCTTGAAAGTATTGCGATTTGCATAACTTTATACCAAAGTCTTCAAAGATCATTATCAAAACTCTGCGAATTTACGGCAGAAGCACTTCAACTTTGATATGAAGTACTGCGAATTTGCGATAAAAGCACTTCGAATTTGTTATAAAACACTGCGAATTTGTAACAACATAGTGGAAATTTGCGACAAAATCATTGCGAATTTGTAACAAAGGCACTGTGGTTTTTGTAACTAAGCACTGGGAATTTGTTACAAAAATTCACCTTAACCCGAATCATACACGGTCAATTTTTCTTTCAAATATATTTGCAAAAAAGTGTTATTTGAGTGTATGTGGCGTTGTTTATACCTAATTAAGTATACAACAATATCAATTATTTGCAGCAAATATATTTGAATTAAAAATTGACTTTCTATGGTTCGGATTAGGGCAAATTTAAAAATAATACAAAATTTTGAAAATATTTTTATTGTTTATTTGGATGTATCTTTGTTTAACAAAAATAAAACTTTTTTTAAAGATAACTTATACTAAAAATAAAAGAATATTTTAAGTTTGATATTTGAAATAAACAAAACTAATATGCAGGGTCCGGCAATAGTGCGTCGGGCATCTGTAGCTCCTAGAATAAAAAACTTGAGAATTTTGTTTAAGTGCAAACCTAAAGTACTGTTTGTCCAGCGGATCTGTAGCTACGGAAGGAATGCGAGAAAAAAAAATCGATATTGCCACGTTTATCTATAAAATTGCAAAATTGCCAGACATGAACTATAAATTTAATATATTTTTATTATATATAATGTGTTCAGCATATATTCTGACGTATATTACTAAGGAATTTTAACGTAGTTCATATTGTTCGATATGTTTTATTTAATAACTTATTTCTTTCATTCTGTATAATCTGCCTATTATGAAAGTTGAAGATTTTCAACGATATCATTGGCAAACCGGCATCGCCGCGCATGGCCGCCTATTCATCGAACATGATTGGCGAGTACGTCACAGGATTTGTTACCACGCGGTTGCCATGGCTTTTACGCCTTTCCTATTCGCTTGCTTTATCCCCAACTTCACGGTCTCTTCTGAAAAGAGTAGGAATATTGAATACTATTGAAATATCCAGTGGCGGTGTCATTTTTTTTTGATCATTATTACTTTATTTCATTATTTTATACCGGTTATCCTAAACTTTATTCCTATATTTTTAGTATATTTGATAGTTAAGTTGTGTTTTATTGTTTTGTTATCTTGTTATAATGTTTTTCGTTCGTAGTTTTTAATTATTAATATCAAGTTTGATCGTATATTTGTGTTTTAAAACGAATAAATTTGTTAAGGGTAAGACGCTACATAGTCAGACAAGAGAAATAATAGCTAATTTATATAGGTAAGTTAATAATAACGTGGATGAAATCTCATTTGGTGTATTTCCTTGTGTTCATAATAGGGTTTGCGATGAAGAAGCTACAGAGAGTTCGCTTAAGTTGCCGCTTAAACGTAAACTTGAGCGGATATTTATTCATACCGGAGTTAGCGTATCGGCTATAAAAAAATTCACACAGAAGATAAAAAAAGGCTGAAAACTAACCCCGATAAAATGATATCCTCTCTGGAAAGAAACGACCACGTGAGACTGCTGTCGAAAAGCTCAACGACTTTTTCGAAGTGGTCAGGAATTTGATAAATAGATTTTATCTCGAATTCAAACTCGTCCCCACAATTAGAAATCTTTTGCAAAAATTGCAGGAAGAATCGAATTTTCCTTTTGCAGGGAAACGCTTAGGGGGTTATTAAAATCAAATTAATTTTTTTGGCGTAAATGTTAAAATAACAGATAAATATTAATGGAGCGGCCCATTATATTGCAGAGAGAGATATAAATATATATACGCGAAATTCGAAAATATAGCCAAGTATTATCTATTTGGATGTAACATATGGGTAGACAATGACCTAACCTTTAAAAACTGCTGGCGGAGCGATACCATATCTGGTGTAATAGGCAATATTTTTTGCTGGAAATAGTTATATCTAAAATTATGTATTATAGAAAAAAATATAGTTAGTACAGATATATAAATAAATATACCTCAAGACTCAGTCTTGATCATCTGCTGATGGCAGACATGGTTAGCGAAACGTGCGTCCAGTGTAAAATTAAAAGTGTTTTGGTGTATTGTACTGATTTAGTGTTTTATTTTGCTGTGTAACACCAAAGGTTCCAATCCCCAGCTGTAATTATTTCTTCTATTATATTAACAACACAATAATAAAATGATTCAAAATATTTAAGGGAGCTTTAATAAAAGCTTTTAGTGTTTATCTGCTAACTCAACAGTAACGATTCAAACAGCATAAAGTTTTTTGAAAAAAATTATTAATCTGAGTATTATATTTATGATACACATTATTTTCATATAACACCGTACGCCCATGCCTATTTTATGAATGAAATTGGGCGTGTTTTGTTTACAACTGCGTTCCCCTGCCGATACCCCGTAGCTACAGATCCGTTGGTCACACTATATGTACCAGGATGTATTTCAGAAAAATATTTTAACTTCTATAGGGTGGCTCAAAAAAGTGTGAGTGGACCTGGATGATTTTTTTTAAATGGAACACCCTGTATATTATTGCATTTTTGGCTTCCTTTCAGATCACGTTACATAACCCTAAGATATGAATAAATATATTTCGATTAGTTTCAGAGATATTAAAAAATAAATCAAAATATATATATTTTCAGCCCTTCTTAAAAATTATTAAAAATACAAGAACTTTTCTGAAATCAAAACTACATTAGGTATTTACATTAGATGGTCTGTTCTTACTTTGCTATAAATATGAAAATCTTAAATTATACAGGATGTTCAAAATTCTACGCCAAACTTACTAAAATATAAAATAATTTTTCTTCGTTTTTTTTTTAAATGGAACACCCTGTATATTATTTTTTCAATAGACGGAGAATTAAAAAATGAAATTTTTTTGGTATTAGAGTATTTCAAAATTTTGAACGGTTTTGCAGATATTTGCGGTTTTATATTTCATATGGCATTTTCCACAGTAAACTTTTATCAAAGCCACACCCACAACCAATGATTTTTCTCTCATATTTTACCATTGAAAGCGCCATATGAAATAATAACTGCGTGTATCTGCAAAACCGTTCAAAATTTTGAAATACTCTAATACCAAAAAAATTTCATTTTTTAATTCTCCGTCTATTGAAAAAATAATATACAGGGTGTTCCATTTAAAAAAACAAAGAAAAAATATTTTATATTTTAGAAAGTTTGGCGTAGAATATTGAACATCCTGTATGATTTACGATTATCATATTTATAGCAAAGTGAGAACAGACCATCTAATGAAAATACCTAATATAGTTTTGATTTCAGAACAGTTTTTGTATTTTTAATAATTTTTTTAAGAAGGGCTGAAAAATATATATTTTTGATTTATTTTTTAATATCTCTGAAACTATCGTTATTCATATCTTAAGGTTATGTAAAGTGATCTGAAAGGAAGCCAAAAATGCAATAATATACAGGGTGTTCCATTTAAAAAAAATCATCCAGGTCCACTCACACTTTTTTGAACCACCCTATAGACGTTAAAATATTTTCCCGAAATACATCCTGGTACATACTTTAGGTCTGCACTTAAACAAAATTCTCAAGTTTTTTATTCTAGGAGCTACAGATGCCCGAGGCACTATTGCCGGACCCTGTATATCATTTATATCATTGTTTTCATCAAGTTGATGATGGCTGATGGATACTTCATTTATTACTTTCAGACTTTCAATAACTTTGATTAATTTGATTTTGTCCCCCAGAACATTGTTTACTAGAATGCTCACTTCTTCTTGTGAAAGGCACTTTATTACATCGATTCCGTCGATATTTTGCTCTGCAACAAAACAAAGCATATTTTACCAACAAGACATTCACAATACAAAATATGAACAAGAGCTGATAAAAAAAATTTCGCTCAATTGTAATGAAATATTTAGCATTTGCTACAAATGCTCGCGCATTTAACCTAAGGACACGAAGGATTTCAGGTGAAAAAAGATAGACGTCCATCACCAACTTATTATTTGTAATTCTTTCTGATGAAATCAGGAAGTTTCCAAGATACTTTTATTATTTCGCTAAATAAATAAACTATAACCAACACAGTGCTATAATAATATTATTATACTGTGCTACCAAGGTGAATTTATGTAAAAATCATCTATAACCCAATCGTAGGTCGCGGCTTTATATTGCATCATATTTTTTTAACATTCATGCCGTGATTGAATAGTCAAAAGTACAACCAACAATGGGTGAAATATGAAAAAAAAAACAAAGTACCTAAATAATAAATGCTTCTTTGTACTCTCTTTGTTTGTTGTTTATAAACTGTGTATAAGTTTATTTCCAGAAATTTAAGCAAAACCTGTTACCACGTTATCTTTGTTCATTCCACCCATTGTTTATTTGTTTTTATATAAATCCTCTTAGGAAATCATGCATAAACAAAATCAAACAACGTCTTATTGTTTCTACGTACCTTAAAATGTTGATAGCAATTGTTCTAGGCGCCACTTGGCCAAAAATTCTTCCACGCTGTTCATATTCGTCGACAAAACACGCACCACTTGCTGGTTGTTCAAAGGGACCGATGATACTAATAATAATACTAACACGCACGTAAAAGGTTGATCGCGTCACGATACAAATATAGGCAACAATGGCTACTTATGCCAAGAGCGCTGACTTGCTACCAAAAGCATGGCTTTCAGCTGAAAAGTTTGACATTGGAGATAAAAGCATATAATTCCAATGAAAGGAGTAAGTTCAATCCACGCAAAATTTGACCCAAATGCAACAATTTTCTACTAAAATCCGATTTGCCAAAAAAGCAGGGATTTTAATTTGAAACTCTTAAATTTGACGTGAAAGTAATTCATTTTCCTGAAAGGCACAGCAAGGCAAATGCATGGTGAATTTACCCCAATTGCAGTGGTTTTGTTTGGCACAAAAGCAGTGCTATTGAATTTAAGGAGTCTCCCTTGGCAAAAAAGCGAAAACGGCAAATGGCCGGAATCATTTGTCAATAAAGTATTAGTTTTTTCAGTGATTGACATATCATATGTCAACTTTTGACATCATTAATTTATTTGAAGCGGTTCATAACGACAATTTGATTCGAAATACCAAGTATGTAGTACCAAATTATTTGTAAAAAATTGCTTTTTCCAAATATACTAATGAGCCACTTTTGTTCCATTTGGAAAAATTGAGATATGATTAAAAATACGATTTGGGCATCTTTTAACCAGCTAAGACAAGACACGAAAAACATCAGACGATCAAATCTATTTTTCCAAGGCTTCGTGACTAAAAATTAATATTTTACTCTAAATTTAAATTTAAAATACGGTTTTTTTTAAACTAAAATGTCAGAAGTTGACATATGATATACTATTCTATTCAAAGTGTCATTTTCTTTCATCTATATTAAGATTTTTTTTCAAAAATCAAAAGTTGTCAAGTGATCAAAGACAATTGAATACGTCAATCAATTCTAATTTATGTCATATACTAACATACCAAATCTCGTTTTTTTATCTGAAAAAATACAAAAGTTATACTGGGTGCGTCTTAAAAGTGGCTTTGAGATGCACCTGGTATAAATGTAGTATATTCACTATGTTAATATGTGCCGTAGTACTGTTCACATGGAATCTGATTACGTTAAAAAGTTAAATTACGTTAAATTAATATCAAATCTATGTCTCAGTTCTCTAATAAGGAATCAGTCAAACGGCTTCAGTGTCTAAGACTGACAGGTAAGATCCTGACTTAATACATTACTTCTGCTTTATTAATAATATTCAAAACAAAACTTTTTGATCAAAAATACACATTTAACCCTTTTCTGTATTTTTAAACTTATTCCAACCTTCCACCAACTTACCCCTACCCCTCACCCTAAGACAGCCGTCTGGGTTAACCCCTTTCTCCACCCCTTTATGAATTATGTAGCCGGGAGAAGCGAATGCATAAATATCCGAAAATATTCGTGGAGTGTGCATGGAAAATCGGCACCGCGCCGGCATGTTGAAATAAAACTCGGCCAATTACCGGGTCATCTCGTATTCAGATCGGGTAAGTTCGGGGGCTTTTCGCCTCCTTTCGCAATTTGTCCGACAGTGGCGTAGTTTACCGACGGGTTTTATACAATTTTCTTCCGCACGAAATCTTGAAATAGATAGTTTTAGGGTTGCGTACCTCAAAAGGAAAATACGGAAGTCTTATAGGAGTACTTTGTTGTTTATCTATCCCTCCGTCTGTCTGTCAAAATCTTTTATCTCGGGAACGAGCGGAGATATAGACTTGGTGCATCAACATGGTTCCAGTTCATGTTGATCGCATTAAAATAATATGTGTCATGAAATTTAAGTATTTTAGTTTTTTGCTAGTGCAGTTATTGAATCTAAAAAACACTCAGATACGAGGTTTGTGTGATGTAAGACGGTTTCGGGTAGTAAAAAATAAGTGAAAAAGAATTAGGCGTCGTGTAGTGTTATGTTGTGACAATTTCAAGTGTTAATAAAATTCGGAAAAAATGTAACCGTGTAAAGGAGAGCGTAATTAGGGCGTTGCGTTGGGTACAATAACAAATAACTAAACTTTCTCGGATATTCAACTCTCCCGAAACAACATTTTCTAGCTTCATAGTTTCTCACACCGATTTGATCAAAAGCAAAAATGGACTCAAGCAGTTCGACGAAACAAGTGAATAAACAAAGTGCTCATTACATAATCAAAAAATTAAATAGACATATACTATGAGAGGATAAAATATAATTTACAATATTAATGGTATACTTTTTTTAATCAACTAGTGATTAAATGTTTTATGAACATATTATAAAATTATAATTATGTACCTTTAAAAAATGTTGTTATAGCTGAAATAGCCCCAATTATGACCCCACTAGCAAAACCGGTGATTAAAACTATGCGCGCTACCGTAGTTGAAGTCATCTAAAAGGGGTTTTTAGCTGGAATAATAAATTATAATACAAGTTGGACCTTCTGAAAATACCAAAATATTTACTTTTTTATTTTTATTTTTAGAAGTTTCACAAATTATACTTCCTAACACTTTTAGGATAATTATACATGGTTGTCCGAACTGTATTCCAGAAACTTCGGCAGCATATTCTACAGATACAAAATAAGTATTGTATTGTATTGACTAAGAGTGAGTCCCATGGGACCCTCCACTGCGGCTGCGAGGACCTATTGTGGCTCAGTTTCTACAAGCTCTAATATACAAGAGCGTCAAAGTTCACCTTCAAGACCCAGCCTTTTAGCATAGGCCGTTATGTCTGAGGGCGATATGTCTCCTAGCTCTGATAGGTCTAGCATGGGTTTGCCAAACATCTCAAACCTGGTCCTGCCCCCAGCGGGGCAGGTACACATAACGTGCTTCATTGTTTCGTCATCTTCCATACAGAGTCGGCATTCGGCGTCTTCCACCAATCCCATCCTCTGTAGGTGAGATCTCAGCTGGCAGTGGCCCGTGTACACTGCAATGAGCGTACGCGCTCCATTCCTACCGGCCTTTAGGAATTCTCCTGTTCTATGTTTGGATGGCCCTGCTAGGATTTTCTTGGCATGTTCCATTCCGGGACTGTCATTCCAGTCCCGGAACGTCGCACCTCTAACCCATCCACAGAGCCTGTCTCTTGCGAGATTTTTAGGAACGCTAAGTGTCGGTTCTGGGCCCACGAATGGCGAGCCTGCACCAATTTTGGCGAGGAAATCAGCACGTTCATTTCCCTCTAGGCCAACATGTCCCGGTATCCATATTAGCGACACTTTGTTCCTATCTTCCAGTATATTGAGTAGTTTCTTTCAATGAAGAATCGTCATAGACGTGCTTTTCGTTGCCTCAAGTGCTTTCAGCGCGTCTTGACTATCCGAAAATATGCATATTGTTTTCCCGGTGTATTGGTGTTCTACCAGCAGTTGCACACAGGTTTCAATAGCATATAGCTCAGCTTGGAAAATCGTGGTGTATTTTCCAAGACTGTGGTAGATCTCAGTCTTTGGACTGCTGCAGTAAATTCCTGCGCCAGATCCTTTTTCGTTTTTGGATCAGTCCGTGTACCAACACATTTCCGCATGTAATAAACCGTTTCCCGGCTTATCCCACTCGTCACTATTCGGAAACAGGACGTTGTAGGTGCGCGTCAAGAGTTGGACTGGTGGTGTGATGATCCGAGACCATTTCCAGAATCTCATCCGACTGTAGTTCTTTTACTTCCTTGGCTTCCTCGTGCAAAATAAGTAACAAAGTTCGTATAAATGTATGTCCTAAAATGCTTAGTTTCGAAGATACAAGGTGTAAAAGTTTCATTTTTATTTCGATTTTTTTCTAAACAGTTTCTGAAGTAACGTCAATATTTGGATGAAAATTGGTCTCTGGGAGTTTTTTTGGCATGAGAAATTTGATTTTGATGTCAATATGACTCCTATTTGTAGGGGGTGCCACATACATGTGTTTTAATTGTTATAAGAGTAATAACTTTTTGTCCGCAGCTGTGTAAAACTACTGAGAAAAAATATACATTTCTGAAATTTTTTACGTGAAAATTATCTCTTGGTAAAAATCGCTACGAACAACTTACTGTTCTCAAGATATTTAGAATATAAATAGTCAATACATATCATTATTGACAAAAAAATTGAGGACTTTTTATATTTTTAAATGAATCATACATTTGTCTTCAAAAAAATGATAACTTGTGGCACAACAACATTTCAAATTTATGATTTCAGTCTAATAACTAACTCTAACTAATAATTTAGTTAATAATTTATGTCAACATTGACATAAATTAATCATATTAACTAATAATTTAGTTAATATGATTAATTTATGTCAATGTTGACAGGTATTGATAATTTCGATTTCAAATATCTCGAGAACCATTACTCCCAGCGATTTTTACTAAGAGACATTGTTTACATAAAAAAATGTTGCAAATGTATATTTTTTTACTCAATGGTTTTATACAGGTACGGATGAAAAGTTATTACACTTCAAACCAGTTAAAAAATATGTAGGCGGTGCTCTCCACAAGTAAGAGTCATACTAACATTAAAATCAAATTTCTCATGTCAAAAATGTACCAAACACCAATTTTGATCCAAATATTGACGTTACTTCAAAAATTATTTGGAAAAAGTCGAAATAAAAATAAAATTTCTACACCCTGTATCTCCGAAACTAAGCATTTTAGGACATACATTTATACGAGCTTTTTTACTTATTTTTATGTGCAGAATAGGCTGCCGAAGTTTCCGGAATACAGTTCGGACCACCCTGTATAATTCATTTTTCGTATACCATTTAAACCCGTGTATTTGTATATACTAGTTGTTTATGATATTCTCTGATGGTGGCAGCTCCGACGGAGAATGTTACAATCCTATAAAGTGTTAATAATCTCGGTCAATTTTACCCTCAAACTTTGCCCTTGGTAATTTACACCCTTATAACTCCATTGATACATAAATATATATACTTTTTTAATTGAAAATCGAAAATCCGCAATTATCGTTAAAGACTTGTCAATATAAGCCAGCGCAAACAAAGAAAACCAAAATGGCGTAATCGTCTCGTCTAAGCTAAATCGGTCCCCCGTAATAAAGAAAACTGATAAAACTTCATTAAAACTCCGTTAAGTCAGCCAGTTAAGTCGGCTATTAACGAAAAGTTAAAGTTGCAGCGCGGAAACTTTAAAGATTAAACGATATGAATACTTACCGGATTCAGCGGCCGCGTATATTCGCAAAGGCGCGATGTTTTCGCTGCTTTTCCTCATCTTTAACCCTAATTTAACTCTTTGGAACTTGCTTAGTGGATAAGGAGTTATATAGACGACAAAAATGATAAATATCAAAGAATATCTATTAAAAATGGTTAATCGAAGAGAATCGGTTAAATGGGGAAAAAAGCGCAGTTTTGTGGGGTCATAAATATGCGCCTTTCAGATTTTTGAAAAAGTTCATGCATGGCTTACTAGATATTTCGAAAAAATCAAATTTTGGCTATTTTAAAAATGGTCCCTAATTCCGTTATAATCCATTTTAGACAAAAAGTTTTCAGATAAAATTTGTAGATAATCACATCCTTAATGAGACTGTGTTTTCCGTTTTTTTTTTCTAAAGACTATCATTTTTGACATATATGACACAAACCTATCTTTTTTTAAATGGAAACCGTAGTTGGCGATGACTTCATTAAAAGCGCCTTTTTTAAGCTTTTCAGCGATATAAGCTATGATATGTTTTTTTTTTGAAAAATTACTGAGTTATAGCCAATTCTTATCTTTCTTAACTAATTTCACATAGTTGGTTTGGTTTGGTTTGGTTTGGTTTGGTATGGTTTGGTTTGGTTTGGTTTGGTTTGGTATTGGTATGGTATTCATATTCTGTTACTTATTTAATTATTATAATTTATAACTTATAAAAAGACAGAATATTTTATTAAACGGTTCTTTACAATTTACATTACACAAACTAAAACTTAAAAATAATATCACTACATAAAAAAAATAATATCACTACATACATTTTAAGTTATTTTAGAAAATGTTCAAAAAATATACCGCATAAAATCTAAAGTAGATAGGTCAGGTGATCAAGGAGGCCCATGCAATTAGTCCATCTCTTCTTATCCTTGAGTTTGAATAATTATGATATAAATAATTTCGAGTCTCTAAATTTAACTTTTCTAACATGTCTTGAAAACCGTTCTCTAAAAAGTGTATGTAACGTATCCTCGAAAATGTATGGCCATGAAAAGTTGAACCAATAATCCTGCACGCTTTTCTTCATTTGAAAAATTCATATTTACAATTTTTGGTTATTTTAATTTACAATGTTTGGATGTGACAGTTTGACATTTCTGAGAGCAAAGACGATTGAACTTGTTTCCATGGCTAACTAAGTGAAATTGTTTAAAAATGATAAGAATTGGCTATAACTCATTCATTTTTGGAAAAAAAACATATTATAGCTTGTATCGCTAAAAACCTTAAAAAATGGCGCTTTTTGTGAAGACATGACCAACTATGGATTTCATTTAAAAAATCATAAGTTTATGTCATATGTCAAAAAGTACAGGCTTTAGAAAAAAGCGGAGAAGACAGTCTTATTAAGGATGTAATTATCTACAACATTTATCTGAAAACTTTTTGTCTAAAATAGAATATAACGGAATTAGGGACAATTTTTAAAATAGCCAAAATTTGTTTTTTTTTCGAAATATCAAGTAAACCATGAACTTTTTCAAAAATCTGAAAGGCGCATATTTATAATCCCACAAAACTGCAATTATTTCCCCATTTAACCGACTCTCTATCTCCAGTAGTTCCTGAGATATCAATAGAGAACATCGTAGGAAACTCACCCTGTATGTGTTGATGAGGACCCAAGAGCAGTACTAAATTTGCTGTAAATCGTTTCTGTCTTACTCAAAAGCGAATATCTCCAGTAAAAAACAGCTATTGAGATGAATTAAAAAACAATATTTGCTTTGTTAATATATTCCACAGGGTCTATCAAACTTTTACCAAAATATCAATATTTTGTTGTACCTCGTATAATTGACAAATGGAAACTTTAATATTTAATTTAGAAAGAGATACTAAAAAGTCAAATAATTTAGATAAAAATTGCTTAAAAAATGTATTATTACAATTTATCCTCTCATAGTAATATGCCCATTTAATTTTTTGATTGTAATGTAAAACTTTGTTTACTTACTTGTTTCGTCGAGCTCCTTGAATCCATTGTTGCTTTTGATTAAATCGGTGTGAGAAGTTGTGCAGCTATAAAATGTTATTTCGGGAGAGTTGAATATCCGCGAAAATTGAGTTATTCAATGTTATTTTACCCAACAACCACGTAATTACGCCCTCCTTTACATGTGTTTACGAAAATTCGACATTTTTTCGACAACTTTATTAACATTATTTGAAATTGTCACAACATAAAGCGACGGGTTCTTTTTCACTTAATTTTTACTACCTTAACCAATCAATTTGGAAACTATGGCCATTTGTTCGCTATATTTTTGTACATCCTCTATCTCAAAAGTTATGATGTATGTCCTAAACATACATTCATATGAAATGTTGTCTCTTGAATAGATCCAATAATAACCCCCTTAAATATTAGCATGTTATTAAGGAACACCCTGTTTTTTTTTCGCTGTAATCAAGTACAATTTTTAGCAAAAAAGAACATTAAAAATGTCTGTGAGGTCTGCTTTCTTAAATCCTAAACATCTTTCTAATTAGAAATAAAAAGAGATTTAAGATAATTTAAAGGCGCTACGGAAAGCAGACTTTGGACAGCTTAAAAATAAGCAGAGATAAAAATAGGAAGAAAGAATCGGAATAAAAAAAGAGGGAAGGAGAGGCGAAGACTTGGGGCTTCTCTTAAATTAAGAGGCAAACTTTAATTAGATTTCGCAAGCTCACAAAGTCGAACTTTGGCCAAAGTGGACCACCGGAATAAGAAAATTATTAGTTCTTCGGCCAGATTTGTGTTCGGGGAAGATGAAAAAAACCGTTATGGCTTGAGGTAATCGGAAATTAGGCTTAATAAAATTAATTGCAGATGAGTTTAGAACTGGGTTTATGACTGACGACGGTTTTCTTCTATAACGGACGATTTTTCAAAGTGGCCCACCTCCTATAACTTTTTTATTTTTTCAGATAAAATCGTATCATTTTGCATGTTAGTCATTTTCAACTCTTTGTAGTGGGGTCCATTGGTTGTCTATTGTCGGTTATGAGGGCTCAAGTTATCCCTGCTAATTTCCTAATAGCCTGGTCCCATCTCAGGTTCGGTCTTCTAGGTCCCTTAATTCATCATGGGTACCATGCTGTAATTTTTGTGATCCATCTGTTGTCCGTTTTTCTTACCAGGTGTCCTGCCATTGCCACTTGAAGGATTTGACTCTGTGGATGACATCTATTACCTGTGTCTTTTGTCGTATCCACTCTATTCTTTTACGGTCTTTCTTGGTTATTCCCAGCATATTTCGTTCCATTGAGCATTATGCGACCTGCAGTTTCCTTATGATATCCGTTTTAAGTGTTCAGGTTTCGCATGCATAGGTCATTACTGGTAGTACACATTGGTCGAATGTTTTCTTCTTTAGATAAGGTGGCATTCTAGATTTGAATATGGTTAAGTTTCTTCCATATATACTCCATGCTAACGTAATTCCGCTATTAATTTTTAGGTAGTAGAGATCCCGAGCTGTGTATTAGTTGTCCCATTGGCATGTTAGTAATATGACATAAATCAGGCTTGATTGACGTATTCAATTATTTTCGGCCACTTCCTGTTCCACCGAAAATTACTACTACTTTTGACTTTTAAATTCTTCGATTTTTTATTTTTACGTCTTTGACCGCTCCCAGGTCTATCATTCAGTGAATTGGTCTGTAGATAGCGATTCCATATTCAAGATAAATCACCTTGCCAAACTGTAACTCTATCAGTCAGAATATTTTGAGAATGACCCTCAACCAGATCCACTATTTTTGCACGATCAATCTCACTTACAACATGATTCATTTTTACACTGTAAATCGTGAAATTCGGTTGTCTTTGCAATAAAAATAGTCACACTGAAAGGGCTATAGAATATTTTTAACACTTGTAACAGGATATTTAATTCATTTTCATTTATTATTTCTCCTTGATCCTCATCAATATTAATCTTCTTTTTATTTTACACTCCTTAATAACTGTTCGTGTTGCAATTCTTCTCTTACATTAATAGTCTTCAATAACTGGTCTGGCAAATTTGGAAAATGTACAGAAAATAAACCCTTGGCAGCCTAGTTTTGTTATTAGTATTTAGAAAATATATTTAACACGTATAAAGTCAATATAACATTAATAGTTGTTGCGAAATTGAACGAAAAGAGAATTAAAAAAAAAGAAAATATTGAGAAATAAATATGCCAGAGCACTCAAATGACTTACCCTTTTTTTGCCCACACTCTTCGGATGCACGTAACGTTGTTGCGAAAAAATAGTACCAGATAAATAGAAACAGTGTCGGATCTCTACACTAGTGTTTGCGACTTGGTCTCTACACACCGGCCGAATTGCGAATGTCTTCTAGTAGTACGCGCACTATGATCGCGCGCACTGGGCAATAGAGAAATCATCTGAGTTTGAATTTTGAAACGAAATTGAATTTAATTTAATGATTTATGTGATCATTCTCAACCAAACAATTAATAATCGAATAATGTAAAGAAAAATAAACAAAAAATTAAACTACTTATTTTTGCACATCATTTATATTGTACAAATGATTAAATATTGTAAACCCAAACCCAATTAAAGAAAACCAAAAAAAAAGAATAATGAAATGCGTGAACAATAGTTCCTTTTTATACAAGACGATAGAATGGTATTTTATCGTCGACCGAAAAGATTAATTCACGACCGATGAAATCGCGAGTGAATTAATTTCGGAAGACGATAATGCAATTTTATCGTCGTGTATAAAACAATATTTTTTTCTAGAGAAAAAAAATTAAGATTGTTGTAATTTTTCTTTCTGGTTAAGTGATGAATCTTATTTATGTAAATTAGAGAAAACATAAATCTGTTCCATTAAAGCAAGGAAGGTGATAGGAAGGGGATAAAATGAAAACTACATTTATTTAACTCGGTACTGTCTTTATTATACCGGGTGCGTCCCAAAAGTTGCTCATCCACATAATTTTTTTATTTTTTCAAATAAAAAAACAAGATTTAGTATGCTAGTACATGACATAAATTAGTATTGATTGACGCATTCAATTGTTTTTGGTTACTTCCTGTTTCACCGGAAATGACTATAACTTTTAATTTTTAAATGGCACCCTCGGTATATTTCTACTTTATTCGATAGAAAATGACACTCTGAATAGAATGACACATCATATGTCAACATTGACATTTTCGCATATGGTTTAATTGTAATTGTAGCACGCGGTTCCTAACGACAATTTGACTCAACATACCAAGAGTTTGGTATCAATATATTCATAAAAAAATGCTTTTTCCAAATATGCTAATGAGTCACCTTTGTTCAATTTGAAAAAATCGACACATGATTAAAAATACGATTTGTACATCTTTTAACCGGCCTAGACAAGACACGAAACCCATTAGACGATCAAAACTATTTTTCCAAGGCTCCTTGATTAAAACTTAGTGTTTTTAACAACACCATGGCACCCTGGATTGAAATTTAAAATACGATTTGTTTTTAAGCGACACTATCAAAAGTTGACATTGTTAAGTTGTTGATATGTCATTCTATTCAGAGTGTCATCTTTTATCGAATAAAGTAGCAATATACCGAGGGTGCCTTTAAAAATCAAAAGATGTAATCATTTCCGGTGAAACAGGAAGAGACCAAAAACAACTAAATACGTCAATCAATCCTAATTTATGTCATATGCCTAGTAACATACAAATCTGTTTTTTTTATCTGAAAAAATAATAAAGCTATACGGGTGAGCCACTTTTGAGACGAACCCGGTATATTAAAAATATTGTTTCATAATGTAATATCATTTTAAAATTCTTGTGTGTTATTTTAGATTCTGAAGATAATTTTAGAATAAACCGGAATATATTTTTAATAAAAACATTATTAATTATTAACAGGGTTATAATAATTATGATCTTGTTACAAAAACCTTTATCTTTATAAATGATGATGTAAGAGAAAAAAATCAGATTTTACATTTTACTAAAATATTATCTAAATAAGCGCCTTTTTACAACAACGCCACTGACTCCCAATGGGTAAATTGATAGTTGCCTACCGGTCGAAAGTCGTTTAAAGACTTAAATGTATTATTTAAGTAAAATTTCTTGCAAATTTGGCACTGGCGAACCATATTTTATAGTTCTTGAATAGAAAAAGTAAATAAAATAAACACTTAAGGACTACAAGCTAAGAAAATGCGTTAATACAACCGGGGAGATAGCGGCAACAAAGCTTTACCGCACACGTGCGACACGTACTACAAGGTAATAAATGAATGAATAGGCGACCTCGCCTCTAATCGGTGTTACCATATTGTAAAGAACTTATCCTTTTTAAATAGTATCCTACTTATAATTTAGTAGTATAAGGATTATTTAATACATCAATGGAATATTAAAACCTACTTTATTAAAATGTAGTATTAATATCTCAATATATGTATGTGTATAACAAGAAAAAAAATATTGATAATATTAAAGACGTGACAACATAGGCTGGATGAGGAAGGCTCGGTCGACTGTACCCAGAAATAAACATGTGTACAAAAAAGATTGTTTGACCGCGTTTAGATGTAAATAGTGAAGTCTATATTTTATTTTAAGTCTATGTAAAATTCTCTTTCGTGTCGATTGCTGATTGAATTGGAGCCAGAAATGGCTCAAAACGAAATAAGTAAATTACCAACAGATATTCAGGCTGAGGCGACAAACGCCATATCCAAACTACTTCCATTTAAATCCCGAATAACTTATGAAAAGGAATACAAAAATTTTCAAAAATGGAAGCAATTAAAAAACGTGCGAGAAGAAATAAAGTCTTTAACCTATTCTCGCTGTTAAAGTATTATTTAATCTACCCTTGCGGTTAAAGTACTATTTTATCTACTATTTTTGATGATAGATATAAGGCAATTTTAACAGTTGCTATGGAAAAAATAGTTTAATTCTTTTTTCTTAAACTTTTAGATTATATCTATATATGTTTTTCCTTTTCTTGTGTATGAGGTTTTTTTAATAATGCATAAAAAAAGTTTCCGTCTTTCAATTTATTAAAAAAAACCTCATACACAAGAAAAGGAAAAAAATATATGGATTAAAAAAAATAATGTATATTAAAATTATTTTTGCCAACTAAACTGTCAATTTGACATTAAGAGATTGAATTTGAAGGTGGCATATTTGTTATTCTAATCAGGACAGTATTATTTTTTTGATTAATTTAGTATTTTTGTATTTCTTATAACTCAAGAACGAATTTGTATAAACCATTCAAAATGAGGAGTTCTTCATTTTAAGGAGTTCTTTAAAAAGTTTCAAATAATTTTTGCTGTAGAATAAAATGGGGAAAACTTATTCGACATTTTTAAAATTTACATGGAGAGTCTTTTTAATCCCGAAAACTCCCAATATATTCAAAATATTCGCCAATTCTTCTTTTCTCAAATCACCACTGGACACTCCATTAACCCAAGAGTCCAGCAGGACATTTAAATGCCTCTCTGTATCGCACCGGACACACCTGCGACTGATCCTGCAGGAATGCGGCGCACCGTGAAATCAGGACACTGACACGTGGGGATATGTGAGAATGGTTCGGGCAACACTGGGCCTCTGGAATTCGGAGATAGAGAGCGTTATTTACGGTGCCGTCGCCAAGAGGCGACAGCTGATTTGTTTCGGTAAATGGCCGACCGTAGATGGACAGATAAGAGGGGTAAATGGGTGACGGACAGTGGTTTGAAATCTATAAAGACAATGCTAAAAAGTTTAGTATACCTATACAAATGCACCATAATATGAATCAAAATACTCATAGGCATTCTCAGTAAGATTGTTTTATCCACTGGGTGGTACGTCGGTGCTGGAAACATAGGAAATCTCAAACAAATTTTGAACTGCCCAAATATTTACTCCACTGTTGATTTTACAGCAAAGTCGTAAATAGGTTTATTAGACGTGTGCGTATGCTGAATACATATGCCAAATTGAAAAACCAAAGAAAAACTGCATTTATTTGTAAATTAAAACTGACAGGTAATAATGCAAAGCCAGGCAAATGTTAAGTTGTCAATCAATCATTGAATGTAATTTGTTGTGGTGTCTACGCTACTATGTTATAGTATCTACGGTTAGTGTACCCGATATGCATTTTTGTAATTTAATAATTTAATTTAATTTTCCTATACCTATAGGTATTCAAAATGGACAAAAACTAAGGTTTAGGAAATATATTTTGACATTGACAAAATTATAAGTTCTACTGATAACGTTATCAAGTTTGCACTTGATAACGGTCAGTGTTACTTTTGACCGAAACGTTGTGTAAGCAAAAATAAATATAGACAATGGAAGTCCGAAACTCTTTTACATTTAATACTGAACAAATTTGAGATACAAGATGACCTGCAAACTGAACTAACAATAGTAGTCGTAAAAGTATATGAAGGGTTCAGTGGAAAAACGATGAGATTCCATTTTTTTTCGAAATCGATATTTTGACACCATGCGATAGCTTGTAACGTGAAGTACTAACACACTAAACTTTACAGGGGATAAACAATGAGATGCCACTAAAAGATACGGTTAAAAATAGGCAGCACTGTCGAAAAACGAGACTCCCAGGCGCCCGAGGAAAAACGATGAGGTTCCCTCTCTCTCTGCTGTTTAAACAGGTCTCTGGCGTTTATTTTTTTGCTTTGTTCTGTTCAGTTTCTTGGTGCCATCAGCTTGTTACCATCAAGAAAATTGTTCAGAAAGAACTCTAAATGTCATTAAGATTACTAGTTCAAACATACAAATAAAAATTATTTCATCAGTAGTTGTGAAACTTTAAATTTCGTTTTACTCAACTTTTTGAAAAATGGAACCTCATCGTTTTTCCACTGGACCCTTCATATGTATAACAATAATGATTCGGAAGATGAATTTATGATACTTATGAAGAACTAGCGTGTACCAGCGACTTAGTTCGCGTCAAATTAATCATTTGTAATGGTGATGATAAAGCAAAACAAGAATTTCCATTAACATACACACTGGATAAAATTTTCTCACATTTATGTCAGCTTGAGAAAAAACACTATGGCGATATTATTATATAACTTGGTTATATTTGAGGGGTAGTTTCATCTCATTGGAATTTGACTTTCGAAAAATCCGTTTGTCAAAAATAAGCTTTTTACGTCAAGCAGTTTAAGCAGAATCGTGGTTAAGAAATTACCCAACTTTTTGGAATACCCTGTATGATTTTTTAAAAAATTTCAAAATATGTAAAAAAAACAAATAAATTATGCTTGTCCAAGCGTTTTCCCGAAAGACTACCTAACCGTTTTTTAAATAACAAATATTATAATATTTGAGGGGCGTTTTCACCCTCTTGGAATTTGAGATTCGAGAAACCCCTCCTTATCGAACCTCTACACCCCACAGTCAATCCGTTTGCCAAAAATCAGCTTTAAACGTCAAGCAGTTTAAGCAGAATCGTGATTACTCAATTGTCATATTTTATGAAACACCCTGTATAAATTTATAAAAAATATACGTGTTTAAGAGTTTTTCCAAAAAACTCACCGGTTTTTAAATATTACTTAATTTTAAATATTTATTAAAAAATATTTTAATATTTGAGGGATAGTTTCACCCCCTTAGAATTCAAGTTTCTAAAAATCCCTTCTTACTATCCCTCTACACCCTAAAGTCAATCTGTTTTCCAAAAATCAGCTTTTTACGTCAAGCGCTTTAAGCAGGATCGTGATTAATCAATGACCAGATTTTTCAAAACACATTTTAAAAAAAAATCTTAAAATATGTAAAAAAACAAAATAAAATATACATGTTTAAGCGTTTTTTCGGAAACTTGACCGTTTTTTAAATAAAAATATTGTAATATTTGAGGGGTGGTTTCACCCTCAACCGGAATTTCGAAAAATCCCTTCTTATCGAACCCCTACACCCTAGAATCAACCTGTATGCCAAAATTGAGCTTCTTACGTTGAGTGGTTTGAGCAGGATCGTGATTAATCAGTATGTCAGTCACTTAAGGATTTTATATATTAGTATAGATTTTTTTTGTGAACTACTTTTAAATTATGGTTAACTACGAATATGAATATGTAGATATGTTTCAGATACAAAAGTTAGTCTTTTATCGAGATTTCCGTATGTAATAAGAGTACAATGCGTTTATAATGTACTGAACAAAGAGAGAACAGTAAAACCGTTGCCAAGCGTATGAAATAAACAGAGAATCTGTGCACATTGCTAAGAGACGTGGAAGGGAATACAGCAGATTCGTCGTTGTCGACCGGTCGACCTAATCAGTACTTTAAATTCTAGAGATGGACATATATCATGCATTCAGTTTTACGATTTAATTACGTCTCGTGATACTTTATTTCTTTTCTTATAAACAAGTCGTAATTTTCCCTATAGGTTGTAAATTTTTAAGTGAAGGTTAGAAACACCTGCACTTTTGGTAAAAATAAGTGGAATTGAGTTAGTGTTCGACAGTGGTCGCGCTATTAGAACTGTGAATTCAAAAATCGATACCTCGAAATCCATTAGAAATAATTGATTGTAGTTTTTTCAAAACCTTTATTAATATTTCTGATATATTTTCTTCGCAAACAGTATGTGAAAATCTTTACAAATAAAAAAGATTTTTTTTTTACTTTTACTTTACAAATAACACGATTGCTGAAAATTTCTATGCACTAAAAGTAAATTTCTGTTTTTTTTAACATTTTTGAATTAAAAAAAAAACAAGCTTATCGAATTGTTCGAAAAAAGTGTCAATATCCAAAGTAGTTTTTGAGCTATCGCATGTTAGATATATGTTAAAAAGAGTAGTTTTTAAATTATCGCGATTACCGACGTTTTCTCGTTAATTTTTTATAACGAGAAAATGTCAGTAATCGCGATACACACCCTATGATGGACACCTTAATGATATCTTTATAATTCCATTTCAGATGCCCAGAAACATATCCAATGATTTTTATTTATTTTTTCAAAAAAAAGTCTTTTAAAAATAATTTAAAAAAAAAGTAAAGATTTTACTTTACTTGATGGGGAAAGGCGTACCGGAAAAACTTGGCCACGCCGCAACAGCACACTGTCGCATACACTCCGACTTAATAAGATCCCTATGCGATTTATTTCTACACATGTAAATACCGATGCAAAGGTAAGAGTTACCAGCATGGTATTTCAGAATAGTACCATTTGTAAAGCATTTGAAAAATCGTTATTTCTTTTGAAATAATATTAATAAAAATTTGAAATAAATTCAAGATGTGCCAGAGATAAAACTAAATATTCGAAATAACCACAACCACCCAGTCCAAAAAATGTGGTAATTTTTTCAACTTTTTTGCAAAGCGGTATGGTTGAGGCTACTCTCCTCTATACTCAACGAAATCTGTCGAATTTTTCCGTGGTTTCAGCCCACTGGTGACGTGATTGAAGGCGGAAAGTGCTGCGAGCGATTAATTTCGTCGAAAACGGTGTGTTTTTTATTGCGAGGGGCGTTTGACCGAGGGAGATGGATAGGACGCGTCGCCACGAGGTGATAATGTTACTTTTATTCGGGCTCGCTGTTGGCGCGAACGAAATTTGATTATGCGGTAGAGGCAGGATGGTAAAAAAGGGCACAATATGTTTGAAGTATAGCACTAACAAAACATCGTTATACAGTCACTTTTTTTAATAGCAAGGTATGACGCTCTATTGGAATTTGTATCGGAAATCGGGTATCTTAATATTGTTGCATACTAAATGAGAATCATATTATCACAAATTACTAAAACAAAACTGATTACATTTTTTTAAGCGGCTATCGAATGGTTCCACGACCTTTTCAGATCTGTTGTAGTCCCCTTCTGAATCTTAGGAGGACACATTCAGGAGGTTATTCATCTCAGAAGGTTACATTCTCTCTTCCTATCCTTTCCAAAAACTTGAGCCTGAACCCACCATATTTATAGCTCACTGTTAATGATATCATTGCCTAATATAAAGAATCGCACATTTGCCAGGCTGTCGCAATGACATAAAATGTATTCTATCGTTTCTTCGTCAGATTGAGAAAATCTGCATGAATATCAATTCCATCAGATTTAAATGCCTATTAAGTTTACAATACTTAATAAGATTTTGTGCTCGTTTTGTACCTGAAAAGTTTCCATAATTTATTTTATATTCTGTGTCAGATATACATTTAAGCATTCTTCATATTTTTATAGTAATATAATTAAAAAAGCAGAAGGAAGGACATATTGTGAGTACAAATACAGATATGTTTCTTATGCGATTTAAAAGTAAAATGTTACCAGCATACGTTTTTTATCTTTTTTCTACAGTGAAATACATGTTTTTATGTTTTAATAATTGTGTTATAATACGTAAATCTTCTTCTTCCAGTGCCATACTCTATATAGAGCGTCGGCTACCTCTTGCATGTACTTGTGATGTGTGCCATCAGTGTTTCACAAGTACACGGGACCTACAGTTTATCGCCGAATCCGAACGGCACTATTTGAGAGGCTGTACAAGGCAAATATACTCAAGGTGGTTTGCCATTGCCTTCCTTGAGGTGATGGCTCGTTGGTCGCTCTATTTAGATAAATAAATATTTTTATTTAAATAAATAAAGCGACCGTACTGGCTGGGGATCGAACCTAGTACCTTCCGCTCCGCAGATCGACACGTAGTAAAGCTGGAGCTACGGCCGGCCACAATCGATAAAAACATATATTTTTAGTTAATCGGCATGAAATAAGTAAATAAATTGTTTTAATTAGTTTGACCAGAAGTTTTGACTGGCGTTTTGACAGATGGCTAGTTCAAAATTTCTACACATATAGCGCTAAATCGAAACATTTTGGAAACAAGGTTTCCATTTATTGTCGATTCGTTTTTAAATCACGAGTTTTTCTTTTTTTAGATACAAGTATGATATAATGTAGATGATTTGTGTCCGACTCCATGTCAATTTATAGAATAATTAATTTATAGTAATATAGAAATAAAAATCTATATTTTAAACTAAAATATATTATAGCAAGAAATAATGATAAAATAGCAGGTTAGTCGTGACTGACTAAGTTAAGAAAAAACACAAAATTTAAGTGAGGATGCAGTCAAAGAAATAATGATATATAGAAGGGGCATTAAAAATATGAAAATACGTTATTAAATTAAACGATGAATTATCTTTTGCCAGATATTTTTTGTGCGAGAAAACCTAAAATAGTCCGGCAGCCGCTGGGGTAAACCTAAAATTTGGGATTAAGTTTTTTTGAAAACGGATTTATCATCTATAGGTGCCCTACTTTTGATATCCGAGTGATGACAAAGTGGCATCTTTGGGGAAATTAAGATACAGGGTGATTCATTATCAATTATGTGAAATCGAGTGTTATTCGAGTTATCGAGTTATTTTGTGTGTTTTTAACGTGAAAAAATGTGTTTTACATTGATTTATTTAATAATGTAGGTTTTCATAGGTACAAGTGATAACGAAACATCTAATATACAGGGTGATTAAAAAAAACATAATATACTTTTACGTTAATTGAAGGTAAAGCGAAAAATTAAATCTTTGCATTTTGTATACGTTGTAGGTATTTAGTATTTGTAGGTTGTAGGTACCTAATGTATAAGTAAAAGAATAACAAACACATTTTTTATACAGGGTATTTCAAAAATAATATTACTTCCGTTGAAGGACTAGGGTAAATATTTTAAACACGCATATCATAAAACATTAAAGTTTATCAGTCGGTATCAACCTAAGAATCAACTTCTTTATCGGAAACCACAACATCTTATTCCTCATTATCGTTAGCCGGTACAACGGAGGTCAGTTCGTTGCAACAATGTTCGTTCCCGTGGCACATACAAAATATTGTGCAAGGCAATCTAGCACCTTTACACCTAATCTTTTTGTGCTACACGGACTAGCACTTGAACAAGAGCAACGAATCAATTGTCATATATCGGAAGGTGCCACCTCGGCCCTTTCTGGTAGGGTGTCTGGTAACAAATGTTTTCCGTTGGCATCTGTGAAAAATCCATAGTCCGTCGCTGTCGGTTGCAAGTTTGGCTGATTAGGTTCTAAAGCATTTAGCCATATACAAGTCTGTAGATGTGCCCGTTTCACATTTTCTACGAATGCCTCGTTCGTTGGCGGAAGCGAGCGTAAAAGAGGCAATTGTGACCTTCCGCATTCAGTTCTTTCTGCTCAAAGTTACGTACACGAGCCACGGATGTGGAATATCAAGATGCTCTTCGATAACATGCTGTTAGTTTAGCAGCCTGACTTGCGAAGAGCAACGCTTTTATATTTATTACCTTACGGCCAGCAATTACTGACTCCATGAAAACGTGATTGATAATTTGGGTACAGTTACAGAAATACAAAAGTAACAAAAAAACATCTGTATCGTCTGAGAACTATTATTTCAGCTTCTTGATTAACTTTGGCTACGCTAATAGCTTGTTGTACAGTTATCGTATCAGCCTCTTTTTGCGTCGTTTCTAGGTCCTTTCGTAGAAATACTTTACCATTATACAGTTCATCAGGTTTACCTTCTTCACCAGTTATAACTAATTTATGATGCACATTATTCTTTATAATCTACGCCTGGTCGTCTACAAAGCTGTGAAAAATAAGATTTATCAACTGTCTTTTGTAGTTGGCTTCACTTCATATTATCTTACGTGCAGGTAGAAGCGTTAAATTAGAATCATTGAAATGGAAACACAAAATCACCGGTAATTCAAAGACATTCGAACCTTAACCTAAAATTATTAATACCAATAATGATTGTTGAATTGAATTTAAGATACAAAGTCCTAAAAACAAAAAAAAACAGTAATCGGAAAAATGTAGGTATAATTTTTTTTTTAAATCACCCTGTATATTGCAAATAATAATGATTATTATTTTTATGCTATAAAGGTAAGCCTATATTAAGTATAAATACAATAAATTGACCAACCCACACAAAAATTAAGGCCTAAAGCTTAAAAACCTGTGGAATACATTTTTATGTCTTATATTTTGGGACACCCTGCATATCTGGATTTTCCCAAGGGTGACAGCTTGTCATCAGCCGGATATGGAAAATAGACATTTAGATCGATAATAATCCGCCATAAAAAAACTTAATCCCACAATTAGCACTTCAGGGAAAAATCCGGGTTCTGCTGCCGGACTAAAAACAAAGATCTTAAGACAAAAAAAGTAGCGGAGGTCGACATTTTTGATGGTTGTGTTTATTTTGAAATTCGCACACCAACATAGACTATTTTAGTTCAATATTTTGTTTCTTCATATTTAGAAACAGTGGCTGCTTAAACAAAGGAACATCTTGGACACGAATTGCTCTAAAAGTTTTGATTCCGCATCGAAACATTTCAGGAAGCGGCTAGTGCCACCACATTGGAAACACATGTAATAAAGCCATATAAAATACATAGGTTTCTAAAATGTTTCCTATTTGTGGAAATACCGTTTTGTGTCGAGAAACAGACACGATTATTAGAAACATTGCCAGAAATGGTTCCAAAAATGCTACTTGGGAGAAACATAATAATATATCAACTACTTTACCGTTTTTCAAATAAGTCGAAAAAAATACAAAGATATTTTACTTCGAAAATTAAAAAAAAATTCGCTCAAATTTTAGGAACCACTGGAACTTTTCCGGGTTTTATTTCTTGTAAATTTAATCTACTAACATGTTGCCCTATTATGAAGATATTATGTTTTTTAAACAAAAAAAATTTAAAAAAATACATTTTTTTTTCAAAAAATGCCAAATATTAAAAAAAAATCGCGATAAAAACGACGTGTTTCTTGGGTCGAAATCTATCTAAAAACTATCCCTAAAAATATTTGCAATTATTTAAGACCCCCCTGTATAGAGAAAATATTTGAATCCAAAACAAAGCTATTGTTCTCAATTATTCCAAATCATTCGATCAATTAGTCATCCATACCACAAGATTAAAATATCTTATTTTACTGTTAGGGGGCACGGAGTTCGCTGAGGCAGCTAGCATTAAATACAAAATTTTCAGACAAATAACGGTCTGTTTAGTTAGGTTTTTTTTATTAAAACATGTAAAATATATATATTAATTCGGGTCAGAACGTCCTACGACGTTGTCCGATGCCTAACTTCCACCCTGTGCGATTTTCCCATTGATCTTCGGTCAGATTTTTCTCGCTCATCGACCTTCTTATTCCTTCCATCCATGTTCCCTTGGGACGTTCTCAATTTCGTTTACCAGGTGGTATCCAATGAATGACTTGTTTTGGAATTCTCTCATTGTGCATTCTCTGAACGTGGCCGTACTATATTAATTGTTTTTGTTCTATATCATTTACTATTGTTCCCTCTATTCCCATCTGTTGTCTAATGTCTTCATTTCTGATCTTATCCCTCCGTGAAATTCTCATTGCTCTTCTAATCGCGTCCATTTCTGTTGTCTCTAATTTCCTTTTATTCCTTTCAGTGAGTCGCCATGTTTCACATCCTATGAGTCGCCAAAGCCTGTCCCAAGCCAGTTGCAAAAGGGTGAGGGGGAGGAGTAACAAACTCGTTAAAAAACCAGGGTTCATCTGGCCCAGATGATAGCACCCTGTAAGGGCCCCTGTTTAGGGTACAAACGAAGCTGCTGCCTTGTAGTTCGGTGTTGGATCACCAAAGGCTAGAGGAAGAAAACCTTGATTAAAAATTACCCGGTCCTCCAAGTTGGGGGTTAAGGCATTGGACTAGTACTTCAACCCTTGGAAAAACGTTTTAAATACTAAAAAGCCTAAACAAAGCCTCGGAGTAACGGACGGATTACAAGGAAAACGACAACGGCAACGAAAAAGGACTATGCAATTTGGGACGTGGAATGTACAAGGCCTTAGAAATAAACGTGAAATTATAATCAAAGATTTAGAAAAATTAGAATTAGATATAATTACATTAACAGAAACCAAAAAGAAAGGTAGTGGATCTGAAATAATCAACGTGCTAAAAGAGGTGTTTCTGTACTTATAAAGAACAAGTTTAAGAAAAATATTACAGATTGGGAAGGTATAGATGAAAATATTATCAGATTAAATTTAAAACTTAGAAATGTGAGATTAACAATACTAGGTGTATATGCTCCATCCGATGACGAGACTGTAGTAATTAAGGACCAGTTTTTCACTAAGCTCCATGAGATAATTAGTGACATTGGAAATAAGAGAGATTTAGTTTTGCTGGGTGATTTTAATAGCCGAACAGGAAGAACAGAAAATAATAAAATCATAGGCCCTTACGGAGAAGAAAATATCAATGACAACGGTAATAGGCTTATTGACATATGCGATTATAACAACTTAACAATAAAAAATGGTTTCTTTAAACATAAACAAATTCATAAATATACTTGGATTCAACCAACACGTGACCTAAAATCAATAATAGATTATATAATTACAAAACAAAGTAACAACATAAAAATTAATGATGTAAGAATCCTAAGGGGCACCGGACACCACTCAGATCATTACCTTTTAAGATCAAAAATAAAACATGTAAAATACTTGTAATAAAATAAGTACACTTATAAAGAACATATTACCAAACAAAATTACATCAAATAATTAGGTTATGTTGCTAAATAACGTACGGCTTTCATCAAGCACCATCTCTACGTCTTTATTACTCTGACTCAAAAGGTAACTTAATAACCCTCCAACTCCATTATCCGATTAATTACGGCAGTGGCGTACAAAGAGCCAGCGTACGATCGTTTTCAACAATATTTGACGTACAAACACATCCTCTAAAAACATCACTCGTC
This sequence comes from Sitophilus oryzae, assembly GCF_002938485.1. Taxonomy (NCBI): domain Eukaryota; kingdom Metazoa; phylum Arthropoda; class Insecta; order Coleoptera; family Curculionidae; genus Sitophilus; species Sitophilus oryzae. The sequence continues at coordinate 1,208,553 of NW_022147208.1, forward strand.
GCCTCGACTGCAACACACCATGCCAAGTGCTTTCCAGAGCAATTTCAGCAGTGCGCTCGCTGAGACGATGTGGTGAAGGCTTTTAGCCGTCTTTTTGTCGCTCGTCGACGTATAAACAACTCGAAACAGGCGACATAAGATAGGTGAGAGGAGGGACTTGTGTCGCATTTGTCATTTGTGGATTTTAATTGGAAAAAGTGCCAACGAACGATGTTTAGGAGTGGGTTAATGGGTATTTTGGCGCGAGACATGCTTTTTTTGGTTTTACTGGAGTATTTCAAGTGTTAAATCTAGACGACGTTTTAAACAATTATTTGAAGTGGAAAAGAAGAGGCTTTTTATTAGTATAATTTTTAACATCTCTGCAATTGGTTTGGTTTTTAAAGTAAAGTGCATTAATCGCAATACTGTGATTTTGTTATACTTAATAGAAGGTCAATAATATGTCAATATATTAAATTAAATATATGTATGTTGCTTTTTAATAAATAATCATCAGTAAAGTTGTTTGCTCTCCACTAGACGTCAATGTAGACAGTCGTATAATTCTACTGTCTTTACTTTTGTACTAATTTATAAAAATACGACATAAATAGCCGTTTACACTCTCAGTTAATTTTTAATTTTAAATAAATATTGTAGATAAAGTGTAAAGAGAAATCGTTATTGTCCGGTCGACATTGAAAATTTTATTTTCAATTTTTTTTATTTAAGGCAGTGATTCCCAAAGTGGTCCAGGTGGACCCCCAGGGGTCCACGGGAGACTTACTGGGGGTCTACGTAGGCGTGAACAAAAAATGGGGGTCCATAAGATGTTAATGGGGGTCCACGAAAATTTATCTGCTTTTGATAGTAAAGAGCAAAAATGTAAGCATAGTTTTTATAAGGGCCTACCTACATTGTTTTAAGTACCTATCTAAGCAGATAATATTTTAATAAGGCAAGCGACTGTTACTTGTCCAAACTTGCGTATTCGATATTACGTACAATTTCGTGTACAGACTTGCAAAGCGCTATCCGCCCGACAATGCTTAATGCTTGTTCAGACATGAACTTGATCACCACTATAAATACTTGATGCCAAAGGCAAACGCATTCATTTGTTTCCGGAATTTCGAAAAAAGGCGGAATTTGGAAAAAAGTTGTGAGAAAATTTATATCTGTGTTTGCTAGTGCCGGAGAAAAGTAAGTAACCTACCTTTTTTGTTATAGTACTTAAGTATTTTGTTTACGTGTACTAGTCGGTTGATCACAACGGCCTGTATAGATAGGTAACTTAGTAACTTACAGATATTTTAATTGTCCTCTTTCGATTTGAAGACAAACACAGCACGTTTTATTCAATTGTTTTTTCACGAGAGAAAACACTGCCTCTCTAAAAGGCCGAATAAGCAATATTGCAGAGCAATTAATTTTGTAATTTTTCTTGCAAATAACTACTAATTTTATAAAACAGTAATTTCATAATCATTTTAAATTGGTTTTGAAGTAACTATTTTATCAAAACTATTCCTCTTCGGAAAGAGCGAGCGGTGCGCGGGCGACGGGAAAAGGGCGGGGCTTGGACTTCGATGCCAGTTTGTCACGTTTTAACAATGAAGCCGCAGACAAAAAATACTCAAATACACGGAGCGCGTGAACTCATTGATTTAATAAAATGTTAGTTATCGTTTTTATGGACAATTTTGGGATTTCGACTTTTATTTTTTCCTACACAAATATGATCAGTATTCGATACTGAGTACACCAATTTTTATTTATACTATTAAAAATTAGTGGTAAATTATGTACTTTAAAATTGATACCGTTTGTGAAAAACGTCTGTATTTGTCTCAGCGGTTTATTAGTTGGTCCCTTTACAAGCCGTAATTCTATTTCCGCGTGCTGACAAAGGCTGCGGTGTGATACCTATATTCAGAAAAAAACTTGGTTACTAAAACATTTTTTTACAGGTAAGGTAACTGACACGAAACATGGCTACAGCAAAGAAAAAATGTCGACAATATAGTATCGATTATTTGAAATATGGTTTTGTTCCATCAGAGGCAGACAAACAATTGCCCATGTGCCTATTATGCAACAAAGTTTTGAGCAATGACTCTATGAAACCATCAAAGCTCGAAGATCATCTAAAAAGGTGTCATACTGATAAAATAGGTAAAGATTTAAAATATTTTCAAACATTGAAAGAAAAATATGGAAAGAGACCCACCATGCACAGTATGTTCGCTTCAACATCTCAAAGTAACGATGATGGCTTGCGGGCATCTTACAATATCTCATTACTTATAGCAAAATCTGGAAAACCGCACACTATCGGAGAACAATTAATTTTACCCGCTGTTGAAGAGGTTTTAAAAACTGTTTTGCACAAATCTCCATTTGACGTACTAAAAAGAATTCCATTAAGTAACAATACTGTACAAAGACGCATTGATGAAATGAGCTCTGATATCGAAAGCTTTTTGTGCAATCATCTGCAAAAAACTCATTTTTCTATACAACTGGACGAGTCAACGTTACCCAGTAATGAAGCATTACTATTGGCATATGTCCGATTTATTGTTGAGGAAGAAATTCACGAAGAATTGCTATTTGCCAGAACTTTGGAGACTGACACTAAAGGCGAATCAATATTTAATGTCCTGAGTAATTTTTTTACGGAAAAATCGATCCCATTTACAAACATTATTTCAGTGGCAACAGACGGAGCTCCTGCAATGGTCGGGCGATATCGTGGGTTTATAAGTCATCTCAAAAGAATTATACCAGGACTTACAGCTATTCATTGCGTAATCCACCGACAACATCTTGTGGCAAAACATTTAAGTGACAGGTTGAACCAATCTCTTCATTTTGTAATAAAAGCTGTCAACAAAATCAGAAGCAATGCATTGAATACGCGTTTATTTGCTCAATTGTGCGACGAAAATGATGAAGACTTCCAACGACTGCTCTTACATACTGAAGTACGCTGGTTGTCGAAAGGTGCATGCTTAACGAGATTTTACTCTGTTTTCGATTCCATATTAGAGTTCTTAGAAAGTAGAGATCCAGATTTAAAAGAAAACTTGATCAAATTCAAAGCAGACATTGCGTATTTGACAGATTTGTTTAAAAAATTTAATGATATTAACTTGCAGTTACAAGGGGACAGCCTGAATTTAATAAAAACAAAGGGGATAATTTCGGCTTTTCTTGGGAAATTGAAATTTATGAAGCAAAACATTAGTCGGCGCGAATTCTCTCAATTTCCAAACTTGTCGCAGGTAGAATGTATTGATGAGGATATCCATACCTACAGTCAACATTTAAGTGCTCTGCATGATGACTTCAAAACCAGGTTTGAAGATATACTGACGATGGATATACCACCATGGATCATAAATCCATTTGATGAAACGGAAGTGGCCAATGTTGTATTACAAGAGGAGCTGCTCGAGCTAAGCACTAATGAGGAGCTGAAGGTGAAATTTAGAAAAGGCTACCCAACATTTTGGCTGCAAGCAGAAATACCCGAAAAATATCCTGGACTGTGGGAAATCGCAAGGAAATTTTTAATAGCTTTTCCCTCGTCATACCTTGTCGAAAGGAGTTTTAGTGCCGTTACAAACCTCTTAACAAAAAAAGGAGCAAATTAAACATCACAGAGCGGGGGATTTGCGGTTATTGCTCACAAAAATAAAGCCAAACATTGATCGTTTGCTGACACTCCATCAGATACATCCTTCCCATTAATTAAAATTATGACCTGAACCTATATTACCTTAATATTTTTCTTGTAATTCTATTCTTTTAATAAATAAAGTGATATAAAATGTACCATTTTTCGTTTTTATTTTACATATCGGAATATAGGGACAGAACTCAGAAGTGACACAATTTTTATTTTTTGGCGACTTTAAGAATGTGGTAGAAATGTAGCAGCAGGGGGTCCACCGAAACCAGTAAAATTTTGAAAGTGGTCCACGAGAAAAATAAGTTTGGGAACTACTGATTTAAGGCAATAAAATCTACATCTACATACAGGGTAGCGCACCTCATTCGCCTCGGTTGATTATACGAAAACGGAAAGATGTAGAAACAAAATATTTTATGGGTATATGTGAGGAGGCAATGTAGATAATTTAAAATTATTTTGAAATATACAGGGTGTTTCAGAACTAAGATCCATACCAAAGTTATATTTTTTCTTATGGAACACCCGGTATTTTATTTCATTTTTGGATTCGTGGGCCCAAAAAAAGGAATTTATTATAAGGGTTAAATATGTTTAAAATCTTTGGTTTTTGAGATATTTAAAGATATTTAAATTTGCATGCTACTGTAGAATAGATTATTAACAGCCTGTACATTACTTTTCAGAATTAATTCTTGTGCTGAGTTTAAAGGTAAAGAAAAACTTTACTGGAAAATGTTATTACTTCCTTAAATTTATACAGGGGTATCAAAAATTGCTGATTTAATTTAAGGATTTATTTTACATAAAAACCTCGTTATTTCAAATACAACACCCTGTATTTTTTATAATAAGTTGAAGCAGATTCAAATGCTCTTTCAAACTATATTAGGGTTTCCTATACCTATCTAGCTGAGATTTTGAATAAAGAGCAATTTTTCAATAAAATGGCAACCAAGACGGCTAGTGTCGTCATGGCAGTTTTTTATTGACAGTTAGTAGCTATTTTCAAAATCGAAATTAGTTTCTGTACTTATTTAAATTTATACCAGTTTAATTTTATTTAATTTACCTACAATAGTTTAATGAATAATATTTATTAAATATGTATTTATTATTCTATCAAGAAAAACGAAGAAGTAGTTCTTTGATTTATTCTACGATGACTTGTAGATTATATAGATTTTCTATAAAAGAAACAATTACAACAAATTCATTTTCTTCACTTCCAACGACAGGTTTCTGCCTAATTGGTTTTTTATAAACCCACTAACAGCTCTGCGAAATAGGACAAGAAGTTTTTCAAAGAAACGCTTATCAGGAAGATTCCTATTTGGATATGTTTGAGCATAAGCCCTTGAGGCCAAGAAGCAATTTTTCTCACAAAATAATATCACTAGTAACATATCTATTCGTTCCGCCAGCAGATAGTGCTTTATTTTTCTAGATAAAATAATGAATACTTATTTATTAAACTGTTGTAGGTAAATCTAAGTAGACTGTTATAAATAACAAATAATAATGTCCATAAACTAATGTGGACTTTGAAAATAGCTACTAACTGTCACTAGAAGATTGCCATAGCGACAGCAGCCATCTTGATTGCAATTTTAGTTAAAAATTGCTTTTTATTAAAAATCTGAGCTAGATAGGTATAGGAAACCCTAATATAGTTTGAAGGAGCATTTGAATCTGCTTCAGTTTATTTTAAAAAATACAGGGTGTTGCATTTAAAATAACGAAGTTTTTATATAAAATAAATCCTTAAAATAGATCAGCAATTTTTGATACCCCAGTATAAATTTAAGGAAGCAATGCCATTTTTCAGTAAAATTTATTTCTTTACCTTTAAACTCAGCACAAGAATTAATTCTGAAAAGTAATGTACAGGGTGTTAATAATCTATTCTATTGTAGCATGCAAATTTAAATATCTTTAAATATCTAAAAAACCAAAAAATTTAAACATATTTAACCCTTATAATAAGTGCCTTTTTTGGGCCCGAGAATCCAAAAATAAAATAAAATACCGGGCGTTCCATAAGAAAAAATATAACTTTGGTATGGATCTTAGTTCTGAAACATCCTGTATATTTCAAAATAATTTTAAATTGTGCACATTGTCTCCCCACATATACCCAAACAATATTTTGTTTCTACATCTTTTCGTTTTCGTATAATCAACCGAGACGAATGTGGTGCGCCACCCTGTATATAAAATTACATTGTACTATTAAATATAGAAACGTTAAAAAAGAAGCACTAAGTAAAAAGCTAATAAAGAAACAATCTAATATAGAACAGTATTTCATAAACACATAAATTATTATTTTTGTTTTATTTATCTAATTCTTCATCTGAGTTACTGTCTTCCATAGCTGAATCATAAACGATTATTTATTCGACTTGATTTTCTTTGTCCTTTTCCACGCCAGGTATACTTTGGCGTTAAATTAACTCTTGGACTTCGTAATGCGGGTTGGGTATGCATGATAGATCGCAATTTGTTTTCGTCTAACTGCCACCCGAAGTTAGTAAGATATACAGCTGTTTTGTTAGGTGTACATTCTTTTATTCATAAGCTTGTAAGTGACTCCAAGGCAGTGGTGCCTCGATGAGTATTTATCTGCTAGCAGCCAGGCAGAATCATATTGTTTTGATTTTGATCGTTAAAAATAATTCTAATGGTTAATAGTTCTAGTTTAAGAAACAACTCTTAGTCACACAACAACTTCCTCTTCATTTTTCATGAGCTCCAAATTAAGAACTAAGAACATTAATTGATCATGCTGTAACAAAGCAAATCCTCAAATTTTTGACTAATAGACAAAATCCCATAATAACACTTGTAGATATAATGCAATATAAAATAACAACGGTGTGCTTACCTTTATTTACAGCTGATGGTATGTTTTACAAATCGATTAAATTAAAATTTATCATTATTGAGTGTTCATAATGTCAAGGGGTTAGTTTGTCTTGAAAATTATTTAAAAAAAAATCAAAAGTGACTTTCATGCTTAATTTAATCATTACCATACAAATAAATCTTAAAAATAAAAAAGCTTCATTCAGAACCTCGAAGTAAGTGGAATAAAGTAGTGGTTTCAATTAGCGTACAAGTTTATTATTTTAATTTCAATGTAAACCAAAGAATATACCTAGCTAGAAAAAGAATAGACTCTGCCATAATAGTTTGTATATGGCCATAATGAAAAATGGTCCTACATAAGTGGCACCATCTATTGAGTAAATATAAATAGGTAATTAAATGATGGCAAAAATAAAAGACTTACATTATATTTTTAGGGCCACAAACAAAAGGAATTGTCTAATTAAAACACATATAACAAATTATAGTTTGAAAAACGTTTTGATAATCATTTAATAATATTATGATTGGCGCTATGACAACGACAATATTTTTTGAGAATTTGACAATAGTAGGGGAATTTCGCCTAAAATGACATACTTTTTAGAATAAACTCTATAACTTTTTTATTTTACAAACGACAACAACCAGAATAGGAACAAATAACATAGGAACATTTATCAAGTTAGTATAGGAACAGTTACTGACTCAAACAAATACAAACATATTTAAATTAATAATCTTAACCTAATATACTCTATGTCATTTTAGGCACATGTAGTCGGATAAAATGACATAGGAATAAACACTGCAAAAATAAACTCATTTTTATCACATACATCGACTATTATGTTGAAGATCAAACACATATACCACAAGTAAACATCTTAGCTTTTGGATCTATTCCGGCGCATTCAATGTGAGACCATTTCATGCATGACTGGCATTTTACCCACATTTCCATAGGTTTGGATCGCAAATAAAGGTCATTGCAGTAGATGCAAGCAACCTCATCGTTGTCGTCGCTAGTAGTGGAATCGGAAAAACGATTCATTATATCGAGCGACACGTTTTGTCTCTTAGACCTAAATTTTTTCATCGGTATTTTTTGTTTTTCTGTCTTCTCTTTTAATTCATCTAAATTTGGTGTTGAAGTAAAAACCAACGGATCTTGACTGCTTCTCTTTCTTTTGTTTTTTATTTCCACGGCTTTTGGAGTGGGCTTTATCTCTTCTAGCCTTACTATCTGGTATTCTGTTTCTTGTTCTGAGTTTGTCTATTGTTGAAAAGTATCCATTTCTAATGGATGCTTTTCAATTTGATTTTGCAAACCTGAACATCCAGGTTCAGTGAGATCAGTTTGATCTGATGGTTCTTCTAAGACCAGGTTCGTGACATCAGAAGAATTAAAAGAATTATTTATTAAGAATTAAGTTTAAAATGACATACTATGTCATTTTAAACTGATAAGCCCTATGTCATATTACCCATAAATACATTGGCAGCATTTAATTGTTCTAACTTTTCACAAAATAAAATTATTAGATTCATTAGCATTGGAAATTCAAGATAACGGATGGAACTTACCTGCCTTGTAATAATAACTTCCAAAAAAATTACCATTAACTTGAAAATATGAAAAACGAAACTCGTACTAAAACTGCTTCTGACTCAAAACACATATACTCGTCTAAAAGCTACAAGCCAACTGATTGACATCCCGTATTAAATGTCTCACGTGACGCACATGTGAGGAAGAAGTAGAGATAGAACAACACCAGTGGTATCGCGGGAAATTTGAATTTGGGCAGTATGTCATTTTACCCGCATATACCATTTTAAGCGAAATTCCCCTATGACAATGGCCGTTGGAAACTATGGAAACTACAAAAAAATTCTGATTTAACGCCATCTGGCAATAACGAGTAGCAACTTCTTAACCTAAAAATTAATTGCACTACCACCTAGCGCCTGAGGCTGGAACTATTTTATTTGAAATTTCCATGGAAACGGTGGAACCGCTTTTGCTATTTCAGTGGTTGGTTGATATTTCATTGAGTTGGTTGGTTGCCCAACCAACTCAAGGCGGAACTCAAGAACTTGGAAGATTCCATCCGCAACCTGGAATGGAAATCTTGCAATGGTCTAAGACACTCGAAGAAGTTTCTGAGGGCTTATGATCAAGAAAAATCACAGATCTTCCTGGGTCTGAGTAAGAACAATCTTCGGATTGTCACGGGGTTTTTAACAGGACACTGTCTCCTCAATGAACACCTCAGTAGATTGAAACTAAGAAGAAACGGCGAATGCAGATTCTGTGGGGAAGATGGGGAAACACCAGTACACCTCATCACTGAGTGCGCCGAGACGACAACCATTCCTGCCATGAATTTTGGTACGACTGATATTGGAGATGGAGAACTACCCTCTATAAAACCGTCCCAGATACTGGCTTTTGTCAAAGCCCTGGGACTGTATGATGAGTTATGATTCAAGAAAGGGGGACACAATGGATCTGTAAGGTCGAAGTGATTAACCCCCCTCCCACTCATTCTAAAAAATTCTAAAAAATGGATACAACTCACTAACGCAAGCTGTTGCTAGGATAATTTATTAATTTTAAATCATTGCCTGGAAACTTATATGGTGAAATTTTAATAAAATAATTTAGTACTCACTAAAAACACGGTATGTCGCTAGTGGTAGTGGTAGTAATTTTTAGAAGTTACTAGTTTATTTGGTTGCCTGTGATATGCATATACAGGGTGTTTCCTAATTAATCTAAAAAATAAAAAATCGTTAGAAAACGGCTCAAGGCGGGCTCTTAATAAGTATATTTATTTTTTTCTCGGCAAACCGTTTGATGAACAAGAAAAACTCAAAAGATCAAATTTGTTGAAAAAGGATGGCCAGTCAAGAAAAAAATATATTTTCTTTAAATAAGCAGTAGTGTACCATTTACGTTAAGCAAAATATCGATTTTTTTTTAATTTTTAACACCCTCTAGATCAGAAAGGAAGTACTTTAGACCCAATGGTTATATAAAAATTGTTTTAAGAACACATGAGGAATCACACCACAATTTTTTAGACTAATTAGAAAACACCTGTATATTGTCAACTTGGCAATGATTGTTGATAAATCAAAAAATACCTTTTCTGTGAAAAAAGCCCGATTTTCGCAGGAAAAATTTTGGTTTTTATTGAATTTGGGCCTGCGTCTGCAAATACCGGTATGTTTTTTAATATCCTATCTATCTAAATTTTAAATATCATAGTCAGAAATAGTTTTATTATTTATTAACTGTAAAAATGGTATACTTATAAGTTTTATCAAATATTGTGATTTACTTTCTACCTTATAGTCAAAATTTATATTTAATAAACTGTAAAATGTATATATTCTTATGTTTTATTAAAGTTACTCTGATATACTAATATATCAGTGTAACTTTAAAACTAAATCCTTTGAAATCAAATATAAACATGAAAAATATTTACAGCAGAAAAGGCGAAGGCGCTGGGTTAAACGTAGTCTCTACTAAGAACACGGAGGGGCGCTTTGACCCAAAATTTTACTATTAAGTTTCATATCTATCTTAATAGAAGATTATTTTCTTTTATCTATGTTTTAAATGTGTTTTTTAAACATTGTGAATGATCGTAAACTAAAAAGTATAAAGTGTAATTGAAACCACTAATTTATTCCACTAATTACTAGGTTCTGAATGAAGCTTAAACTATACAATTTAAACACTAGTCCTTAGAGGCAGTGCTTGTTTCAATACTTTGAGGGTGCATCCTTTGAAAAAAAAATGTTGGGCAACCAAACATACGCTTTTTAGGCTATCAAATCGTCAAGTCAGCAAATTATAAATTATTATTTAGGTTATTGGCATTTCAATACTTTGTTGACTGATAATATTACATTTTTTGAATAAGAACAGTTTTTCTTTAAATTTTAGTGCCTTCCATTTTTCTGTGATCAATTCCATACCTCTAACCACTGAATATTTATTAATTTGACCACACGTGGTTTGCAATCCCGGACTTATTAGTTGATGGTTCTATTGCTAATATTTATTATTAAATTAGATAAAGAAAATAAGGTCCTCCTATTGTGAGAGCCAGCCCAACAAGGTATAGAAGGTAATGAAAAAGGAAATGATCTAGCTAGGAAAGGAGCCAACACTCTACTGACTGGACCAAATTGAAATGAACTTAAAGCAGAACTCAAGAACCTGGAAGACTCCATCCGTAACCTGGAATGGAAATTCTCCAACAGTCTCAGACAGTAGAAGAAATTTCTCAGGACCTTAAAAAAGCCAAAGACTTTCATAAATTTAAGTAAGAGCCATCTTTGGATTGTCACGGGGTTTTTAACAGGACACTGTCTGCTCAATGAACCCCTCAGTAGATTGAAACTAAGAAACAACGGCGAATGCTGATTCTGTGGGGAAATGGGGAAAAATCAGAAGACCTCATCACTGAGTGCGCGGATACGATAACCATTCGCGCCATAAACTTTGGTACAACTGAAATTGGAGAGCTAACATCTGTAAAACCCTCTTAGATACTGGTTTTTGTCAAAGCCTTGATACTGTATGATGAGTTTTAACTCAAGAAAGAAGGATAAAATGGATTTATAAGATAGCGGTGATTAACTTCTCTCTGAAGCGTCATTCAGAACCTCGCAATTAGTGGAATAAATTAGTGGTTTCAATTATACTTTATACTTTTTAGTTTACGATCATTCACAATGTTTAAAAACCCAATTAAAATTAATAGAATATCCTAGCAACAGCTTGCGTTAGTCAGTTGTATCCATAGAGAAAGCCTAATATTTAGCTTATAAAACAATCAACTTTTGATTTCTAACCACAATTTCTTTTGACGGAAGATAATCAAACGCCAAAAATGACATTTCTCCCAAATTTTGAAATATAATTAGTGGAAAAGTTAAAAGTTTGATAACTTTTTCCACTAAATGAAAATGTCTACCAATAATTTTGACGTTCTGAATGCTTACGTTAAAATTAAAGGAACAAACTTCTACGCTAATTGAAACCACTAATTCCGAGGTTCTGAATGAAGCTTAACAATCGCTAATATTTATTTTTTAAGACAAGAATACGACAAAAAATTATTCAATCCATTCTTTCGATAATTAATCGCAACCATCTTTTTCGCTGTTTTAAACCGTTTGAATTACATCTACCATTATTTAAAATTTTTGTCGACGCCGCATGTTCCCATTCCTGCAGCAAGACAATGCATTTTTCCTTCACATTTCCCGTTCCCTTCTCACGCCCTGCTCCAGAACTCCTCCCCAGGGGGCGCTCAGTTCCGGCGGAGATTTATATTTTCCTGTCGTTCGCATATTTTCGCGGGGCAGCCGTTCTCCACAATCGCGAATATATCGTCTTTTTACCCCGGGCGAAAATTTTCGCATTTCTTTTTCGATTTGTCACTGGACGTGGAGAAGTTTTTTTCGGATTCGTGTACTAGGGACCGGTAACTGCTATGAAAAAGAGTTGAACATGAGCAAGATATTGTAATATACTACAGAAAATATTACTTATGCAATACACTTATTTTATCATTGTTCGATTATGGTTTAATATATATATATATATATATATATATATATATATATATATATATATATATATATATATATATATATATATATATATATATATATATATATATATATATATATATATATATATATATATATATATATATATATATATATATATATATATATATATATATATATATATATATATATATATATATATATATATATATATATATATATATATATATATATATATATATATATATATATATATATATATATATATATATATATATATATATATATATATATATATATATATATATATATATTGTGCTAGATTAAACTACTCCTTATGAACGAATTTAGGAAATAATACAAGTTTTGATGCCTAACTTTTCGTTCTTTTTAAGAAATATTTATTCAATGATACCAATTATATCTTTTTAGAACGAAAATTAGGACGGCAAAACTTTGTATTTTCCAAAAGTATCTCGATCGTAAGTTCAAGAGAAGTAGCCTTAAAATTGTTCCATTTTTGTTTTGTATTAAATGTACCATTTTTCTTCCATAAAATGGACTAAGTGGTTAAAAAATAAAATTCTTATATTTCTTTATATTATTTATGGTATTATCATGGAACGCAATAGCACAAATAACACAATAATAATTATAATTTACACTGCAGAAAGCAGAAGTAAGAAAACACTGTAAAAGAACCGAATTTGTATCAAAATGTATTAAAAATATAAGTACCTATTATAACAACATACTAAAATGGTAAACACTGGTATATCGCCACGATTTGGTGGACCTCGTTTCCCTCCAAGCAGTTGGTTTGTTAGCATACTCATTCATCGAGCACTCTGTTGGACTTTGTTGTATTTTATTTCCAGATTAACAATCTCACCCTTAAATTTTATATGAAACTGATTATATTGAATATTAAACATATCTGTATATGGATCCATCAATAACTTACCGAATATCAGTGGAAGAAGTTTTTTGAAGTGTTTAAATCTTTCTTTCTCTGGTCCATTTAGATTTTTATTATTTCCAAATTAAAAAAAATTATATTGCAGAGCTAACCTCTTTATCATTATACGAGAATATTTGGAGTTTTCATTCATTGGAGTCAAAATTTGGTAAATTGGGTATCGAGTAAGGGAAGAGTAGCTGATATAATATTAATAATACTCTTAGGAAGGTGTAACAAGGTAATTAAAAACTTGTGCTTACCTTAAAATATCCTTTAAACTACACACAAACAGAACATTTATATAGAGCTTCCGAATGATAAAACAATAATGGCCGCTAACACATACCACTCCTAGAAAGGAGAAAGGAGAGAGGGCACATAAGATACACTTGGTCGGTGTATCTACGCTGAGGCTATCCGCGCGTGCACACAAGTGTCTATATAGATATTTATACTATGTGTATACGTCACATTTTTACAAGGTGTGTACTATAGGCACAACTATGATACGAAGTATCACACATACATATGACTTATACATTGTATGTCTCTTATACCGACATCAGATTTCATCATTTTAATAATTATTTGTTACGTTACAAAAATCTCTTTAGAATCTTGAGTGCATACGGTGTACAACTAGTAAACACTGTATCACACAATTCTATCAATATAAACCTGCGTGTATCTCATATGTATATGTTAGAACTAGATGAACACTTAGGTTCACTTTAACATATTTTGTTTCTCATGTGTCACCCTTGTAGAAACGTAATTTCATTTGGACGTGCTGTATGGGATGTTATCATTTAGAAAACCACCCTATTTAAATTCACTTTTCAATTCTCATGAACATTCTTATTTTACCAGAAATATTAAAAAATTCCAAAGTCCTCCAGCAGAGAACTGCGGCATTTCAGAGATCTTTCAGCTTTGTAGTGATTCAATTGTGGCATCGACTTCCTAAATGTTGTTCCCCATTTAACCGATTCTTTATCTTTAGTAGTTTCCGAGATATCCATAGAGAACATCGTAGAAAACTCACCCTGTATATGAATCAACAACTAACTACAAACTAGACATTTTCAATATTTTTATATTTTTTCTCTGCATTATATTTTTTTAACAAACAACCCATTCGGAAACATAAACATTCATCAAATCTCTGTAAAGGTAATATCAGGCACGTGTTTCGGGTAAAATTAAAAACGTAGGAATCATATTCCGAAAAATTATGCAAAAATCCGAAATAATACTTAAAATGCAAATGCTTTCGGTTTAATGCGAGGGATCATAATGTTATAAATTAATGATTGGAGCGCACGGGAATAAACCGTGCAAAATCGAAATCGAACAAAAATATCATTCCAAATATAACGTCCAAAACGATCTACTCGGATATTTTGCGGTTTACCGTGATTTTAAATTGAAAACTGAAACTAATGAAACTGTTTTACAGGTAGAATGAGTATTTTTTTAGAACGTCGGAAAATTTGAGTTCTTTTTTGTGAATTCTAATAACAAAACTTTAGGAATAAATATATAAAGTACCTAGTTATTTATGTATATACAGTATGTCCCAGGATTGTCTTTACAAGAGCAAAAGCTTTTTATTATTGACATTTGTAGATAAATGCATTTTTCACAAAAAAAATTTGCTTATTCTAAAATGATTAATCCCCTGTATATTTTTCAAAATTTCCATAATGTTTTAGAAAAAATAAAAAAGATATGAAAATATAGTTGAATTCCTAAAAATCAAAACGCGTTTCTATGATAATATAATTTCGTTTTCATTCTTTGATAGACTATTATTGGCAGAATTTTAATTAATGTCGTAATATATTTTGCTGTTTTAAAATGTTAAAGAGGCACAATAGTATATTAAACAAAGAGTTTCGAAAACGACGTTTTGCACACGAGTTCGACAGTTTGTTGGCTCGAGGGGCAAGCAAGAGCCACAAGTCGAACGAGTGTACAAAGTAGTTTTTGAACGAGTTTTTTACGCTATTTTTTCTACGACTATAAATTAGCAGCAGACTCACTCAGTTTTTGCCAGTTTTGTGTTAAAAATGTTAAAATTGGCACATGTCGTGTGCAAAATGACACATGCCGTGCACTACGATGTTCGCTATGGGTATCTCGGAAACTACTGGATAGAGAGCCGGTTAAATTGGGAAACCCACAAAACTGCAATTCTTTCCCTATTTTACCGACTCTCTATCTGCAGTACCTAGTTTTCGAAATACCCATAGAGAACATCGTAGGAAACTCACCCTGTAGACACATATAATAGGTACTTTCAAATATTGCCACTAGGTGCTATAATAAGTATCACACTTTATATTAATATGTTTAGATATCATAATATCAACAGATATAAGTGTTAAGTAAGTAAGATTCTGTAAGAATTCTGTCATTTGCGAGCTATTCTGCCGAGCTATTCACCCGAACACTTGAGGGCGCCGACGTCTTTGACGGTTGTGTCCGTTTTGCAAATTTTCAAGGCACTAGAAAAAGGCACTTTAAATCTCTGGTTTTACCTAATTAAGTAATTGTTATTAGGTGGTAATTGTCAATTTAAAGTTTCACTTCATAATAATGGCATTTTAACAGAACGTCAACCGTTTATAATAGACGTATCTTGACTAGTTTATTTCTTGAATAGTTGTATATACAGACCGGACCACCGTAGTAGTAACATAGGCAGAACCGGACGAATTAGCGTATACCCGTCCGCCGGATAAAAAGCAGGCGAAAAAATGCGATAAAATAAAAATAGGTAGATATGTGATAAGAATGTTTCATAATTTGTATTTATTCGTGTTTTAATAGCCAAAACGAATACATTGATTCTCGCGACAGTTCTCGTGTAAAATTTATTTTTTAAGTAAAATAATGGATGTTTACGAAGTTCATGAGAAAATTCAAATTGTAAAATGGTATTTCCAAAATAGGTCTTATCGGGATATACAAACAATTTTTCCACAAACTTTTGTAAACAGTACAATTCTATCTTTACCTACTATATCAAGAGTTATTAATAATTTTGAAACACATGGGTGCGTGTCCCCACAAAAACACAAGAAGCCTGATGTGTTGATTAATGAAGAACAGGAGTTAAAGCAAGTGTTTAACCGTTTAATTAGTGGATATGGAACTATTTTGTGGCCCGCTAGATCACCAGATCTTCCTCCCAATGATTTCTTTTTGTGGGGTTATGTAAAACCCAAAGTGTATGGTCATAATAGGGCTAATAATCTGGATGAGGTTCAAGTAAAAATACGAGAGGCTTTCCAAACTATTAGCCCTAATATGTTAGCCAAGATCAGACGGGAATTTTACGACCGCCTAGGCTTCTGTCTAGCACAAGAAGGTAGTCTTTTTCAACACATGTTATAACTTTTTTTTTATTGAGAGTAATATTTTAGTTTTTTTCTGGGTTTAGAGAATTTATTTATTTTTAGTTTTGGCTTGTAAACACACTCAAATAATAAAGATTTAAGTATTTTTATTTTAAATGTTACCTTAAATGAAGGTAAACACTTAAAATGCAAATAATAAATACTCGGCACTCCTCGCGTCGTATTCCTAGTCTGTCACGACAGACCCGTCCAAGCACAACTGCAACTGCCTGACTAGCCGACTAGCCGGCAGTGAATCTCGAGTACGAACGCAAATTGGGTAAACGTAAATTCGTCCGTCAACTTGCTATGTTACTAGTAGCCTGGTCTTCTCTGTATAGTTCATATCAAATAAACTTTTAGTGACGTGATTAAGCTTGACCGGCACAGCGTTGCCCACTTTTACACATTTTAGAATACGTTTTCAATCGATTACTTAATTCGCATCAGAAATCACGTGATGTGGCGTAATTTTATACTAAATATATTATGGTAAATTCACACAAGGTCTTTTGAATATGTCTATAGACATGCAATTTTACTAAAAGATTTTATTTCTGATTTAAATTTAATTTTTGAACTCACAAAACTTATTGTGAAAATAATATCGTTTAGTAATAATCATTTAATATTAATAAAATGTTTTGAAAAATTACATTTTTTTGTGAAACTGTGCAAGAATATCTTATTTTTACAAGTCTCTTATTAAAAATAATCTACAGCGGCCCACAAATGGCCAATATTATTGCGCAATATTTCATATTTTGCAATAATATTGACCGTTTAGGGTTTACATTGAAAGGTGGCACAATATATTGTGTCAATCAAAAACAGTTTGACTTTTATTGTGCAATAGTGATTAGTTTGTATCGTGTGTGGATAATATTGCACAATAGTTCATTATATTTTTGGTTTCTCTGCGTGTTTGTCTGGCTGCTCGGCTCTACTTAGAATATTTAGATCAGTGGTTTGTCAGCAAATATGGGATCAAAAGTAAAAGAGGAAGAAAGACGATTTATTTTAGAAGTCATCGAAATGTACCATTCTTTGTCAGCTTTATGGAATACAAATAGCAAAGAATATAGCAACAGAAATAAAAAAATGAACAATACGATGAACTACTAGGCAAGTATAAGGAAAAATACCCAGACTCTGATAGAAAACAATTATTGATAAGCAATAGCAGCTTGTTTTTTCTTATCCATGTTAACCAAAGTGCAAAACGATACTAGTTTTTGAACGAATTTATTGTACTGTTTGGAGATAACTAACAATATTATTGGGCAATATTATTGCGCAAACATATTGACTGTCTGTGGGCCCCTTAATGTATCAATATTTTTTTTGTAAAATCACTTTTTTGCAGTGTAGGAGCAAAACAGAATAATTTAATAAAATTCTTAAAAAAATCTTAAAACATTCAATAAACAATTAAAAAAACGTGCTGAATTAAAACAAACAAAAAACATCATCCGCCAACAACAAAAAACTCTGTTGTAAAAACTCGAATAATAAAGCCTACTTAAACACCAATTAATTAACGCGCGACAAAATTGCCAACAACAAGAAAAAGGCTATTAAGGGCGGTTTTATTCATTTTCCGCGAGCGACGGGCGATCGATCCATCTCCGTGTTTTCATTTTTCCTCCACGTCAACCAGCCAGTCAATCGTTCCGATGGGAAACAATCTTTTAACTTTTTCTCTTTAGCGTCGTCTGATTGAATTAAACACCAAACAAAAAAGTCTGCCTCTTCCGGGCATTTTGCTCTCTCGTTCTCACTCTTATTCTCATTTTCTTTGTTGTTTATTTTCTCATCGTTGTAAGACAATATCGTGACGCCCCGACTTTGACGATATTTTATAAAAAGTTTTTTAGACACCAGGATTGTCGTTATTTTTAACATTGGAAATTGTCTTAATGAAAAACATCTTAATAATTGAGATACTAGTGTGCACTGAAAAAATTAATTTTAGAATTTATTAACAATATTGAGGGTTATTTCTTGCCACAGATTATTGTAGTAAATTTACAATCCGTTATGTGTGTGACGACTTTTTCTGTCATTACTCAAATAGAAAGAAAAAAGTATCCGTTGCCCAGGGTTAGAGAAAAGCTGGGTTCCTAGGTAAGGCTTCTGGCTTATTGGGTGACTTTGTAATGTTGTTAAATATTAAAATAAAAATGATAATATTTAGGCAGGAAAGATTTTAATATTAATGTTAAGTATTTGTATAGATACGGTCAAAGACAGTAAAAAGGGCGCCACTTACTTTGTTTATAAAAGAGATAAAGTAAGAAACCAAAATGAAGAATATTTTATCACAAAATAGTTAGAATAAAGTAATCAACAGCAATTAGGGTCTATTATGTTTATCAAGAATAAAAGTCAGAGATAACTATCCTACATTAAACATTTATTTAAAAAAGACCACAAGTATCGGCTAGTTTCAATGATCCCAATAAAACTGTAAGTTATTTTAAATAAATTCGAATTTAGTAACAGTATTCTTCGAACTATGCTACTTAATATAAAAACAGGTGAAAAAAAAACATAAATATGTATGTATCAATACGATGATGTTTCGAAACATGTCGTGTACAAAAACCTTCAAGAATGAATACGTGTTAATAATTTTCATATAAAATATCATAACAAAGTAAAAGTATACTGTTTGAATCAAATTATAACTTATAACGTTAACTGAAAGGTAATTTTGACTATAATATATGGGATAAATAGTAATAATTTACAGAGATTAAACTGTTGTCTCAAAAATTGTAAAATAAAAGAGTACCTTGTGTATCGAACTTAGGACTTATTTGTATAGTTTCTTATGATGTTGTAAACAGGTAGATAGGTAGTCTCCAGACTAACAGAAGTGGAAGCAGATGACTATGGCAACAGAAGTCTTCGATATCAGTAAAGGAGCAAACGTAAGGTTATAAATGTTATCATAAGGTAATTACTATACAGGGTGTCTCAGAGTTTAATCGGGAAAATTTAATAGACGATAGAACTTGCAAAAATAAAACGAAAAGTTCAAATCAACTTGTAAGATTTAAAGTTTCCTTTTCGAGATACAGGGTGTTAAAGTTACTTAAAAAAGAAAAAAAAAATAAGATATTTGAAAAACTATTTAATCGATTTCGATATAACTTGTCCCGTTTATAATACTTACTATGGGACTTAATTTGATGTAATTAGATTTAAGTTTAATGGCCAGGGGCGGCGGTGGGGCATCACTGTTAAGTTATTTTAAAGGAAAAAATAGGCACGCCACTGCTTTTTTAGAAGTTTAATATTATTTTTGGATTTAGTAATTAAAAATATTATTTTTTTGTTTCCTGACTTTTTTGTCTATCTTGCGAAAAAAATTAAATTCTAAATGGTAATTAATATTATAATTGGTATTCTAATGGTACCCTCTATCTCGAAAAGGAAGCTTTAAATCTTACAAGTTGATATGAACTTTTTGTTTTATTTTTGCAAATTCTATCGTCTATTAAATTTTCCCGATTAAAATCTGAGACACCCTGTATGTCATACATTTACTCAGATCCATTTAATTACTCTATAAATAAAAGATATGGTTCTCAGAACAGAGGCTTAACACAAAAAAATAACTTACGGTCTGAAATTCAGCTTTACATAAACCAAAATATATTCAAACCATATGCTGATCCAAACCAGTAATTAAATATTAATCAAAACCTTATCAAAATAAATCAAAAAACGTGAATAACTGAAATAAAATTGCATACTTTGAAAAGGTTTCCAAATCTCCAGATCGGATACTCATATAATTACAGTTAAAAAGCGGATTCAGAGTGCTTTTTATTGAAAGATTCATATGGACGCCGAACAACGGGTCTCCAACAGATCCAATCTCTCAGAAAAAAAGGCCTGCTTCTTCTTTTTCACCTTCCTTCTCGTATTTGTAAAATGCAGGTAAAATGGAAATGGAAGATAGAATGATAAGTGACATCACCATAACAAATGACCGAGAAAAGTGAACTGTAAGATATGAAGTTTGGCAAGTTCGACATGTAGCGAACAGATGGCGTTAGAAAAAATACTAAAAATCTAAATATCTAAAATTAATTTTATTAGATAAAAAATAAAAACGCTACGCTTTAGTTTTACAAGTCGTTTGTAAAATTGCTGTATGGTTAATTGCTGTATGGTATGTGCACAAAACATCCCCCTTTAGAACTTCATCTGTCATGTTAAGAAATGAAAGTAAATAATAAAGCGCCTCTCGTGTTTGTTCGCACTCTAAAAATTTCAATTAATGCCTGTATATATTTTTAATATATTTTTTAAATTTAATTTTATTTTAATTGTAGTAAAAAGTAAGTATTAAAAAGTAATATATTACATTTAAATGGAATATATTACATTATAATTATGTCAATTACAGGATTACAGGCTTGTTTTCTAACATTTTTTAAATAAAACAAATTGTTAAATTTCAATATATGTATATTTGTCGTAGGTATGAAAAAAGTAAAATATAAAATGGACAAACGCATACTTACATTGCAATAAAACTTCCACTTTTAGTTTTGCAATCCAAACGCAATATTTCTATTTCACAAATAAAAATATCCGACAACACTAAAATCACTGAAACTTCCGCGTCTGACAACGAAAACTGAAAAATATAACGGCACTTTTGGTTTTGGACCTGCATATCAACATTACGCTGTACTATTATGTGTTTGTTGTTGAAATAATATAAAATATCTAATTATAACTTGTAAATTTTAATATTTTAACATGATTTTAACTACTTTTGACAAAAACTAACTTTTTGTTATCAAGATGACATTTTAGACGGCAACTGACATATATGTCATAATATTTGAATCTTAAATATGTATGTAATATAATTTAAATTACTATAATGCAATTTTATAATAAGAAAACATTTATACATTCACAAAATACAACAAAGTCTAATAATATAATTTGAAAACAATGAATATTGAATTAAAACTGAAAAAGTTAAGCGCGACCCCATGTGTCAAAATTAGATGATTAAATTTTCGCAATTTTTACACCATTTGATGACCGGTGGCGCCTCTAGTGTTTGTTCGGGCGGTTGGTATTTTACTCCCACTTATGGCCATTAAAGAAAAAGTTCTAATGGGGGGATGTTTTGTGGGTATGTGTGTAAATATGTTATAATTCACACCAATATTCTTTGTGAATTTATTTAAAAACTGTGTATCTCATATAGTAAATTTACCAAAGACATTATAAAGATAGACCGAACATCTCATTCATAAATACTCGTTGGTAGTGTATCAAACATTCCAATGTGTCAAACAAGAACAGAAAAGACAGAGAAGTCTAAAATTTCCGACCCCGGCAACTAGGAGCATTTCGATTGTTCTAATGGCCAGTGGCGTATCGTTTTTTGGAAAGCATTTAATTAGTAAAGTAAAAGTAAATTAATTAGTAAAATTTATACTCCATATTAATATACTACATTAACACTTTTTCGTCAGATGAGTTTTGTTATAAGGTCTAATATAATAATATAATTAATATCCCACATATACCTATGTTGAAACGTTAGTAGGTGGTTTTCGAAAATCGCTTCAACGTCGATTTTCAATTTAAACTTTCAGTTACTTCTATATAAACTTTCAGTTACTTTTGAATATTCACAGGGTGACTCAGGCTTCCGAAACAGTTCTATATTAGGTTTGTGGTTGGTGACATTTCTTTCAATTTTTTTTCAGAATATGGAGGCAATGGTAAAGCACATTTTAGACATTTTTGTAAATATAGGTGACCAGAACATATTTTCAAACTAAAGTTGTAGATTTGCCATTATATTTCCATTCCAGAAATACCTAGGGTTGCCACCTGTCCTGTCTTTTTTGGAGGCCTGGGTCACTCTGTATATAGGTATGTATAAAACTAGTAGCCTAAGAATTATTTACAGTTCGTCCCATTCTAAAAAAAAGGTAAACACACCGTACAAACACAGATTAGGTATCCTATAAGTATACAGATAAAAATCTTGTCCCTAATTCGTGGTACGAAAATTGTTTTTTATGACGATGTGCAAGCGAGTCAAATTTTCTGTGCGCAAAAATAAACTCGCGTAAAATAACAATAGAAAGCGTAATAGAGAGATATCGCTAAACCGAATAGCGTACATGGACGTTAATAAGGCCAGGTGTTATTTCCTTTACGTGAGGTGGTATTAACTCTCTTCATTTATAGTTATCGGATCGGAAAGAATTCTGATCGCGTCGCCTACGCTATTTAACCTTAACTTAATTTTGAATTTAAAACTTTGAAATTGTTTTTGTTTACTAGGTATTTTAAAACTAAAGGGCTAAAGTGCTTATTTCCAGTGCTTTATTGTTCAACGTCTGCCAATGGGTTTAGGGCAACAAACAACAAATTCTCTTAGAAGGGCTAAGTCGTCATCTGCTGTAAACCTAAGACTCTTTATAGGTTCTTTAGTATTGGAAGAGGTGGAATCCATATTTTGAGCCATATTTATTTAATTAAAACTAAAATTCCTTTAGAATATCGTATATAATGACCAGAAATGACAATTTTAAGAAAAAAATGTCACTTTCTGGCTTATAATAAAATTTCAAATGCAACGTTTATATTCAAATTTGTTATGATCTACAACAGTTAGGTAGTCATTGAGACGAATTATAATTCAATTACTGGCTACTACGTTCTTGTTTTAATAGATTAATTACAAATATAATTAGAAATTATTTTGATTGTGAGAGGCTCCCTTGTGGGACGCCTATGTACAATGACGAAAACAATTCCCGCCTGTGAAAAGACAAATTCGGGTAATTTGAGCTTATTTTTCCACACACTTGACACTGTCGTACCATACTGAATTCGCAGATTCAAAAGTACGTTAAACAAAAACAAAAACCACCGAAAAACACTGAAAGTTCACTTTCGTCATGATTCCGACTTCAAACACACCGCAAGCTAAACGGAGTACGCTATAACGGACCAAGGGCCGTCGCGAGGGGTGGTGGGACGGACGGCTCATTTCATTCTGGAAGACTAGCAGCGACGTTGCCAATAGTTCTAGACGTTTCAGCACATTAAACAGTAAACATGTCGTTTAATAGTAACGCATATATCCTCTGGTTAATAACATATTATTACGCATGCTTCTTTAAAAATAAACTATTAATTTAATTAAGAAATTGAGATTTATTGATATCCGGTAAAGGTTTTAAAGTCACCTTTTTCTGCAAATCAAACTGAGTAGATAGGCGCAAATTTGAGATGCGGCAATGTCGCCTTCTCTATCTCAGTTGGTTTTTACAGTACATAGTCAACCTCCGATTGTTTGATCGGGTTAAAATGTCTAATGTGATATCTGTTCTTACTAAATCTATGAAATTTACTTATTCGTTGTCAATTTATCTTCTAAAATCGCCAACTTCTTGTAATATTACTATAAAGTACTACTAGAGTATACTCTTTTTGTCTAGAAGAACCTTACTGGAGTTCAGCGCCCAACCAAAGTATTAAGAAAATTGCCATTAGATACAAAATACAAACATGTAGGTATATAATCAAAACAGTCAACTTGCTTTTTGAAAAAGGCTTTCCTTTTTTTAAAATAACCATAACTTTTTCAAAAATTTACATTCTGGGACCGAACCACATAGAAAATTTTTGTTTTTAAATATAGTTTTTCGAAAAAAATAAAAAAAATTTTGAAGGTTTGGTTATTTAGATCGGCATTTTAGAAGTTTGGCATTTTAATTTTTTTTCATAAGAAACTTCGATCAATTCTACAATTATTCCACTATTCCTGGAGTGGGCCGATTACTTTTTCCATTTTTTTTTATTTAATTAATTTTTTTTCAAGTAGTATATACAGTATGTCCGCGGATTGTCTTTACAAGAGGAAAAACTTTTTTATTATTCACATTTTGAGAAAAATGCATTCTTCATAAAAAATTTCGTTTTTTCTAAAATGGTGAATCCAGCTTTTTACTTCTTTAAATTTCCATACCGTTTTAGGGAAAATGAAAAAAAACATTAAAATATCGTTGATTCTTTTCAAAGTCCTAAAAATCAGAAGTCTCTTCTATGGTAATTGAATTTTGATTAATGTCATATAAGTAACACATTTTCTTATAACTATTATCGCCCTTTTCGTTGCATTGAACTAAATATATGTTGTGCTTCTTTAACATTTTAAAACAGGAAAAAATATAACGTTAATTAAAATTCTATAAATAAAAATGTATCAAAGAATGGAAACGAAATTATATTACCATAAAAACGCGTTTTGATTTTAGGACTTCACTATAAACTCAACTATAATTTTTTTCTCTAAAACAGTACGGAAATTTAGTATTACCTGCATACGTGGCCAGCCCATCTTAAGCGAGATTTAGTAATCATGACTTCAGCGCTCTCGCAGCTTGCTTTTTTAAGGACTGATACGTTTGAGACATGGTGGTACCATTTGATTCTTAAAAGTTGTCTAAGGTATCTCTGTTGCAACTTGTTTAAGCTCTATTCCCACAAGAATCTCTGACTAGTCAGCGCGTTTCTTATTGGTTGAAAAGTGTAGAAACCTGACTAACAATCAGGTTTCTACGCATTTTAACCAATGAGAAACGTGCTGACTAGTCAGGGATTCTTCTGGGAACAGACCTTTAATGCGCTCGTGTGCCGGCGGTACGGCATCCAGGTTTCGCTTCCATATACCATGCTGGGGATTATTACTGCTCGATACACTGCCAGTTTTGTTTTTGTGCTCAAGTCATGATTGTAGAAAACCCTGTCTTTTAATTTCCAGAATGCTCTTGAGGTGCTGCTGATTCTGTGCTGAATTTCAGAATCGATATTTGCCTTTTCCGAAATCAAACTGCCGAGGTAATTAAATTCCGATACATATTCCAATAGTTCCGATTTTTATAGCGCAGTTATGATTTTCCGGGGGAGTGCACATGATTTTTGTTTTATCGATGTTCAGTTTAAGGCCCAAAGTTTCGTATGCCCAGGTATATGTGTTCAGCATTTTCTGTAATTGCTGTAACGTATTGTATGAAATTTAGTATAAGCATAAACGGAATTAACAATTTTAAAACAAGCAAAAAATTTTACGAAGGATGCATTTTTCTCAAAATGTCAATAATAAAAATGTTTTTCCTCTTGTACTTCAAATATGCGCACATAGTGCATATACACTTTTTTGGTTTGTATTATAATCAACCATACATAACTACTTGTATCTACAATGCAATAATTTTTCACCAGATATTTTCTTGTAATAAAATTTTGATCTTTGCCAAAAGAACCGTTTATTATTCACAGTAAAATGAAAAAATGAAGACTAACTAAGCTTTTAACAGTAGCTTTACATCAAAAAATATCTTAACCTCGAACGCCCACAGAACGAAATACATATTCATAACTTTTCGAAGCAGGAAAAAACTTACAAGGCTTTTTTTAAGCTTTTTTCTTTAAGCTTTCCGTTTCCTAAGGGGATTTTTTCTTTTCGGCCGCCACAAAATGCTTTATACTGGCTTTTTTTCTCTTTTATGGTCTCTGTAATTGATTCAAATTTTGTTTGTTTTAACGAGAAACACAGACAAAAAATGAATAAAATGGAATAATGGATTGGAATTGAGGCAAATCTTCGTCGTTATTTTCTTTCAATCATTATTTTTATTTAGACGACCCTAAAAAGGTCTACAAAAATATTGGCATATGCGACAAAAAATCGCATATTTTCGTTCGCAAACAGTTTCTTTAATAAGTGGTGGTGTGCGCATGTACACATAAACGTCCAAATATAACGTTTCTTAAAAACATATTACATTGAACTTGAAATGTGTTACAATTCAAAAACAATATGATTGCGGAGAAATAGAATGGCATAGCTGTGTTAAAAACCGTAATTTTTAATAAAATTAAAATGTTTTTCGTCTATTGTCCTGGCCGGTTAAAAGATGTCCAAATCGTATTGTGAATCATAACTCAATTTTTTTGCCTATGACTTTCATTTAAATATTCCTCTTTTTTTATTTCAGATGCCCCAAAAAAGGCCTATCTAATGATCGACAACAGGATCCTAGATCCGGGAAATCCCTTCATTCCTGTAAAGGAAAACGCCGATCTTACAGTGTCCTGCGTTGTCGACGAGGGCAATCCTAAACCTTCCTTAAGTTGGGAGCTGAGTCTCGGGTCGTTGGCGCTCTTGGACGCTCCGGAAGTACCACTGGAAGTGCTCAATTTGACAGAAACAGCAGTGGATCAGAAGGTATTTAGCATAAAAAAGAATTAATATTAATAATTATTATTAAAAATAATGATATTAAAACTTGATAAAATTATGAAAATTTTAAACTTTGTAGCAAATTTTATTTAGATTCAGAACATTATACACACTTGAAGGCTGAGTTATTTTTATTTTGTAAGAAAATTTATTTTTTGGACTCTGGTTATTTT
Source organism: Sitophilus oryzae (assembly GCF_002938485.1). NCBI lineage: Eukaryota > Metazoa > Arthropoda > Insecta > Coleoptera > Curculionidae > Sitophilus > Sitophilus oryzae. Next base: position 1,235,551 of record NW_022147208.1, read on the forward strand.
TGATGAAGGTTAAAACGTCACCTACATCCATTACTGCTCTCGTAAGACTACTTCTTCTTCGTACGTTAGGACCAAGTCCTGAGTTTTCTTCAATGGTTTCCTAAGAACAGTTGGGATGATGAAGACCAGCTTTCATACTATCTTATAGGTAGTCGTCGCGGCGCCGGCGCGGCGGTCCAGGCAAGTTGGTTCTTTTCTCCTTAGCAATTTTCGCTAACCGGTCATTTGGCATCCTGTCCACATGGTCTCTCCACTCTCTTCTCTTGTTTCTTGCCCATTTTACTACATTAGTTCAGTCATTGGGGATCAAAAAAGGGGCCTGCTTGGAAAAAAGTCCGGAAGTTTTGAAACTTTGCAGGTTTATAGGTTTTGGGGTCCCTAACTAAAATCCATAAAATGCACATTTCCAGACTTGCCGCCGGCGTCGCCACCTTGCCATGATGGCGCCCAAAATCGGTATTTTATGAATATCTCGAAAACTATGCGTTTTTCGCGAAAATTTGAGGAGAGCAAAATTAAAGAGAATAAAATTTCCTATAAAAAAGGTTTTATGAAAATGTTCGCTAAAGTCAACCGTTTAGGCACAAAATCCCTGGAAATTTTACAGTTTTGCGTAAAATATGATATATTATAGGTTTGTTCTCACAACTGTAAGAAACATATTTCCAACAGATAATTATGCGCAATAGGGTAAAACGCGTTCCCACAGAAATTTTTGATTAGTTTGCAACCAACAGTACGCTGTTTACACAGAAAATTCTGATTGTTATCTGACAGTCAGACCTGTTTGCGGATCTTTTGCAAGTAAAGTGTCCGTCGCATGCGTATTGCGACCCAACGTCATTACTTGATAAACTGAACCTACAAAACGTGTGTTGTTTTTGTTTTGTGTTTTTTTCTTCAAAAAATAAAGAAAAGAAATGAGCGATTTTGAATCTTCCGAAGAATCTGAGGCGTCCGAATTTTCGGATACAGACACAAACCTAGAAGAGCTGATGGAGGAACAGGTCAGGCCCAAGAATCAAAATTACTAAACATTAAAACATTAAAAAGAACAAAACCAAAAACATTAAAAGATGTCTTTGGTTAATTCCCTCTTCGTTTTCTTCTTTATTCGGTATTACGTAAGAGTTAAAATTAGTTGTATTATTACATCAAAAAAGAAGAGTAGGGGATTTGCTGTTCTCACAGACAGTTTGAAATCGATCAGAAACTGCATTATTTGAGACCTGCGCATTAACACCGGTTTGGAAGAAGTCACTAACATGTTGGGAACACGCTGTGAGAACAAACCTTATGTATAGTCGATTTTCCGAAATCAAATGTCGATTAGGGTTCACTAAAACTAGTTTTAGTTTAGTTTCTTCAATTTTGTCATGAAACAGTGGCGTATCATTAATTCGCTCATTAATTTATGAATAATTAATTGTCGTTCTGGACAGACTTCATTGCGAACTTACCACCAGGTTTAGCATTGGTCTGGTTGTACCAAAGATGCAGAAGAATGGGGTTAGAAGAAAACAATAACAGGCATTACTCCAGTCACAACGTTGAAAGATCCAGCTCCAAAATCCCTGTTGGCATTTTTATCCTGTAAATGCAAAACCAACAACTATGGTAAAGCCTGCGGATGCAGAAGAGCAGGATTAAAATGTTCAATGATTTGTGCATACTGCAATAGAAAATCCTGTGACAACGTCACTGAAGTGTCACTCGACGAATCCGATGAAGAGGAGTTGGACTTGCCTGTAGATATCCCTCTGGCGGGTGAAGATGAAGAGTTGGACGTATTGAGAGACCACCCTGATGAGCCCAGCACAGCAGACATCGACTTTGACATCAATGAGGCCGATCCGTCGGGCTTGTGCAGATAAGTTAAAGTTTTAAATTTATGTAGTGGAGTAGGCCTCCGGGGAGACCACGTTAAAATAAACGCGCCATATACTTTACCTCTTGGGTGGTGTGGAAACAAGTACACATTGTCAATAATCAAAATTAATTATTCATAAATTAATGAGCGAACTAATGATACGCCACTGTTTTATGACAAAATTAAAGAAACTAAACTAAAACTAGTTTCAGTGAACCCTAATCGACATTTGATTTCGGGAAATCGACTATACATAATATATCATATTTTACGCAAAATTGTAAAATTTCCAGGGATTTTGTACCTAAACGGTTGACTTTAGCGAAAATTTTCGTGAACCCTTTTTTATAGGAAATTTTATTCTCTTTAATTTTTCTCTCCTCAAATTTTTGCGAAAAACGCATAGTTTTCGAGATATTCACAAAATACCGATTTTGGTATTGGCGATTTTGTCTGGAAATGTGCATTTTATGGATTTTAGTTAGGGACCCCAAAACCTATAAACCTGCAAAGTTGCAAAACTTCCGGACTTTTTCCAAGCAAAAATCCCCAATGACTGAACTACATCCTGTACATTGCATGTTTCTCTTATATCCTCACTTCTTTTCCGGTCATATAAGATATATCCTGTAATTGATCTAAGTGTTTGCATTTCTGTTGTTCTTAGTCTCTGCTCTAGTCTCTATCGCATATGTCATAACCGGTCTCACGCAAGCCTTAAAAATTCTAACTTTGCTTCTGACACTCCTATATTTATTTCGCCAAATTATATCCCTTAAATATACTGATATTAATGATGCCTTTGTTGTTTGGTATTTACTTCCTCTTTGAGATTCCTAGTGCTTGTTATATTTGCCCCTAGATATTTAAATGACATCACTTGTTCTACACTCTGATCATAGATTGCGAGTTTGCATCTTTTAGGCTCTCTAGATATTGTAAGGATTTATTTTTCACGGATATTTGCATGTTAAATAGTTTTGCCGTTTGTTGGAACTTATATAGAAGCTTTTGTAAGTTATCTTCGTCTTCAGATATGAGTACTGCATCGTCAGCATAACATATTATTTTTATTTCTTTATCTCCCAGTCGATATCCTCTCCAAGCTTGCTGTACTTCATTTATGATTTCGTCCATTACGATGTTGAACAGGGTTGGGCTTAAGCTATCTCCTTGTCTGAATCCGGTTTTCACAGCTATTTTTCTTTATTGGCTATCGTTTATTGGCCACTCTTACATATGTGTAGTTTTCGGTATTCAACTCTTCGATAACTTTTATAATATTCGACTGAATTCTCCTTTTTGCAGTAGGTTTATGACATCAGTTAAATGGACTCTATCGAATGCCTCGGTAAAATCAACGAAGCACATAAAAGCTGTCTTATTAAACTCTATGGCTTTTTCGGTTATTTGGCGGATGATATGGCATCTATTGCAGACCGGTTATTTCTAAATCCTTGTCGTTCTTCAAAAATTCCGGTTGACATTACTTCTGCTAAAATTTTAGTAAACAGTTTTTGTACGGCACTAATCAAACTGATACCCCGATAGTTTCGTGGATCTGCTTTACTCCTTTTTTAAAAATTGGTATCAAAATGCTTTCTTTCCATTCGGATGGTATATTCTTGTCTGTAAGTATTTTGTTAAAGAGAATCTGTAACTCGTAATACTACAATGGTCTATTATTCTTATTTTAAACCTTTTAATTAGTAGACAACAACATTTTTAATAAAATCGGTGACATGACAAAAATTGGCAATTTTCATGACTGTATGATATGGAAAAAAGTCGCAAAAATACCCATTTTGGTCATTTTATACCAATTATATCTAAAAATAATAATTTCACTCAATATTAAATATTAACTTTAAATAATTCTGTTTAGGTTGGGGCTAGAAACGATGCTCACATGGCCAAAGTGTTGAGGGCTCACCACAACGCAACTTTAACATGTTTCATCAGGCACATAGCTTTAGAACAGCCGTTGAATGTATCAGTTTTGCTCAATGTCCAATGTAAGTAACAAAATTATTGATAGAAATCAACATAATGTAGTATAAAACTAACATAAATCGACGCCGGCGCGGCGCAGTGTGATGACAAAAAAACGCCATGGTAGTCATAGAAATATTATTTCTGTTCAAGCTTTGCTATGTATATTGCTGACATCTTTAGCAGTAATTAATAATAAGTAACAGCTGATTATTGATATTACTAATATCGTCTGATCAAAAAAAAACAGATCAAAAACGGCAGGAGAATGATATTCGAACATAATTTTGGCGCGGTCAATCTTTAGACGCCATTTGCTAAAAATCGACATAAAACTTGTCAAAAACTAACACTAATAGAAAGATTAAAAAAGGATAGAACGTTTCCAGGCACATACATAAATCTATTTCCAAAAAAATATTTTTTTCTAGAATTTTTAACTACACCATTTAAAAATTATTTTTACTCAACATAAAAATAAATTACGTACTCCTTAAGGCAAACTGGCAGTAAGCACCACTGAAGAATAAAGAAGAGTACGGGGCTCAGTAAAAAACGGCTAGGGCTTGACCTCGCCAAAATTATTATCGATTGTCATCCCTTAGTTCTCCTTGACGCCGTTTTTTTTTTCAATCGTATTGTAGATATATCTAACGTATTAAAAATACTTTAGATCAATTTATCATCGATCTCGAAATATATTAAAACCGCATACAAAAAAAATATTTTGTTTTTATATTCCCCATTTTATGACAAATAAAAATCTGTGAAAATGGTGCACACGACAAACAAAAAAGCGTGAACTATTTAGAGTGGTCGTATTCATTGCGCAAAACACCAGCATTTTATTTTATTTTTTATTTTTTAGCGTAAAAAATGCTCGTCCTATTTTTCACACTGAAATATATCCAATATCGAATAAAACCACATATACATATGTAGATTAAGCTCTGTAAAAAAATGCTGATCCGGATTGATAAAAGGGATATATAATGTATACGTTGAAAGCTTTCGTAAACATATTATTTTTTACAGCTTAATATCGAAAATGGAAATCATATTGTCTAAAATATATGATATATAAATAATACAGAGTGGCGCCACTCATACACCGCGAAGGCTCCAAGGAGAACGACTGTTAGTATTGAAATGAAATTTTTTGAGCATATGTACGTTAACTCGCACTTTTTTAAAAATATAGAGAGTTCTACAGGCTATCCCCAAAAAGAGTTACATATCAAAGTTGTGTTTTTTGTAATGGAACACCCTATATATTAGTTAATATTCGGATTCTGGGAGAAAAATAAAGGTGAGTTTTATAAAAGAAGTATATGACTAAAATGTAAGGTCTTTGACAAATTTAATATTTTCTGAAAATTAAGAAAATTTTTATATTACTATAAAAGCTACCTAAATTGGAATTTACCCGGTATAGCTCAATATGTAGTTAAATTAACTATTGTATTTTAAATCAAATTAAAACTTGATCCAAAAAGTTATACAGGGTAAGAGAAAATTAATATTGAACATTGGGTCACCTTTAAAAGCATGTTCCTCTTTTATTTTAAATGAGACACCCAGTATATTATTCCGATATTCAATGGAGAATTCATGTCTCTTCAAAATACTATTAAGATTGCCTACCCCTCAAACAAAGATTTTCCTAGATATTTGCATTTACATGATTTGATCTGTGTAGATCTTTATTATTTGATAAAATCTAGGTGGCTGGTGATATGTCTGGCATTACTTCATCATAGTTTTCTAATTAGTCCAACTTTAACAACTAGTTATCATTTTGTGTCAGTTAAAACAAAAAAAAATCTCAGAAATTTGCCGAAAATGCAAACTTACCCTACATCAGAGAGAACTGATATGATTCTATCAGTTGGTGAATATACTTAAATGCTCCTGATTTTATCTGGTCTGCATTTTTTATGGGGATGTTAAAGACAGTATTTACAAAACTCGACCAACTATTGTCGACAACGTGAGAGAAATTATTGTAGCTGCTTTTCGAGGTAGAACTCCACATAATGCCTTTTAAAATGAAAAGATCCTTTTGAAAAGACAATCATTTTATGCAGTTAACAGGAAAGGAAGCATTTTGAGCATTTGATGTCATCTAGCTAATTTTTATCTCATAATTATAGGTTTATATCTAGTTTTAATTCTGTAATAATTAAAATATGTTTTAAACATGTATCTTTTTATTACCGTTGAATATTTTACTCTAATTGACAAAAGGTATATCACACAGCCACCCTAGAATTTTTTTCAAATAATAAAGATCTACTGACGCAAAATCATAAAAATTAAAATATCTTGGAAAATCTTTGTTTGAGGGGCAGGCAACCTTAATAATATTTTGAAGATATATAAATTCCCCAGTGAATACCGGAATAATATACTGGGTGTTCCATTTAAAATAAATGAGTCACTTGCTTTTAAAAGTGACTAATGTTCTATATTAATTTTGTCTCACCCTGTATAACTTTTCGGGTTAAATTTCAATTTGGTTTAACATACAATGGTTACTGTAATTACATATCAGGCAATACCAGGTCAACTAAAATTTAGGTAGCTGTTACCGAAATTTAAAATTTACTCTTCATTTTCACAAAATGTTAAATATGTCAAAATCCTTAAATTTTAGGTATATGCTTTTTTAATAAAACTTACCTTTGTTTATTCCTAGAATCCGAAAATCAATTAATATATAAGGTGTCCGATTAAAAAAAACACAACTTTAATGTGTAACTTTTTTTGGGCACACCCTGTATAATTCTATATAATTTTATAAAATGCTTTTAGTTAACCTACATATACTGCCAAACTTTTTTCGATATAAACTACCGTTCTCCTAGGAGCTTCCGCGGCATATGAAAGGCGCCACCCTGTATAGTTCGTATCAAATAAACTTTTAGTCGCGTGATTAAGCTTGACCGGCACAGCGTTGCCCATTTTTACATATTTTCTTTTAATCATAATATTTTAGGAAAAAATAAATTAATTATAAATATATAAACAGTTATTATTTACATCAACAAAACTCGCCTTCTAACAGCGCTTAAAGGACATAAAGTTGAGATGTGTTTTTTACGGTTATTAAGCTATCTTGTACACTTCGCACTAAAAGAGGTTCGAAAAAGAACCGACTGCAAGGTCTGCTAATAAACATTTTTAAGCTTAAAATATCACAACACAATTTATTTGAACCAAAAACTCGTAATACAAAAGTAACGTGTTGAAACGAATGACAATGTCAGGAAATAAATAAATAAATATGGCAATTTCACATTTTTTACAGCAGACATACCACCTGAATCCCCAGTTAGAAATTTAAATTTCAGTTAGTCAGCCCGGCGCCGAATATGTCCATAGTTGGCAACAATGAATTTCAAAATCGCACCCTCGATTACCTAACTAAAATTTTAATTGGTATCGAATAGTGATGGGTTGTTATTTAACTATTTGTTATTTTATAACAATTATTTAGAAATAACATAACGCAACCGTTACTACTTCTAAAAAATAACAGATATAAAAGAACGACACGTAGAGATCGGCCGCTCGTGAAACGAAAAACGAAGTCGGCGCTCTGCACCACCACGAAATTCTATGCTGCTCGAAGCAATTCCAAAAAACAACTAGTATGGAGTATGGATGGAAAACATGTTATTTCGTCAACCATCTATACAGGCGGCGAGACAACGGACAACGGAGTGGGGAATGCGCTACGGCGAACGTAGCTGCTTCGGTCGATGCCGTCGACGGTCGTATTGGGCTTACAACAGCTTAAAAATAATAGGATATAAAAGAAGCATGTTTTTCCGGTCGAGATAACAGGAGTGGGAAAGGAACGCTGCTGCATCGGTCGATTGTCGATGGAGGCTCGCAACGGGTTGGAGAAGCAGTCATTTTAGATACGTTGTTTTTCAACCTACTACGAGCATATCAGGGTGGCGGTTGAGATAATCGGAGTGGGAAAGGAACGCTGCTGCATCGGTCGATTGTCGATGGAAGTTCGAAACAGGTTGGAGAATAACGCATCAGTTGTTTTAGATACATTGTTTTTCAACCTGTTACGAGCATAACGGGTGGAGGTCGAGATATTATGGCGCTGTATGTTTCAGTACGTTATTAAGTTTCAATATTTAGGTATTTATTTATTCTGAAAAATTTTCAGAATAATATTTTAAGATTTTTTAAAAATGTATACAGGGTGTTTTGAAAAATCTGGTCATTGATTAATCACGATCCTGCTTAAAGCCATTGACGTAAAAAGCTGATTTTTGGAAAACGGATTTTCTTTAGGGTGTAGAGGTTCGATAAGAAGGGATTTTTCGAAACTCGAATTCTAAGGGGGTGAAACCACCCTCAAATATTAGAATATTTTTTATTTAAAAACCGGTGAGTTTTTCGGAAAAACTCTTAAACACGTATATTTTATTTCGTTGTTTTACATATTTTAAGATTTTTTAAAAATATATACAGGGTGTTTCATAAAATATGACCATTGAGTAATCACGATTCTGCTTAAACTGCTTGACGTTTAAAGCTGATTTTTGGTAAACGGATTGACTGTGGGGTTGAGGTTCGATAAGGAGGGGTTTCTCGAATCTCAAATTCCAAGAGGGTGAAAACGCTCCTCAAATATTACAATATTTATTATTTAAAAAACGGTTAGTCTTTCGGGAAAACGCTTGGACACGCATAATTTATTTTGTTTTTTTACATATTTTGAAAATTTTTAAAAAATCATACAGGGTGTTCCAAAAAGTTGAGTAATTGATTAACCACGATTCTGCTTAAACTGCTCGACGTTTACAGCTTATTTTTGGCAAATGTGAGAAAATTTTATCCAGTTTGTATGTTAATAGAAATTCTTGCTTTGCTTTATCATTACCATTACAAATTATTAATTCGACGCGAACGAAGTCGCGGGTAAACGCTAGTTTAAGTGTAAAATTAATTCAAACTCTAGTGTGTAGTTGGTTTACTTATGAAGAATATACTACACATTTTCTTATATTGCTATTTTTTGACCGCAAATGGTAAAATTATAACTAAGAGCTTCTCGCCCGTCGAGTGAGATGCACCCTGTACACTGCTACGCAATTCAGGATCTACGCGGATCGAGGGCGTAGGTAGATAGGAATGTATACGTATAGACGAGTGGCGGAGTTTTGGCTTTTTTATATCGCAATTTGTAAACAGCGCTTATTTGTAAACAACGACCGTTTTTAGAGAGGTATTTTAGATAACAATCGATATTTAGAAATGTTTTGACACCCTGGAAATACTACCACCGAGCATGTCATTGTTGCAACTTACAACTGCGTTAATACGCCTGGCGGTGACCGCCTCGTACTCTTTCAGATATTTAGCAAAAAAATAAAGAAACCTGTTATTTTTAAGCTGTTATTTTAAGCTGTTTTTATAAATAACTATAACAGTTTCAACTGTTATCTAAAAATAACAGTTTTGCTCATCACTAGTATCGAATATACAAAATGTTATTCCACAACAATTTTTATATTACCATAAACAGATATATTGAGCTGGGCGATTCCACAAACAATACATTTTTTTGTTAATTTTAAAATGAGACATTTTTTAAAATATTTTTACTTTTATTTGTAGTATAATGCCTATAGTACATAACAAAACTAGAATAACTTAACTTTCTAATCTAGTGCTCCTTGAAAATAGTCAGAACAAAATAGTTTTGGTTTTCACAGTGAAATTCCAAAAAATCGCTTTATTTTATCAAGGTGGCTATGGATAAAACAGCTGAGCAATGCGCTAACGCTGTCAGTTTTCTTTGCGCTTCTGTTTGAGTGATAGAATTATTGTGTTGTTACTCTTTCCAAGTAAGTATATTTTGTGATAAAATATTATAACTATATCTAAATATTATGTCCCGTTAGTATACAAAATATACAATAAATTGATATATAGCGATACTTCAAGCCAAGAGGTTTTTCCATAAGATAAAAAATATAAGTTTTGTGTGAACAAATTCTAATGTTTCAATTGTTTCTTTTTTAAAGGTTCTAGCTTTGTAGTTTTTTAAAATTAATTTTTGTCCCGTTAGTAAACAAAAATTATATTTTAGGACGGGAAAAATAGTTTCGAACGCAAACAAAAAATCAAAGCCTGTGTTTCGAATTACAGAAAAAAGATTTATGAAAATGAAAATTTTAAAACAAAAATTATTTGAAAAATTATGCTAAAAATCAGATAAAATACAGGAAAAAACTAAAAGATTTGGCCAAAAATAATATCGCATTGAAAGTGGAACTGAACATTAATGAAAAACATATTGCCCTATAAAATGGCTCAACGCCTTGGAAAAGCTGTAAGAGCCGCAAATAAATCACTTCCTTTAGATAAAAATAAGAAAGTGGCCGTTTTAAGAAAAATTCTGGAAAAAATTGAAGCAAGTTTAAAAATACAAAATATTAGCAAGTTTACCAGTCCGTCAATTGATAACAAACGCAAATTATCACAGGAGACAATTGAAAAAATTCAAAATTTTTATTTACGAGAGGATATCAGCAGGAATGAAAGCAGCTCTTGGAATGAAAGACCGGGTGAAAATAAAAAGAGGCGATCATGTCGAATACGTTCCAAAAAGATACATGTATCTTACTATAAAAGAAGCCTTCCAGATGTTTACAGAAAAGAATCCAAATACTAAAATAAAACTAAGTTAATTTTATGAGCTCAGACCATCATGCATCCTGCTTAGCAGCGCAATGCCACATAATGTGTGTGTGTGCAAATATCATGCAAACGTTTTTTACATTTTGGAAGTTCTTCAGAAAAACATCACAACTTTTCCTAAAGACCACAAAAGTTTGATTTCTGAAATATCCTGCAATTGTACACAGTGATTTTGCATGCTGAACGAATGCAGTAAATGTAAGAAAATTGATTTAACCTTTTCCTGTTAGCTGATAGCAAGCTCACATTATTTCAGATCCGTTGATTAGCACCATATATTGATTAAAAAATACCGAGATCAGAAAAAAATACAATATTCAAGTGCTTTTAGGTTTAGGATTAGGCTTTGACAGTTTTATCTATATGTTGATATTATTTGGTTGCATTAAATTAGGTAATTTTTGAATTTATTGTTTTAAAAATAATAATATATCCTGTTGGAAAAAACTGTCCCGTTAGTAATGTCCCGTTAGTAAACATAAATTACCACCAAGAACCTATACACCTGATAAGTAAATGAGGGTAATATGCTTAAATATTTTTTAGATGGGACCTTTACCATCCTATATTTTTACATTTTGTGTAAGGCGTTCAAATTCACAGGAAATATATCAGAAGATTCCTATCCTTCAATAAGAAGAAGAGAGACAGCCGTTCCCACCAAGACAATTAAGCTGACATATACTTTTTTACTTTTTATTCTAATTCATTTTAATTAGGCAGTTGATTGTCAACCATCATAGCATACACATGTACTAAAACCAATTTTTTGTAATAAATAAATTTTTAAAAAAAAGCATTTCTGAGTGTTCGAGAGTTATTTGGCGCAGTCGGTAGGATACACAGAATTCCCGTATCGAACGTGAATTTTCGTTTTAACGATTGACTGTGAACAGATCCTAGACAGTTGTTCGCGAAAAGTGGAAAGTGTACTGGCGGCTCTTCAAAAATCAAGAAACCGACCTCGTATTGGACCATTACACAATTCGCTCGAGCAGAACATCGAAGTTTGGAACAACATTGTCCAAATTTGCGAAGGAACCATCAGCGAAGACTACATTGCAGACCTGGTGAATTTCTTTCATAGAAAAGGATGCTCAGAATCGCTCTCATCTTACTGTAACAATTTATGGAAGAACTTTCTGAAATTTTTGAAAAATTAAGTTTTACCAAACCTTCAACTGACTCTCAACCAATTAACGAAATTTTACAAAGAAATTTAAATTGAATATAAGCAAGATGACACAAACTTTCAAAGCTGAATATTTAAATTGTTTGCCTGAATTCGACGGCAATCCTAACGAATTAAATAGGTACATATCTATAAGTGAATCGTTAATAAATAATTTTATGACCATAGTAATCCAAATAAATTTGAAAATACATATTTAATGAATTCTATAATTTCTAAGCTTAAGGGCAACGCCAAAATAGTTGTAAGCATTCAAAATACAGCCACATGGGAAGATTTAAAAACTGTTTTAACCAGAAACTTTGCCGATCAAAGAGATGAGTGTTGTCTCAATAGAGATCTAGTAATGTTAAGACAATTGCCAAATGAAAAGCCACAGCAATTTTTCGATAAATGTTTAAATATTTTAAATCTTCTATGTAGTTATGTTGACATTCACGAATCAACTACTGAGGCAAAAAACTTAAAGAAAAAATTTATATCAGGATATAGCTCTAAAACTTTCTTGTCTGGGTTACGAGAACCTTTGGGAACTACTATACGTTGCATGAAACCTAGTACTTTGGGAGAAGCTTTACAATACGTAATTTCTGAAGATAATATTCATTATTTTCAAAATTTTTCTAGTAACAAAATATATTTAGGCCACCTGTGGCACAAATACAACAATTTAGACAACAAATGCCACAAGTACCGCGACCTAATTTCGGTTCTTCTCAGAATTTACCTTTTAAATTCGCATACACAAAATAATCAATTTAGACAAAATACTTTTCCTAGCCAACCTATAAATATAAGGCCTAACCCTAACTATCAACAACCTAAATTTTTTACTAACTCCCAAGTTTTAAAACACCTTCAAATGTTAATGTATTTAAACCCAATCCTGGACAAAGATTTCCACCACTCTACACCTATGAGTGTCTCTACTAGAAACACTACAAACGTAAATAGAGCGGGTCCGTCAACATCAAACCAATATAGAAATAATTTTTCTAACCAAAATCAAAATCGTAATTATTTTAGTAATGTTGGTAAAAATCCAAATATTATTGTCGAAGAACTTTTCAATACAGAGACAAATCAAGAAGAGACATATGATCAAAATATTGAATACTCTGAACCTCAAGATTACGAGGAATTTAATGTCAATTATCAAGATATCAATGAAACCGAAATACAGACAGATATTGTTTCGAATGTTGACAGACAAAATTTTCACGATACTCCTACTCCCAATCAAGACACATAAAACCGAAAATAATTTCATTAAACACAACAAATTCAAGTGAATTAGCATATTTAATTTTTCCTGAATATAATATAAAATTATTGATCGATTCTGGATCGACCAAATCATTTATCGATCCACAAGTCGCTAATAATTTTTTCCAAATTCAATAAAATCAGATCCGTTTATCGTAACTACGGTATTTCAAAAATCATCACATAAATACAGCGCTGAAATTCCAGCCTCCCAAATTTTTAATTTACCGGAAACAAAATATCTTAAATTCTACTTATTTAAATTCCATAATATTTTTAATGGGCTTATTGGACTTGACAATCTTAAGTTTTTACAGGCAAATATTAATTTTAAAGACGGATATTTATTAACACCATATGCAAAAATTAAACTACTTTTTCACCGAATTCAAAACCCAGTATATTCTATAAATGTTTCACCGAGATCACAACAAGTCATTAAAGTTAGAACTTCTATTCAAAATGGCGAAGTTATAATTCCCCACATAAAAATTCACAATTGTGAAATTCCTGAGAGTTTAACTATAGCTAATAATGGCGAGGCCATAACAACCATTTTGAATAGCACAACTGACAATATTGTGTTAGACATGTCCGAACCTATCGAAGTTTGTAAATTCGATAGAAAGGAAATCCAAAATATCGACTTAAATTTTATCGATGATTACCAACAAAATTTTAATCTAACTCAAATTAGGACTGATCATCTAAATCTGGAAGAGAAAAAAGCCATTCTTTCTTTATGCAAAGAATATTCCGATATATTTTATCAAGAAAATAAATCTCTATCCTTCACAAACAAAATTAAACACCGTATAAAGACAACCGATGAATTACCGGTTTATTCGAGACCATATAGATATCCTTTCGTTTACAAAACCGAAGTTCAAAATCAAATCAAAAAAATGTTGGATTCTAAAATAATTAGGCCAAGTAGTTCACCCTGGTCATCCCCAATATGGGTAGTGCCAAAAAAGGCTGATGCATCGGGTAAACAAAAGTGGCGGGTAGTTGTCGACTATAGGCAGCTAAATGCCAAAACTATAGACGATAAGTATCCACTACCGAACATAACTGACCTTCTCGATAAACTGGGTAGATGTCAGTATTTTTCAACTCTCGATTTGGCAAGTGGTTTCCACCAAATCGAGATGGATGAATCAGATATTGAGAAAACCGCATTTACCACGGAACATGGGCATTGGGAATTTCTAAGAATGCCGTTTGGACTAAAGGGAGCACCCGCGACCTTCCAAAGGGTCATGGATAATATCCTCCGCGGTATCCAAAACGAACAATGTCTTGTATACCTAGACGATATTATCATTTTTTCAACATCTTTACAAGAACATCTTGAACGTCTTAGAAATGTTTTTAATCGGCTTAGGGAATCAAATTTTAAAATACAAATAGACAAGTCTGAGTTTTTACGCAAAGAGGTTGCTTATCTGGGTCATGTTGTTACACCCGAGGGTGTTAAGCCTAACCCCGATAAGATTCACGCTATAAAAAATTTTCCAGTACCCAAAACAACTAAACAAATAAAAAGCTTTTTAGGTCTTTTAGGATACTATCGCAGATTTATAAATAATTTTGCTAAATTAACAAAACCATTAACAAAATGCCTTAAAAAGGGTGCTAAGATAACTTTAGATAATGAATATTTAACTGCTTTTGAAACTTGTAAAAATTTATTAATCAATCAACCCATACTACAATATCCCGATTTCTCTAAAACTTTCAATTTAACCACAGATGCTAGCAATATTGCCATAGGGGCTGTGCTTTCACAGGGTCCCATAGGACAAGACTTGCCCATAGCCTACGCATCGCGTACTCTCAACGAATCCGAGCAAAGATACTCAGTAATAGAGAAGGAGTTATTGGCCATTGTTTGGGCTACCAAATATTTTCGCCCATATTTGTTCGGACGGAAGTTTAATATTGTCTGTGATCATAAACCTCTAAAATGGCTATTTTCCCTTAAAGATGACAATTCAAAATTTTCCCGCTGGAAATTAAAATTATCGGAATACACCTACGATATTATCTACAAAAAAGGCAAGCTCAACACAAATGCTGATGCTCTGTCTAGAGTCGAAATCCATACAAAAGAAACAAATTCTTTTTGGGAACAATTAGATGATGTTTTAAAAGATATCGACGGTTACGAAACATCTCAAAGAAATTTATTTTCCCAAAATCCACC
Organism: Sitophilus oryzae; assembly: GCF_002938485.1. Classification (NCBI taxonomy): domain Eukaryota; kingdom Metazoa; phylum Arthropoda; class Insecta; order Coleoptera; family Curculionidae; genus Sitophilus; species Sitophilus oryzae. The sequence goes on from NW_022147208.1 coordinate 1,250,812, forward strand.
CAGCACTAATAATAATACTGAGAAATCGCCTTTAGATTTATACAGCGAAAATCTGCCTAACGTAAGTAATCCACCTAACGACGACAACAACTCCATGCACGTTGAACCCGACCTTGACCGTCACCGTGAGATAGATGAAAATGCTGACGATCACACAATCCATTCTAACGCGGAAAATCATCCTATCTTCGGTATTCCAATAATAGAAACTGCAGTTAATTACGGGCAAATCAAATAATTATTAACTCAGTATTACACTCACCAGCAAATCCTAAGACGAAAATTTTATTTGAAAAAAGAAACGTATTATTTTACAACTATCACAAAATAATTTAGAAAAAGATATAATCGATTTTGTCAAACCTTACATAAATCCTGGATACATTATATTATTTATATTTCTGAAAAACCCTGACCTGTATGGAACCCTTTTTCAAACACTCTTCAAAATTACTTCAAACACTCTGCATTAAAAACTCAGAAAATGCACTAAAAATTAATCGATGTAACTAACAACGATGACCTGAAAGAAATAATCCAGAATTATCATGAAAGTAAGTCTAATCATCGAGGAATCGATGAAACTTACAATAGAATAAAAGAAAAATATTATTGGCCCTTTATGAAAAAATTCTATCCAAACTTTCATCAATGATTGCGAAATTTGCCAACAAAGCAAATATGAGCGACACCCTATAAAAATACAGATGAACATTACACCTACTGCAACAAAACCCTTCCAAATCCTTCATATGGACACTTTTACACTTGAACAAAATAAATTTTTAACAATTATCGATAGTTTTTCGAAATATGCCCAAGCATATCATCTCAAATCACTTTGCAGTACGGAAATCGTAAATAATCTTATACAATTCTTTTCTCATCACGGAGTTCCAGATCAAATCATAACAGACAATGGTACCGAGTTTAAAAACTCAGTTCTCTCAGAGCTGCTAGCCTTACACAAAATAAAAATACATTTTTTGTTCAGTTAACCACCCCCAATCTCAAGGTTCAATCGAAAGGTTCCATTCAACCTTGATCGAGCACGTTAGATTACTTAACACAAGAGGTTTCTTAAAAAACACCAATATCACACAAAATTGTATATGCCATTTTAGCGTATAATAATTCGCTCCATTCTGTCACAAAACTCAAACCTATAGACATCATAAATGGACATATTACCGAAAACAGCCCTTTTTAATTTAGATATCGATAAAATATTAATTAACGACTATGTCAATGATCATAAAGAACGATCCTGTTTATTATACTCAAAAATAAATGAAAACCTAGTAAACGAAAAAAGAAAACGAATAAATAAAATAAACGAAACCCGTGACGACCCGGAAATATTCAATGACACTGAAGAAGTAATTGTCAAAAAAAACACACCAGACAAAAAACTGCCAATAAGTTTGGCAAGAAAACAAAACTAAAAGCAGGTTAATACTAAAAAGCAAAACGGTCTCTACTGATGCTCAAGATAAAATTCATATGGACAACTTAAAACGTCCCTTCAAAAACCTTTTAAATTTAAACCCTAAATGACCGATAATATTTATTTTCAGCATACCCGTAATTCTGGGGATGGAAGATAAAATAGAAATCAAGAACTTAGTGAACAACCCCGGTATATATCCAGCAAAAATTGGAACGGCTAAGCTTACACAATATTATTATAAATTAATACATTTTTACGATCTTCAGCCTCTTATTGAAGAAATTGATAAGTTAAAGTTACAATCTGAAAATATAAAACTTCAAATTAGCAAACATACAACATATTTAAACGATTCCTCAAATTACATAAAAGTCTTAAATTTTATCGAAAACAAATTAAGTGGATAAATTATCTGAATTAGTTCCATATTCTCCAAGGAAAAAACGTGGACTAATAAATGGTTTGGGATCTATTTTCAAAGCTATCAGTGGTAATCTAGATGCTAGTGATGGTGAACGATATGAAAAACTAATATTACAACTTCAAAATAATCAAAATAAATTATCAGAAACAATTAAAATGCAAAATTGCCATCTATAAAATTAATCGATAATTTTAACAATACATTAAAAAATATAATGCATAATGAAAAACTGTTTCAATCTAAATTAGAACAAATTGCATTTATAATAAATGGAACAGTTCACCATGAAAATTCTATGTTCATAAAAGATGTTTTAAATCAAATTATAGAACTATATAATATTATTTATTCTATTACACAAGATATTGAAAATTCAGTTACGTTTGCTAGACTAGGGATAATGCACCTCGAGTATAATTAAACCATTGGAATTCTTGGAAGAACTGAAACGTATACAGAGTGGCTCAAATACATTTTTATTACCTATCGAACTTGATCATAAAAATGTTTTATTACTAGAAAAGTTAATTAAAATAGAAAGTTATTCTTTTAAAAATAAAATTACATACACTTAAATATACCCATTATTCACCCTTCGGACTTTAACTTATTTCACATTTATTCCGTACCAATAATGAGAGAAAGTCAGTTTAAGGCTGTAATTCCAAAAAATAAATTTCTAATAATGAATAAATTGTACTACGCGTACTCGAGCGATTCCTGCACGAAGATCTTCCAAGAGCAATACCTATGCAATGAAGTGGAACTACTAGAAATCCAAGAAGTCAACCCCTGCACTGTCCAGTTTTTGAGCTTAAAAACCTTTCCACTTGTCAAAAACACAATGTTCGCGTCAACCGGCCGATCATCATCAAACATATCGAAAATTCAAATCAGTGGATTTTATAATCCCCGATGAAGAAAATATCAAGTTACACTGCCACCATCAAGAAGAAATTTTGAAAGTAAACGGAAGCCTTATAATTCATATTCCAGAGGGATGTGAACTCTCAACTCCTAACCAAAGAGTTAAGAACACTGAGATATATTCTAAACAAAGTTTTAACTACCCAAAGATAAACACCCTAACCAGTTCACCACAAAATATGGACCTAACAATATCACTGGAAAATGTCGAGTTAGACGAACTACAAGATATAAGAGGAAAAAATACTTCAAAAATCAGCCGAAAATAGATAATACTGATTTTTCAACATCTCCTAGTATCTGGACAATCTTTTATCTATATATCAATAATCTTATTGATTAGTTTTATTTAATCAGAAGATTCATATCAAGATATGTCTACAAGAAGCCCGTACGTCAAGAAAATCCATTAGATGTTCAAATCCCACTGTAACCCTTGGATTTGAATCTACAGAGGGAGGAAATATATCAGAAGATTCCTATCCTTCAATAAGAAGAAGAGAGACAGCCGTTCCCACCAAGACAATTAAGCTGACATATACTTTTTTACTTTTTATTCTAATTCATTTTAATTAGGCAGTTGATTGTCAACCATCATAGCATACACATGTACTAAAACCAATTTTTTGTAATAAATAAATTTTTAAAAAAAAGCATTTCTGAGTGTTCGAGAGTTATTTCAGGTCTGTCTCTCTGAATTATTTGAAAAAATGTCTGAAGTTTTTTTTGTCCCGTTAGTAAACACATTTTTTTGTAATATTTCCGCCAAGCTAATAAATATTGAAGTAATATTTTTTTGGAAAATTATTACTTAAAATCATTGCTAACAAATATTACAAGGTCATTGTTATATGAACGATATAAGATATAAATATTTTTCGAAAACATTCTATTTTTCGTTCAGTTTGTCCCGTTAGTAATCATGGAATCGCCCAGCTATGTGTCATAAACCGTATGATCGAAAAAAACGGCGTCAAAGACGGCAGGGGAATGACAATCGATGATAATTTTTACGAGGTCAATCTCTAGACGTCATTTACTAAAAATTGACATAAAACTTGTCAAAATTAACACTAATTATATAACGATTAAAAAAGGATAGAACGTTTCCAGACACAAATCTATTTCCAAAAAAAAATCTTTTCTCGAATTTTAAACTACACCATTTAAAAATCATTTTTACTCAATATAAAAATAAAATACAACTTTCTTAAGGCCAACTAGCAGTAAGCGCCATTAAAATATAATGAAGAGTACGAGCCAAGTAACCATGTGTAGGGTTTGACCTCCCTAAAATTACCATCGATTTTCATTCCCCAGCCGTCTCTGACGCCGTTTTTTTTTTCGATTATAGGATATTTTGTGTGTAACTGTAAAAAACTAGTGACACTACTAAAACTTCTACAAGAATTTACCATACATTTTCAACACAAATTGCCTATTTATTTAAAAACGTTTTGGTTTGAAGTTGACAAGAATAAAGCACAAACGTGACGCGCCGGGAAAACAAATATTCGATCGAGGAAAAACATTTTAAAATTTCCTCTCGCCGGGAAAACTAAACAAACTCAAAATGCAGAATCCGCACAAGGAGGAAAGGGTTCCCCGAGGGATGTCGGGTTGGCTTAAACAGAATATTTTTTTTTGCTTCCTCTTATTTTTCTAGAAATCGATGAAAGCGAATAAATATCTCCAGCAGATGACGATCGTTATTTATATCTATCAAAAAGTTTGTGCTGAATAATTTTTCAGAAATAAAATTTTTGTTTTCTCAAAAAATAAAAATATCAATCTCTTACGAAGGCTATCATCATTATCATCATCATTCTCAGCTTATTCAACCATTTCCAGTTATGGTGTAGCCTCCCTCACATATTTAGATACTCTCTTGGTAGTTGGGTTCAATGTTGTCTATTGTTGGTTATGCTGGCAAAAGTTATACCTGCCAATTTTCTATTATCATGTAGTTCAGTCATTGGGGATTTTTGCTTGGAAAAAAGTCCGGAAGTTTTGCAAGTTTGCAGGTTTATAGGTTTTAGGGTCCCTAACTAAAATCCATAAAATGCACATTTCTAGACTTGCCGCCGGCGCCGCCATCTTGCCAAGATGGCGCCCAAAATCGGTATTTTATGAATATCTCAAAAACTTGCGTTTTTCGCGAAAATTTGAGGAGAGCAATATTAAAGAGGATAAAATTTCCTATAACAAACGTTTTATGAAAATTTTCGCTCAAGTCAACCGTTTAGGCACAAAATCCCTGGAAATTTTGCAATTTCGCGTAAAATATTATATATTATGTATAGTCGATTTTCCAAAATCGAATGTCGATTAGGGTTCACTAAAACTAGTTTTAGTTTAGTTTCTTCAATTTTGTCATAAAACAGTGGCGCATCATTAATTCGCTCATTAATTTATGAATAATTAATTTTAATTATTGAAAATGTGTACTGGTTTCCACACCACCCAAGAGGTAATGTACATGGTCTCCCCGGAGGCCTACTCTACTAGATAAATTAAAAGCTTTAACTTATCTGCACAAGCCCGATGGATCTGGCTCATTCATGTCAAAGTCGATCGTGTCTGCTGTGCTGGGCTTATCAGGGTGGTCTCTCAATATGTCTAACCCTTCATCTTCAGCCGCCAGAGGGATATCTACAGGCAAGTCCAACTCCTCTTCATCGGATTCGTCGAGTGACACTTCAGTGACGTTGTCACAGGATTTCCCATTGCAGTATGCACAAATCATTGAACATTTTAATCCTGATTTTCAGCATCCGCAAGCTTTACCACAGTTGTTGGTTTTGCATTTACAGAATAAAAATGCCACTAGGGATTTTGGAGCTGGATCTTTCAACGTTGTGACTGGAGTAATGCCTGTTATTGTTTTCTTCTAACCCCATTCTTCTGCATCTTTGGTACAACCAGACCAATGCTCACCTGGTGGTAAGTTCGCAATGAAGTCTGTCCAGCACGACAATTAATTATTCATAAATTAATGAGCGAATTAATGATACGCCACTGTTTCATGACAAAATTGAATATAATAATAGAATAAGACTATAATATATAATAGAATAAGACTAAAACTAGTTTTAGTGAACACTAATCGACATTTGATTTCGGAAAATCGACTATATTATGTTCCTATATCATATTTTACGCAAAATTGTAAAGATTCCAGGGATTTTGTGCCTAAACGGTTGACTTTAGCGAAAATTTTCATATAACCTTTTTTGTAAAAAATTTTATTCTCTTTAATTTTATTCTCTTAAAATTTTGGCGAAAAACGCATAGTTTTCGAGAGATTTACAAAATACCGATTTTGAGCGCCATCTTGGCAAGATGGCGGCGCCGGCGGCAAGTCTGGAAATGCGCATTTTATAGATTTTAGTTAGGGATCCCAAAACCTATACACCTGCAAACTTTCAAAACTTCCGGACTTTTTTCCAAGCAGGCCCCTTTTTTGATCCCCAATGACTGAACTAAATGGTCCCATCTCAGGTCTCTTATTCCTCTTGGGTACAATGCTGTAATTTTTGTGGTCCATTTGTTGTCCGACGTTCTTGCCAGGTATCATCTATTACCTGGGTCTGTTGTCGTATCCACTCTATTTTTTTACGGTCTCTCTTGGTTATTCCCTGCATATTTCGTTCCATTGAGCATTGTGCGACCTGCAGTTAACTTATGATGTCCGTTTTAAGTGTCCAGGTTTCACATGCATAGGTCATGACTGGTAGTACACATTGGTCGAATGTTTTCTTCTTTAGATAAAGTGGCATTCTAGATTTGAATATGATTCTGAGTTTCTTCCATAAATACTTCATGCTATCTTAATTCTTCTGTTGATTTCTGGCTACGAAGGCTATATCCATAGGTATGTATAAAATAGAGACTAACCAAAACACTGTGAAAGTCCTATTTCGAACTTTCTTACTGCATAAACTCAACGATGGACGACGCATGGCGGATGCATGTAAACCCACACTAACACTTTGGACATATCTACTAACTAGGAACTATCGGCACTAAGAAATACCTTATCTTATCCGATAGTCAAGCAGCCTTAAGAGCGATAAACTAAGTTTATCAAAGAATACCTAGAGAAGCTGAACAAATTAGGCAAAGAAAATAAAATCTTCCAATTCTGCTTGCCAGCCCACCAAAAGAGAGAAGGTAATGAAAAAACAAACGATCTAGCTAGAAAAAGAGCTAGCACTCCATTAACTGGACCAGAACCGTGCTACTTTCCAAGTGGAAAGCAACTTGAAGTGGAACTGAAGAACATGGAAGACTCCATCCGTACCCTGGAATGGGAATTCTCCAACGGTCGAAAAAAATTCTCAAGACTTACTACCGAGAAAAACTAAATATTTTTCTTTATTTAAGTAAGAACAATCTTCGGATTCTTACGAGTTTTTTAACAGGGCACTGTCTCCTCAATGAAGAAGAAGAAGGTTTATCACACTTAAACCTTACCTGCTTGCTTCATCCACGTTACCGTAGATGGAGCTAAGAAGGCTTAGGTAGGGTATATATAAATAGCTCCATCTACGGTAACGTGGATGAAGCAAGCATGTTTGTCCAGTAGGCCGCTTGTTTTAATTTTGGCGGTACGATCTGTGATTGTCACAGCTGCCGATAGATGGCGTAGAGCGTCTAGCACTCTCGCCATAGTAGTACGTTTTGTACTCAAATGCTATTCTCTGCTTTTCGTTGGTCAGATCGAGGTTTACAGCAAAGCCGGCCTGACGATGGAGAAAAATCTCCGAAACCGGTCGTCGAATGGCTGTTCCCTTTGGTCTGATGAACTTAATGCAGAGAATAAGCATATATGTAGGGTTTTTTGGCCCCTTTTTCCGCTACTCGTATTTTGTTTCTTTAAACCTTACCGTTTTTTTAAATATATTTAATTTTGTGAAATTGTAGTAAAAATTTTAAGGCTTCATTTCTCCAAGGGTATCAGAGTTTTTAATACTAAATGTTTACTGAAGTTTATTCATTGATCAGATATTGTGTTGCAATAATTAAGAAAATACTACCTTATACAGAGTGCCTAAAATTTATATTAAATAATTACTAGCTTTAAACGTCAATAACTTGTTTAATTTAAATGGAACACACTGTATATTTTACAAGAAGCAGATGCACAATTTAGTTGTCTATTAAACGGTATTTTACCATTTTCTCTCTATCTAGTCAAGTTTTCGTAGAAAGTGTTTTCTTTTAATTTAGACCTCCTTTATCAATATATCCATGGAATATTGACATTTTAGATTATTTTTAAAGATGTAACAAATTTTCAAAGAGTACAGATACTAATATTGTCGATATAGTTCACTTATTTCATTAAATTATAAAAAAACTGTTTAAATATTTTTTGTTAAAGAGGACCAATTAACATGATCCCAGTATTCAAACTACATTAATTGACTGTATACAACATAGACTTAAAATAAAATATAGACTACACTATTTACATCTCAACGCGGACAGACAATATTTTTTGTATATATGTTTACTTCTGGGTACAGTCGACCGAGCCTTCCTCATCCAGCCTATGTTGTCACGTCTTTAATATTATCAATATTTTTTTTCTTGTTATACACATATATTGAGATATTAATACTACAGTTTAATAAAGTAGGTTTTAATATTCCAGAGATGTATTAAATAGTCCTTATACTACTAAATTATAAGTCGGATACTGTTTTAAAAGGATAAGTTCTTTACAATATGACAACACCGATTAGAGGCGAGGGAGCCTATTCATTCATTTATTACCTTGTAGTACGTGTCGCACGTGTGCGGTAAAGCTTTGTTGCCGCTATCTCCCCGGCTGTATTAACGCATTTTCTTAGCTTGTAGTCCTTAAGTGTTTATTTTATTGACTTTTTCTGTTCAAGAACTATAAAATATGGTTCGCCAGTGCCAAATTTGCAAGAAATTTGACTTAAATAATCCATTTAAGTCTTGAAACGACTTTTGACCGGTAGGCAACTCTCAATTTACCCATTGGGAGTCAGTGGCGTTGTTGTAGAAAGGCGCTTATTTAGATAATATTTTAGTAAAATGTAAAATCTGAATTTTTTCTCTTACATTACATTATTTACTTACTTACATTGTAACAAAATCATAATTATAACCCTGTTAATAATTAATAATGTTTTTATTAAAAATATATTCCGGTTTATTCTAAAATTATCTTCAGAATCTAAAATAACATACAAGAATTTTAAAATGATATTACATTATGAAACAATATTTTTTAATATACCGGGTCGTCTCAAAAGTGGCTACCCCCATAACTTTTTATTTTTTCAGATAAAAAACAGATTTGTATGTTAGTAGGTATATGACATAAATTAGGATTTATTGGACGTATTCAATTGTTTTTGGTCTCTTCCTGTTTCACCGAAATGATTACATCTTTTGATTTTTAAAGGCACCCTCGGTATATTGTTACTTTATTCGATAAAAAATGATACTCTGAATAGAATGACGTATCATATGTCAACTTTTGACATTGTCGCTTAAAAACAAATCCTATTTTAAATTTCAATCCAGGGTGCCATGGAGTTGTTAAAAACACTAAGTTTTAATCAAGGAGCCTTGAAAAAATAGTTTTGATCGTCTAATGGGTTTCGTGTCTTGTCTAGGCCGGTTAAAAGATGTACAAATGGTATTTTTAATCATACATATGTCAATTTTTTCAAATGGAACAAGGGAACAAGGGACTCATTAGCATATTTGGAAAAAGCATTTTTTTATGAATATATTGATACCACACACTTGGTATTTCGAGTCAAATTGTCGTTATGAACCGCGTGTTACAATTACAATTAAACCATATGCGAGAATGTGAAAAGTTGACATATGATGTGTCATTCTATTCTGAGTGTCATTTTCTATCGAATAAAGTAGAAATATACCAAGGGTGCCGTTTAAAAATTAAAAGTTATAGTCATTTCCGGTGAAACAGGAAGTGACCAAAAACAATTGAATGAGTCAATCAATCCTAATTTATGTCATGTACTAACATACTAAATCTTGTTTTTTTATTTGAAAATATAAAAAAATTATGGGGATGAGCCACTTTTGGGACGCACCCGGTGTAATAAAGACAGTACCGAGTTAAATAAATGTAGTTTTCATTTTATCCACTTCCTATCACCTTCCTTGCTTTAATGGAACAGATTTATGTTTTCTCTAATTTACATAAGACATCACTTAACTAGAAAAAAAATTACAACAATCATTTTTTTTTCTCTCCCTGTCGCCGATTCTATTATATCTGTGGAATAGATCCTGTTTTGATTAATATTAGGGGCTGTAAATGTTTGACTAAAATTAATAATTTATTATTAATTTCAAAAATTACGTAATTTCGATTATAAAATTTCTTCTATAACGTGTATTTTATTATTTTTATCCTTTTTGGACTCTAAGACGTTTTTTCTAAACTTTTATTTAAAAAACCTGTTCTAAATCTTAATAAAATATAAAAAAGTTTAAATACGATATATTTTTAATTTAATTATAGCTTCATTAAAATAAAAAAAATACCCGGCTATGATACGGAGAGTTCAGGTGTACTTGAGAAACGAAAGACAGTGTTGTGTTTCTCGGCAGAGTCGTCAGGGAACGACCGTTACGACAGAGACAACCTATCTATCGCTCGTGTCGCACTCGTTATAACCTAAAACAATAACACAACAATAACAAGACAGTGTCTGACCGCATGTTCCAGCTATTTATGAATGAGATGCTCAGTCTATATTTTATTTTAAGTCTATGGTATACAATGATTAATAATTATTGCTCCAAATACTAAAAAAATGTACATTTTTATATGTGTATTAGAAAGTATGTATTTTTGTATGTGTATTAGAAAGGGTGGTAAAAAGTAACACCTTATAAATTTTATTTCATTTTTTGACAAATGCTTATTTAAATCAACAGAGACGTTCATTTTCATAACTTATTATAATATTGATTTCTATATACTCTTTTACAAAGATTTAAATAGTTTTCTCTTTGGAAACAAATGTACTTGCAATATTATTATTTTTACCACCTGTACATTTTGTACAGGGTGGGTCAAATTCGACGCTTTTAAATGGAAACACCCTTTTCTATAGGAGATAGACAAAAACTAATATCGGTGTCTGGAGCTGAATTTTTGTCAAAAACATGATGGTGAAAAACGCATATCGATATCTGTTACCGTTTCGGAGTTACGGGGTGTTTTTCAAAAATATGCATTTTTAACAAATCGCTATAACTTTTTTGCTATGGAAAATTTTGTATTTTTATGAAAACATTTCCAAAGGAACTTTTTACGTAGAATTTAATGGTTTAAGTATAATTTTTTTTAAATTAATATTTTAAGAATTATCAACAGAAAATTTGATTTTTTATATGGGACACCCTGTATATTTTTAATTTATTGAAAAGAATTTAAAATTACCTTTCCAAAAATATAACACACTTGATATTTTGTTCGATTCCTCTTCGAGATATAGAGTATACAAAAATTCGCCCGCTTTAAATAAGTAGGCTTTGAACGACACCGGCTGTAATGCAAAAAAATTCTAGCTGTGAGCATCAATTAAAATTATATATATAATATAATATTTGCTATGAGAGATGCAGGATTTTATAACAATTTAAAATATATTTTACCAACACCAACACATTTAAACTATATCTAAAGCGGCCCATACATTATCAAACAAATTGCGCAACGCAGGCTGTTGCGCAACGAGTTGCCAATGAATGATAGTGTTTGATGCGTTGCGCAATTGTTTGATGAGTTTCAAGAATATTTGAATTCTTTTGTGCAACAAGACTGTTTGCGCAACGCATTGTGTAATGTATGTGTGTGTTGCGCTTCGTTGTGCAATATTTTAGTTCTTTCATCTAAATTCTTTGTTTTCTTTTTCATTTTTTGGTATCATCGACATCATCTAGGGTACATACGATAATAATTGATGCAATGGCAATTAAGGACATGATTGTTTCTCAAATAATGCACAACTTTTAATAAAAAGTTTGATCATAATTTTACTAAGTGCATGGGTGAGGCAGTTGTGCAACGGAACGTTGCGCATCGCTTTGTTGCGCAACTTGTTTGATAGTGTATGGACCGCTGAATCAGTTGTGCAACGCTGCGCATCGCTTCGTTGCGCAATTTGTTTGATAGTGTATGGGCCGCTTAATGATAATAAAAATAAATAGCAAACCAAGACATGAGATTTTGCTACAGGTGTTCGACATATCGACCGTCTTCTGTTATGGACAGACGAGACAGTTTTTGAACATATCTCGCGGAATTCATTAACTCATTGGGGGTGAAAGATACCCTCTCATAACTGCTAAGTATTTCTAATTCTTGTCTAGATTATACGGAAGAATATGGAACCTTTATTCTTCGGCAAATATATCCATAGGATTAGATCCATGGGCACTAAGTCAGGCGACCTCGATGGCCAACGGCTGGGATCTTGATTAGCTATTCAAGTATTCTTGAAATTGGCTGCAAAAATTTGCTGATAACTTCAGCGTTCAGAGGCGGTGCGTCATCTTGCTGGAAAAATATGTTTTCGAGTTCCATTAAGGGCATATCATCAATAAGGGGTCCAAAGCCTACTAGTTAAAACTGGCGAACTTTTAAAAATTCTGTATTTCGAAGGGGATTATAACAAAATATCAAGTGTGCTATATTTTTGGAAAGGTAATTTTAAATTCTTTTCAGTTAATTAAAAATATAGGGGTGTCCCAAATAAAAAATCAATTTTTCTGTTGATAACTCTTAAATTATTAATTTTAAAAAAATTATACTTAAACCATTAAATTCTACGTAAAAAGATGCTTTGGAAATGTTTTCATAGAAATACAAAATTTTTCATAGGAAAAAAGTTACAGCGATTTGTTAAAAATGCACATTTTTGAAAAACACCCCGTAACTCCAAAACGGTAACAGATATTGTTGTTCGGTTTTCACCATCATATTTGATGAAAATTGAGCTCCAGACACCAATATTAGTTTTCGTCTATCTCCTATTGAAAAGAGTGTTTCCATTTAAAAGCGTCGAATTTGACCAACCCTGTGCATATTATGTTGCTTTAAAGAAATCTAAAATGTCGATATTCCATGGGTATAGTAATAAATGAGGTCTAAATAATTATAAGAAAATGCATTTTCTACGAAAACTTGAAGAAATAGGTAAAAGATGGTATAATACCTAATAATAATAAATATATATATAATATAATAATAATAATAAAAATATTTTCAATATGGCGGCACATTCGGAAGTACCGGAAGTTGACAGCAACTTTCTTATTTTAAATGGGTGACCCCATTTTTTATTACATACTTCAATTCTCTGTAAAATTTTATGAATTTTAATCTTAAACACTTTATACCTAACGTTAACCGTTTTTGAGAAAAAAAATATTTATAATTTTTGGAGGAAAAAAACAGCCTGTCAAAAATATGTATATAGCCTAAACGTCAAATTTAGTGATTGCCACAGCCACTGTACCATAAAGAGAAGACATGTGGCTATTTATGTCAAAAATTAGTTTTCGTCTATCTCCTATTGAAAAGGGTGTTTCCATTTAAAAGCGTCGAATTTGACCCACCCTGTGCATATTATGTTGCTTTAAAGAAATCTAAAATGTCGATATTCCATGGGTATAGTAATAAATGAGGTCTAAATAATTATAAGAAAATGCATTTTCTACGAAAACTTGAAGAAATAGGTAAAAGATGGTATAATACCATTTAAATTGTGATTCATGTAAAATATGCAGGGTATTCCAATTAAATTAAACAAGTTATTGCCGTTTAAAGCTAGTAATTATTTAATATACATTTTAGGACACTCTGTAATATAAGGTAGTATAATTTTTATTATTACAACACAATATCTGATCAAAAATAATCTTCAGTAAATGTTTAGTATTAAAAGCTTTGATACCCTTGGGGAAATGAAGCCTTAAATTTTTTACTGCGATTTTACAAAATTGAAAATATTTCAAAAACGGTAAGGTTTATGTGTAATAAGCCTTAATCAAATTTACCTTTATTTCAATAGTAGAATCTAAAAAAAGAATAATATACAGGGTGTTCCAATAAAAAAAATACAACTTTGATATTATTTGTTTATTTGGGACACTCTGTATCTTGTATAAATATTTCTCAATTGTAGCTCTAATAGTCCTTCAATGAACCCAAAACTTACAATTTGTAAAAATCTAATCGTTTAGCTACAATACTCCGTGTCATATGTGGTGAACAACCCCGTATAACAGATGAAAAGTCGTGTTGATGTCACGCTTTTAAATCACTGATATCCAAAAATTATGGTAACTCTCATCCCTACGCTGAATTGATTTCTTTTTTCTCAATAACTGAATAACAAAAAAAAATTCACAGTCCTTTACAAAGATGCAACCGGGGGGGCATTGAAAATGATGAATAAAAACGTAAAAATATGATTAGTGTTAATATGAGTGTATTACATACATATGTTTAAATAACGAACTTAACAAAAAACAACAGATTTAAAGATTCACTGAAAAAGTAGTAATGTTAACATTAAATAAAACATTATCAATAATAATTATGCGATCGCATCTATCCGTAAAACAAGCAAGCAAAAAAACCTCGAAAAAAACAAAATAACATACAAAACATCAGGTTAACATGATGACAGATCATGATCAATGACAGATAAAGAATTCTTACGGAGAGTTACACTTTACGATATAATTTTTTAACTGTTAAAGGCAAACCCCATTTAAACACAAAACTTTTTAATACCTACTACTGTATCTGAAAGACTTTTTTTAAATTACTAAATTCTTAACCACGCTCTGTTTTTCTTGGCTGTTGTGCGTCACATCACAGATTAACAGGCCCACGTTTGCACCACAAGGCGAAGCTGCAGACAACTAGGTAGACCGGTCGTAGAAATTTATGTTATACAACTTGTAGTCAATCTACACAAATATTATCAAAAACTTTTTTTCTTTTAAAATGTGTTCAGATTTTGTAAAAAGTATAGGTCAAAATCGCAAAACTTAAATTTGATATGAGTTTCTTAGTTTTTAACTAATATAGTGGCGAATTACAAAAATTCCTTTTCAATGAAAATTAATGGGTTAAATAAAATAATTTAATAAATTACTAGCTTTTTCTCGCAACTACGTTCGCGTTACACCTCGAATCGTTTATGCATTGATTTAAATGATTTTTTACTTCTTTATAGAGAGCTAGTGAACATATAGATGTTTTTTATTTTTCATCTTTTTTTTATTTATTAAGAGCACTAATACTCTCTTTATAGGTTATTTTTTATTCTTTGAAGGATAATTGAGGAAGATATATTTCCTTATGATGTCACTAAATAAACCCTTGTATAAAATTTTATACTGTCTGGTTTATAATGTTATAGTATTGCATTTTCGTACAGCAAACTTTCATTCCCTATTTTACTCCCTAAGGGTATAAATTTCATAAATTCGCTTTACCTTTGTGCCAATTTTTATGTGTATAATCCAGACGTCACCAAGTTTTATATAAATTTTTACTAACTTTACCCATTTGGTTGATGAATTTCAAAAATTTCTTCTAATTCTTTTTGTAGGATTTCATTCTTCTAGACGAAATAGTAAGGAATTTTCATACAACAAACTGTTCCGAGATAATTTTACTCTCTAAGAGGATGAATTTCCTAAAATCGCTTTGTGTAGCTAATTCACTAATGTCGTTTAAACGAACCTTTGTGCTAATATTTATGTATCTAAAGCTGGCGGCATCAACTCACTCTAAAATATCTAAAAACGTAATATATAATCTAACTGACACACCACTGACAATGACAACTAATTTATTTCTGGAGGTATTGTGTGTAGGTGTTTTCAGGTATGTTTTAGTATTTAGTCGTTTTACACAAAGAAATAGCCATTAAGCACTATAAAAATACTTCATAACAAATCTACACATATATACCTTTCATTTAAAAAAAGAATCATCAAGATTGGTAAAGCGCTTTCGGCGGGATGGATGCAACAAAAAAACCCTTTGAGCTTTTATATATGTATGGACTAATTATTTTTCCAACATATTTTACTTTGCAAATTTTTATAATATTCAGACTCGCCAATATCGTACTCCACCGTGTCCAGCCTGTTTAGCCAAACGTAGGCCGATTCCTCTTCGGCGGCGTCGTGACCCTGGCCGAAGGAAGAGTCTTGAAGACGCTCATCCGCGCATAGGAATAAGTTGACTGCGTAGCGTATTGCGTATTAATCGATTCTGAAACTTTCTATCTCGTGTATAACATGTTACGCAAGTTTATTATTTTAATCTCGATTTTAATAGATAAATGTGTGAAATGCCACCTGAATATCTTCCGCCATGACATGTTTTTACTTTTTTGTTATGGTAAAGTGATTTGTATAAACTTTATTCAATAACGTATATTTTCCTCCATTTGTGATTTTTTAATTTTAAGCGAAAATTAAGTATAACATTTTAGGAAAAAGAAACACTGTAATATTTAAAAGAATAAGAAGAAATTAGTCTTATTTTGAAAGGAAAATATAGAAAAAACTCTTTCTATAGAAAAAGTCTTTATACTAACCAGAATCCGGTGACATATACGCGGTCTCACCGGAAACATTACTTATTACTTCGCATAACTTGAAGAATATCTACTTTTAATAATGAACACTTCAGAAATACACCAGTAAAAACATTTATTATTTGAGATTAAAACTCGAATTAAATTATAAATATTAGTTACCTATGTTGTTATAGCTTTTATAGGCCTGTTTAACGACTTAATAAGTTACCTAGCGAAAAAATCTGTGCGCGTACCTACCACTATTGTTACAGGTTAATTCGTTAAAGAAATATGTTACACAAGTTAAAAACGCTAAAATTTTAATGGTATTACTTGTGCATTATTGGCCTTATAATGTAATTTGTTGGAATTATATCTTCTTTAAATATAATTAGACTTTTTAACGACTTTTAAGTTACCTAGGAAAAAATCTGTGCACGTACCTACCAGTATTGTTACAGGTTAATTCGTGAAACAAATGTGTTACATATTATTCGTGGTATTAGTGGTATTATATTGGAATCAGCTTGGCATTAGTGGGGCATTATATGAGAAATTTTGGTATTTAATTTGTATTTTTGGCATTACTTTGGCATTAGTATACAGACATTTGTCAGCGGTTTACTCCTTGTAGATAATCAAAAAGTTTTTTGATAAAATTTGCTTTTTATGTCAGATCATTTCTATGAAAAATTACATTAGATTTTTATTAAAGACGCTGGGTAATTAAAACATTGACTAATAAAGCTTGTCCACTTTAAATAAGGGGTCACGAAATATCCTCCTTGGAGTGTTTGGGTTAAGGGGTGTATAATAAATTAATCGTTGTTTTATAATAAAAACCATAAAACATTTATTTGTGAGTAAAATAATGCAATGGTTGGATATCTCTCCTTTATAATTAGGTGACTAAAAATACACTAAAATAATTAGAAAAAAAATCTTGTACTTATTTAGTAATTACGTCAATATTAATTAATTGACTTTCTAGTCTATTTTATTTTATGTACAAATATATTATTAAATTTTAAGCATTAAGTAATAAAACACTTTGTGCCCTCTTATATCGTAAGAGGTTACGAAATATACTCCTGGTTACACCCCTTACAGAAAACAGTGTAAGGGGTGTAAATAAATTGTATAATCACTGTTTTTTATAATAAAAACTATAAAACATTTCTTATTTGTGAGATTAAAAAAACAAAACAATGCATTGGTTAAAATAAGTACATTCAATACATATGTATGTGTTATAACATAATATAGCCATTACTATTATACTATTATTATTAAAATAATATGTGTGTAACATATTTCTTTAACGAATTAACCTGTAACAGACATTTATATGCCCAGTATATTTTTGTTTAACAAACCAATCAGGAAAAATCCAAAACCTACCGTTATAGGAGGTATAAGATGATTAAACTTATATAATGACAACTACTTATCGGATAACAAATTAATTACTACTGTCAGCTAGTTCAGCTACTGTCTAGGTAGAATATACCTAGAGTACCTACACCTACCTATGATGTAGGTAGATTAAAGTTTACTTTGACGTTACCTCTCACTTCGGTGTCACAAGCTGAATTTTTCAGGGATGGAAGTACAGTACATGATATGGGGACCCTTATTCCGAAAGTAGTATAAAATTAGACCGGGTAAAAGGGCACTATCATCAAAAATCGATATATTAATACCACCGTATAGAGAAAACAAATACTTATTTTTTGATCCAGTACATAATAAAGTCTTTGTAGGGAGTAATTTTTTATAATTATTTACAAAAAAACATTTCCATTAGCGCTTATGACCAAAAAAACTTTAAACATGAATAATTATTTCAATCATGCGAAAATTTGGTTTAAAAATAGATTTTTTTTAATATAACTTTCATTTAACGAAAAACGAAGGCCTAAATGAAAAAAAGAAACAATTTAAAAGTTTCGCTTATGTCTTGACAAGGTATCAAAGCAAACCCCATATTTTTTGCTTTTAAACTAATAAAGATATATTAATAAACAATTAGCGATGTAATGGTTTTTGCGCGCGCTGGCCGACTGCTGCCGCTGCGCCGAGATTTCCTATACCCTTGTATATATGACGTCATGGTGTGGCAAATGTAGCATTTTAATTCAATTTGGGCTCCCTTATATAGGATAACAGAAACATTTTCAATGTTAAAACTCTGCTTATAGCGAACTTTTTGTGGAACACCGTGCCCTGTATTAGATACCTACATCAAAAAAAAACCCACGTAGAGCTTTTCTAGCTCTGTTTTTTTTCTCCTGTTTCGGGAAAAACATTTCCAGTTTACTTATTTGCCATCAGCCGAGGTTTATTTTATTGTCGACTAAATTTCCCAGGGGGATAAAATGGCGGCGATACGACTCTTTGCTACCCGGGCAACTTTCGGAAATGGATGCGTTGCCGCTTTGTACACGAAGGTAAACCGAACCGGTTGATGTTTTTGGAAAAGGGTAATCAGGGAAGGGAAGGTTTTTATAGGTGGGGATTGATAGGGTTGATTTTGTGTTAGATTGTGTGAAGATTGTGTAGATTTTTTAACATCTCTCATACTTTGTTAATTTTTCTTTGTAGGATTTCTGTTGGAATATTCATTCAAAAATGGTTTATAAACAGAATAAAAAGAAAACCTTCTCTTCAAACATTCTTTTTAAACAAGCGCATCTACTAGATATACATCAGCAGTAACCTTAAGTTGCGTCTACATTGCTCGCGAGCAGGCCGAACGAACACGTGAAACACGAAAAACATGGCAAACAGTCGGAGCGAGAGGTTCGCGGCGCTCGCGACGCGACGCTCGCGGGCTCCGTGCTTGCGATCACATAAAATACCTGTTTCGACTGTTGGGCTCTGTCGCGGTACGTCAAAGAGACGCTTCGGAGCCATGCGAGCATACTTTACGGCAGTTCGAAGCGGTCGAGTTGTTTGCGTTGTTTGTTTAGTTTTTAGTTTCGTTTCATTCATAAGATTCGGTATATGATTACTACCATGATTTATCTTATTTTTTTTTTATTCAGAATTAAAAATAGTTGTGTTTTGTTATTGGATTAATAATATTAAATACACCTTTAATAAAATATAACTCTATATTTATATTGCCTACTTATCTTAATCTGATCTTAAATAAATAAATAAATAATTAATTAAATAATATCTTTATTGCCCAACAGTTACAAACCAATTATAGGACAATTTTACAATATATATCTATGAATTAGTAATACATTAACCTCTAAATAAAAAATAAATGAAAAAAAATACATATCAATGTAAATTAAATCTTAAAAATTAACAGAAGTAAAAAGCACTGAAAGGTGAATGATACAAAAATCAGATACCAAGTACAGATGAACAAAAAAAAAGAAAATCCAAATATAAACAAACTATAAAAACAAAACACTATATAAACAAAAAGAAACTCAAATCACATAGCTGTGCAGCATATTATTAGCTAAAGCAATTATGTGACTCAAGTTATATATATATATATATAAAGAAAATATCACATTTATCAGATATTACGTTATAATCTAGTCGACATAGAAGGAACCAAATAATCTATATATGCAACAAGCCCAGAACTATCTATCCCATTATGCAACAGCTTATACAGGAAGCAGTGGCGGACTAAGCCTGTCGGGGGCCCGGGGCGGCGAAGCTAAATGTGGCCCCCGGTCTGTTTAAATAATGATATACTTCTAATGCACATTTTGTAAAAATTGAACGACGTATGTATAATGCTTGACATTTAAGTATTTATACAGGGTGTCCAAGGCTGAGACCTCATTAGAAGTTTCTAGAGAACTACAATATCTAGATACGAGATTTTGTGCATATCATTGTTTCACAAGCGTTCTATCGATTAAAAATATTTTCAATATGGCGGCACATTCGGAAGTACCGGAAGTTGACAGCAACTTTCTTATTTTAAATGGGTGACCCCATTTTTTATTACATATTTCAATTCTCTGTAAAATTTTATGAATTTTAATCTTAAACACTTTATACCTAACGTTAACCGTTTTTGAGAAAAAAAATATTTATAATTTTTGGAGGAAAAAAACAGCCTGTCAAAAATATGTATATAGCCTAAACGTCAAATTTAGTGATTGCCACAGCCACTGTACCATAAAGAGAAGACATGTGGCTATTTATGTCAAAAATTAAATTGTCCGAATGTCATATAATAATGGCCGCCGCTGTCATGGAATTGAGCGATTAAAAATTATCATAAATCATTTTTTTTCAAATGGAAATCCACTTTTTTTATTTCACTCGTGAAAAGGCTTTCGTTACCTTCGTTTTTAAAATTGGTTACTTTTTGACTATACATGTTCCTGTACCTAAAATAAATCGTTTTTAAGTTATTTAAGATTTAGCTTTAAAGCGTATATTTTTCTTGATTTTAACCAGTAGCCTATGACAGTATATATTATCGATCATCATTTCCAAGCTAACTTTGCGCTATTTTTTTTCGATCGTACGGTATATTATTATATCAACTATTAGAACGAAAATACGAGATATATTTATATAAATACACTTTTTAAACTTTTAAGGCAATAGTATATAGTTATTGGAAATTCAAATAATTCATTTTCTGCCAGATGGAAATAAATTGTCTGACTGTTTGACACTTAATGTCAAAGGAAGAAAAACATCTTAAATAACTTAAAAACGATTTATTTTAGGTATAGGAATATGTCTAGTTAAAACCTAACAAATTTTAAAACCTTTTCACTAGTGAAATAAAAAAAAGTGGGTTTCCATTTGAAAAAAAAAATATTTATGATAATTTTTTAATCTCTCAATTCCATGACAGCTACCGCCATTATTATATGACATTTGAACAATTTAATTTTTGAAATAGATAGCCACACAGTGCCTTCTATTAAAAGATCAGCCTACGGGCGGACTTTTGTTTACTTCATCAGCTGTACATACTTAGATATTGGGTTAGATTCTGTATTCATATTTTGTCGGTTGATTTTTAGTATTATTTGTTATTGTAGTGCAAAAAACTAATTATTTTGGTGTTTAAGTGACATAAAGTACTACCAGATATATGGTCGCTATGATGGTCACTCTGTTTCTCATAAAAAAACACGAAATATTACACGTTTTGTTAAGTGCTTTAACCTAAAAGTGCCCATAAATTTTTTATTTATCGTGATTTTTGTGTGTGTTTTAAGACTCTAACAATTCATCAATAAAGCTTAAGTGGAGTGTGTTTTTGGTGCTTTGGCTCATCTTTGTTGTGTTCCTGTAATATTGTAATATGTAATTCGTAGCTGTAAAATAAACTAAAAAATATTACATTAAAAAAACTAAAAAAAAAACAAACAAACGGCACCATCGACACCGACACAATGTTGATCTCGACACCGGTGTTCATAGCGATACCGGTGTTCAGATAAATACCGGTGTTGAGATAATCCAACCTAACCTAACACCGGTGCTTTTTTTAATTTCTAAACCCTGAAGATAATGATTACTGAAAAAAAATAACAGTTTACCTTCGTCAAAGCCTGTGGAGTGTGTTTTTGGTGCTTTGGCTCATCTTTGTTGTGTTCCTGGTGGAAAGGATAGTTATACTAGGCAGCTTAAAATATCCGGAAGAGCAAGAAAAGTGGGTACGAGTTATAAATCAAGACAATTCTATTGAAAATATCTTTAATAAATTCAAAAATAATATTCTCCCAGGATGGTATTAAAGAAAACTGGACAATTATGTTTATTTTATTCATATTGTGGAATCTCCACTCCAAGTGTTGTTGGTTCAGCTTCGATAGATTTTAAACACGTAAGATAAACACGTAAGTAGGTATTATGATCTAGGGAAAAATAAAGAATATGTGTATTAAAGATCATGAAAAAGATTATTATTTTGAGTTCAAAATTAAAAAAGATTTTTGTAAAGACAAGAATGATAAAGTTTAAAAGAAGAATGTGTTTTGTTTGATAATATAATGTACCTATGTAAAGCATAACATATATTTGTTCAGTAATTTTACTGAATAGTGTTGATTATTTATAATACCAAATTAATATAAAATATTTAAGTGATGGCTGAATACAATATGAATAAAATAACAATAAAATTGGTATATTTGCAATACAAAATTAAGTTTTAAGAATAAAGGTGTTACTAAAAATATACTAAGAAATTCATATTTCTTTGTTTTAATTGGTCTAATGTTATTTACATTTTACGTAAGAATTATACCGTATCATCGAAAAAAATCGGCGTCTAGTTGGCTTGGAAATGAACATCGATGACATTCCCTAAATAACTGTACACATAAAATAATTAACTAGAATTTTACAATCTTGGAAAATTGGATATTCTTGAACCTTGATTCTAAATATTCTAAATTTTTTGATTTTCTTGGAATTTAGGTTCGGGAAAAACGCTGATTGATTTTTCGTTATTTTTATTTGGTTTAAAAAAAAACGGTTCGGCTAACATTATAGCCTCCATCAGTGTTGTGTCATATGAAAAAAATAGTGTCGAATATAATCCAAAAAATTGCATATAAAATATTCACACCAAGCACATAATGTTTACTGCGTACTCCATAGTCAATGTAGATAATTTTAGTGTTAAGAATAATAATTTTAAAAAATATGTGGTCATCTTTTGATAAGTTTATATTAGTTTATTAATTGCAGTAAACATTATGAGGTGTGAATTATATTGTATATGTAATTTTTTGGATTATATTCGACACTATTTTTCTCATATGACACAACACTGTGAAGGCTATAGTTAGCCGAAACGTTTTTTTTAAACCAAATAAAAATAATGAAAACCCAAATGAAAACTTAATCAGCGTTTTTCCCGAACCTAAAAATCCCAAGAAAATCAAAAATTTTAGAATAATTTAACATATAAAATGCCAGCGATCTTCATTTCATAACCATCGCTGACGCCTTTTTTTTAGATAATATTGTATTATTTGTAAATATAATTTTTCGAACATTGATACTTGCAAAATATACATATAAATTTTGTGAATGCAAATAATAATACATCACTATTAGTAGATATTAAATGTTTTTTGTTAAATTAGATCGATTTTCAAACCCCAAAATTTAAAATATATTTTACATTTTACCCATTATCTTATGTACCTATACATTATTTGTACATTGTAAAACATTTGCTGCATTTGTATGGTTCATAGTTTATTTGCCAAAGTATTTATTACTATAAATAGGTATATATGTTGTAGTTATTAACTGTATATTATGTATATTTTATTTAGTTCATTATATCATATTTCAAGATATATCATTTTTAAAATACAAACCAAAAATCTGAGGAATAATTATGTTTTCCATATATTCTACAACATATTTATTAATCCGTTATATCTAAGTAGCGTGACGTCATAAATCTCGCCCGTAGGCTGATCTTTTAATAGAAGGCACTGAGCCACATGTCTTTTCTTTATGTCACAGGGGCTGTGATAATCACTAAATTTGACTTTTAGGCTGTAAATTTTTTTTGACAGATAGTTTTTTTCGTCCAATAATGTAAAATATTTTTTTCTTAAAAATGGCTTCCAGGGAAATACCGCGACAAAATATCGCGATTTTGTAAGTCCTCCAAGATCCGACGGGCCCCTTCGCTGTCTCAGACCCGTGGCCCCCGTTATACTAAAGACTTCACTGCTCATCATCAGTAATGAAGCTAGAATACAAGTTATGCTGTGCATTGGTTGTAATTTAAAATGTTTATTTTGTTTATTCAGTAAAAATAAATAATGAAACCATTGAAAAATAACTTAAGAGCTAAAATAAATAAATTCAGTCTCAAAATATATAAAAAATAATAATTATTTGATATTTTAAACAAAGAAAATTACCCTTAGATTTAATTTCCTAAATAGAAAATGCCATTGATAATTACTGGGGCCTGATAATTGATAATTAATTAAATATCTGCTTCCATTTATACTGTTTTTAGTTGGCGTATACGTATGGTTTGCATACTCCACCTACAAACTGCTTTATAACTACTGAACACATATTGGCCTGTTTGCCAGTTGAATAAAAAATTACTCATTAAGACTCGGAGGCCCCCTAAAAGACGGGGCCCGGGGCGGACCGCCCCTTCAGCCCCCCCCCCTTAGTCCACCATTAACAGAAAGACTATTGATGCACACTTTCTTCTCAAATCGAGAGTTTGCAACTGAAAGGTGCTAATTAAATTTATGTAGGGAATACCCCTTTCAGGATACACTCCGCTAACTTTATATGAAACAAATTTCAAAAATCTTCTCTGTACTCTCTCAATAAGCTGCCTGTAACAGGTATACAGAGGGTACCAAATCAATGAAGCATATTCCAGTTTAGATCGAATGTATGCTGAGTATAATATTAAAAATGCATTTGAGTCAGTAAAAGACGCACAGTTGCGAACTATACAGCCATAAAATTTAAGAGCCTCTCGTACCTTGGTTATAATATGATCACTAAATGAAAAAGACGAATGAAAATAAACTCCAAGATCTTTGATTACACTAAGTCGTTCCAATTCGGTATTATTTATATTATAATTAAAATACTGTACACTTATCAACATTTAACTTTAGTTTATTCCCATCACACCATTCTACAACGCGATCAATCTGAGCCTGCAAGAAATTACAATCCGCCCTATCCGATATACGCAGGAAAATTTTTAAATCATCAGCAAAAAATAGTCTAAAACACTTAAGGATATTATCTAGATCATTAATAAATAATAGAAATAAAAGTGGGCCCAGGTTCGATCCCTGAGGAACTCCTGACGTAGCAATATAGTCAGTCGAACAGTAGCCACTATACCAGACAAATTGCTTTCTTTGAGAGAGATAAGATTTTAAAAATAATAAAGATGGTCTAGTAAAACCCATACAGTTAAGTTTGTCCAGTAATATAGAATGATTTAATTTGTCAAATGCTTTGGCAAGGTCCGTATATATAACATCCACCTGCCCATTACTATCAATGCATTCTGATACATATTGCGTAAAACATGCTAAATTCGTAACGGTAGATCTACCCGTCATAAAACCATGTTGGTTACTAGATATTACACCACGTACTGAAGTATATATTCGATTATACATAATTATTTCTAGTAGTTTAGCAAAATTTGATAAGATTGAAATAGGACGATAGTTTTCCACGTTATTTTGATTTCCTGATTTAAGAATTGGACATACTCTTGCCTGTTTCCACACCTCTGGAAAGGTGTTTGAATTGACAGCTAAATTAAATATTTTACCTAGTGGGGTTGCTAAAATGCTAATGCAATCCTTCACCAGAAATGCTGGAATTTTATCAGGACCCGATGTCATCTTATTTTTTAATTTTTTTGCAGCTATGAGTATTTCCTCTTCCGTGATATTAAGAAACGTTATATTAAATTCATTGCTAACTACACACCGATTCCATTTAACATTGAATTTAACATTTAAGAACTTTATTTATATTTTGGCATACGCCTGGTACTATTTTTGAAATGCTTTGCTTGAAAATTTTGAATAAATAACCCAAGCTGGTATGTGAGTCTCCAGTTGCAAGGAATCTTAATGTTATGGCCAATCTTTCTCTAACTCTTATTTCTTTAACCGGAATACACTTCGTAAAAGTTGTATTTTGTCTTTCTATACGGGGGCCAACTAAGTTAATAAGTCTTTCCAAAATCAGTAGCGGACATGCGATAAAAATTATTAAAAAACATTCTGTCTGTTTGAAATCGTGTAGAAGGCTACTTTTACTGTGCTGGGATCTACTTTTGAAATTATTGGACATCCAACACTGCCTTTTCTTCTCTTTGTTTCCTTCGTTTTGTAATAATGATCGTACTAGCAGCCACTATTAAAAATACTTCGGTATCATCCATGTCCGAACAGCACGAACGTGGACCCCGTTGCTTGCGAACCGAAAGATCTTGAGAAACACGACAAACAGGAAGCGCAAGCAACGCAAGCACAATCAGAAGCAAGAGCGCAAGCAGGATCACGAGCAATGTAGACGCACCTTTAGATGTAATAAAATTTATTTATCAGCGGAAAATACGTATAGAATATCTTGTCCATGAACATGTAACTAGATATACCTAAGGCCTAGCTTATGCTCTAAAACTATTGGACTCAGATCATCAAATTTTTTGCACCTCGTTTATATAACACTAGCGTGTACCCGCGACTTCGTTCGCATCGAATTAATCATTTGTAATGGTGATGATAAAGCAAAGCAAGAATTTCCATTAACATACAAATTGGATAAAATTTTCTCACATTTATGTCAGCATGAGAAAAAAAAACAATATGACGATATTATTATATAACTTGGTAATATTTGAGGGGTACCTAGGTTCATCTCGTTGGAATATGACTTTCGAAAAATCCGTTTGCCAAAAATAAGCTTTTTACGTCAAACAGTTTAAGCAGAATCGTGGTTAATCAATTACCCAACTTTTTGGAACACCCTGTTTGATTTTTTAAAAATTTCAAAATATGTAATAAAATAAAATAAATTATGCGTGTCCAAGCGTTTTCCCGAAAGACTAACCGTTTTTTAAATAACAAATATTGTAATATTTGAGGGGCGTTTTCACCCTAATGGAATTCAAGATTCGAGAAACCCCTCCTTATCGAACCTCTACACCCCACAGTCAATCCGTTTGCCAAAAATCGGCTTTAAACGTCAAGCAGTTTAAGCAGAATCGTGATTACTCAATGGTCATATTTTATGAAACACCCTGTATAAGTTTTTAAAAAATCTTAAAATATGTAAAACAACAAAATAAAATATACGTGTTTAAGAGTTTTTCCGAAAAACTCACTGGATTTTAAATAAAAAAATATTCTAATATTTGAGAGTTGGTTTCACCCCCTTAAGCCGCGTCCAAGCTAAGCGAACAAAATGTTCGCGAACATATATAATTAAAAAGATATTAAGTGAAAATTGTGAGATAGGTAGATTTATAAATAATAAAGCCAACAAGTACAGCTAGCCTAGACCTATTAAGGAGTGCGGAGCGCCGAACGGCTAGCTTGTACGCCAGAGCGTGCGTCTGCTTATGCTAGAGCGCGCGCGTTCTTTTTCTGACGGGTGTCGGTACATCAAAAGAAGCGAACGGCGCGCATTTCGGCGGACATTGTAGCGGACACTTGGAAGGGTCTCATTTAATTTCGGGCATCCATCTGTGATTTTTATTTTTTACCGAATATTCGACAATGGGAGACGCAGTTATTGACTGGGATCGTGAAAAACATTTACAACTAATTTGTTTACACAAAGAATAGATTTTATAATTTTAATTTTATTGTGGGTTGAGTGTGAATAGCTATGTAGCTAGACTTCGTCCATATAATTTCATTTTTGTTAATAAAGACCTTTATGATTATTTTTATTAAAAACCGGAATTATTATGGGATTCTGAAATTAAAAATTACTACTTAATAGAAAGTTTGACACCGGAAATGAAATTTTACCATTACATTTTTAGAAATAAATATACCGGGTGTTTCTGAAAAGTGGTTCACTTCTATAACTTTTTTAATTTTTTAGATAAAAAACGAGATTTGGTGTGTTAGTATAGGACATAAATCATGATTGATCGACGTTTTCATTTATTTTCGGTCACTACCTATTTCACCGGAAATGACAACAACTTTTGATTTAAATGGTACCCTCGGTATTTTTTTACCGTATATGATAGAAAATGACATTCTAAATAGAATGATATATTTTATGTCAACTTTTGACATTTTCAATAAAAAAATGGCCATAAATAAACGTAACGACAATTTTACTCCAAATACCAAGCATGTAGTACCAAATTATTCGTAAAAAATGCTTTTTCCAAATATGCTGAGCCAGCCTCGTACCATTTGAAAAATTTGAGTTATCATTAAAAATACGATTTGGGCATCTCTTAAGCCGTCATGAAAGGATACGAAAAAGAAATTACACGATCAAATATTGTTTCCACAGTTCTTTGATTACAAATTAATAGTTTTAACTTAATCTTGGCACTCTAGATTGAAATTTAAAATGCTATTTTTATTTAATTGGAAATGTCTAAAATTAACGTATGGTATGTCATTCTATTCAGAATGTCATTTTCTATCAAGTAAAGTAAAAAAGTACTTAGGATACAATCTAAAAATCCAAAGTTGTAGTCATTTCCAGTGAAACATGAAGCGACCGAAGGTAATTGAATACATCAATCAATCCAGATTTATGTCATATACTAACAAACCAAATTGCGTTGTATTATCTGAAAAAATAGAAAAGTAAAAAAGGAGAGCCCCTTTTGAGAAACACCTGGTAGAATCAACTGAAAATGAATACAGGTCTTAAAAATACACTATAACGAATAATCTACCAAAAGACCCCTGCTAAACATTGATTCTTCAACGACAAAAGTTCTTAAACTGTTTACCGGTTAATTTATTTTATAAAATGCTTGCACTGTAGTTTTCTCAGCTTTGCATCAATTTTGTTTTGCTACAGAGTTTATTTTTTTGTTGTTTTTTGCATGCATCAGCCAATACAATAAAAGCAGCTGCCGCAATTTTTACCTTATCATCCATATTTATTTTTTCAACTCACATTACGCCGGGCACTCGAAAAAACAGCGACTACATAAGCGCATCCTAGATCTATAGAGTAAACTGGTTGTCGCATTCTTCCCCGCACCTCAGTCCTCGGGACCGATGCGATGGGCTGTGCCGTCGTTTACGACCTGCTGCTACGAGTATATAGTGCTAATTATATATGTTCGCGAACGTTTTGTTCGCTTAGCTTTGACGCGGCTTTAGAATCCGAGTTTCGAAAAATTCCTTCTTATCAAACCTAATAAAATATACGTGTTTAAGCGTCTTTTCGGAAACTTTGCCGTTTTTTAAATAAAAAATATTGTAATATTTGAGGGGTGGTTTCACCCCCTTGGAACTGGAATTTCGAAAAATCCCTTCTTATCGAACCTCTACACCAGTGATTCCCAAAATGGTCCAGGTGGACCCCCAGGGGTCCACGGGAGACTTGCTGGGGGTCTACGTAGGCGTGAACAAAAAATGGGGGTCCATAAGATGTTAATGGGGGTCCACGAAAATTTATCTGCTTTTGATAGTAAAGAGCAAAAATGTAAGCATAGTTTTTATAAGGGCCTACCTACATTGTTTTAAGTACCTATCTAAGCAGATAATATTTTAATAAGGCAAGCGACTGTTACTTGTCCAAACTTGCGTATTCGATATTACGTACAATTTCGTGTACAGACTTGCAAAGCGCTATCCGCCCGACAATGCTTAGTGCTTGTTCAGACATGAACTTGATCACCACTATAAATACTTGATGCCAAAGGCAAACGCATTCATTTGTTTCCGGAATTTCGAAAAAAAGGCGGAATTTGGAAAAAAAAGTTGTGAGAAAATTTATATCTGTGTTTGCTAGTGCCGGAGAAAAGTAAGTAACCCTACCTTTTTTGTTATAGTACTTAAGTATTTTGTTTACGTGTACTAGTCGGTTGATCACAACGGCCTGTATAGATAGGTAACTTAGTAACTTACAGATATTTTAATTGTCCTCTTTCGATTTGAAGACAAACACAGCACGTTTTATTCAATTGTTTTTCACGAGAGAAACACTGCCTCTCTAAAAAGGCCGAATAAGCAATATTGCAGAGCAATTAATTTTGTAATTTTTCTTGCAAATAACTACTAATTTTATAAAACAGTAATTTCATAATCATTTTAAATTGGTTTTGAAGTAACTATTTTATCAAAACTATTCCTTTTCGGAAAGAGCGAGCGGTGCGCGGGCGACGGGAAAAGGGCGGGGCTTGACTTCGATGCCAGTTTGTCACGTTTTAACAATGAAGCCGCAGACAAAAAAATACGCAAATACACGGAGCGCGTGAACTCATTGATTTAATAAAATGTTAGTTATCGTTTTTATGGACAATTTTGGGATTTCGACTTTTATTTTTCCTACACAAATATGATCAGTATTCGATACTGAGTACACCAATTTTATTTATACTATTAAAAATTAGTGGTAAATTATGTACTTTAAAATTGATACCGTTTTGTGAAAACGTCTGTATTTGTCTCAGCGGTTTATTAGTTGGTCCCTTTACAAGCCGTAATTCTATTTCCGCGTGCTGACAAAGGCTGCGGTGTGATACCTATATTCAGAAAAAAACTTGGTTACTAAAACATTTTTTTTTACAGGTAAGGTAACTGACACGAAACATGGCTACAGCAAAGAAAAAATGTCGACAATATAGTATCGATTATTTGAAATATGGTTTTGTTCCATCAGAGGCAGACAAACAATTGCCCATGTGCCTATTATGCAACAAAGTTTTGAGCAATGACTCTATGAAACCATCAAAGCTCGAAGATCATCTAAAAAGGTGTCATACTGATAAAATAGGTAAAGATTTAAAATATTTTCAAACATTGAAAGAAAAATATGGAAAGAGACCCACCATGCACAGTATGTTCGCTTCAACATCTCAAAGTAACGATGATGGCTTGCGGGCATCTTACAATATCTCATTACTTATAGCAAAATCTGGAAAACCGCACACTATCGGAGAACAATTAATTTTACCCGCTGTTGAAGAGGTTTTAAAAACTGTTTTGCACAAATCTCCATTTGACGTACTAAAAAGAATTCCATTAAGTAACAATACTGTACAAAGACGCATTGATGAAATGAGCTCTGATATCGAAAGCTTTTTGTGCAATCATCTGCAAAAAACTCATTTTTCTATACAACTGGACGAGTCAACGTTACCCAGTAATGAAGCATTACTATTGGCATATGTCCGATTTATTGTTGAGGAAGAAATTCACGAAGAATTGCTATTTGCCAGAACTTTGGAGACTGACACTAAAGGCGAATCAATATTTAATGTCCTGAGTAATTTTTTTACGGAAAAATCGATCCCATTTACAAACATTATTTCAGTGGCAACAGACGGAGCTCCTGCAATGGTCGGGCGATATCGTGGGTTTATAAGTCATCTCAAAAGAATTATACCAGGACTTACAGCTATTCATTGCGTAATCCACCGACAACATCTTGTGGCAAAACATTTAAGTGACAGGTTGAACCAATCTCTTCATTTTGTAATAAAAGCTGTCAACAAAATCAGAAGCAATGCATTGAATACGCGTTTATTTGCTCAATTGTGCGACGAAAATGATGAAGACTTCCAACGACTGCTCTTACATACTGAAGTACGCTGGTTGTCGAAAGGTGCATGCTTAACGAGATTTTACTCTGTTTTCGATTCCATATTAGAGTTCTTAGAAAGTAGAGATCCAGATTTAAAAGAAAACTTGATCAAATTCAAAGCAGACATTGCGTATTTGACAGATTTGTTTAAAAAATTTAATGATATTAACTTGCAGTTACAAGGGGACAGCCTGAATTTAATAAAAACAAAGGGGATAATTTCGGCTTTTCTTGGGAAATTGAAATTTATGAAGCAAAACATTAGTCGGCGCGAATTCTCTCAATTTCCAAACTTGTCGCAGGTAGAATGTATTGATGAGGATATCCATACCTACAGTCAACATTTAAGTGCTCTGCATGATGACTTCAAAACCAGGTTTGAAGATATACTGACGATGGATATACCACCATGGATCATAAATCCATTTGATGAAACGGAAGTGGCCAATGTTGTATTACAAGAGGAGCTGCTCGAGCTAAGCACTAATGAGGAGCTGAAGGTGAAATTTAGAAAAGGCTACCCAACATTTTGGCTGCAAGCAGAAATACCCGAAAAATATCCTGGACTGTGGGAAATCGCAAGGAAATTTTTAATAGCTTTTCCCTCGTCATACCTTGTCGAAAGGAGTTTTAGTGCCGTTACAAACCTCTTAACAAAAAAAAGGAGCAAATTAAACATCACAGAGCGGGGGGATTTGCGGTTATTGCTCACAAAAATAAAGCCAAACATTGATCGTTTGCTGACACTCCATCAGATACATCCTTCCCATTAATTAAAATTATGACCTGAACCTATATTACCTTAATATTTTTTCTTGTAATTCTATTCTTTTAATAAATAAAGTGATATAAAATGTACCATTTTTCGTTTTTATTTTACATATCGGAATATAGGGACAGAACTCAGAAGTGACACAATTTTTATTTTTTGGCGACTTTAAGAATGTGGTAGAAATGTAGCAGCAGGGGGTCCACCGAAACCAGTAAAATTTTGAAAGTGGTCCACGAGAAAAATAAGTTTGGGAACTACTGCTCTACACCCTAAAATCAACCTGTATGGCAAAATTGAGCTTCTTACGTTGAGTGGTTTGAGCAGGATCGTGATTAATCAGTAAGTCAGTCACTTAAGGATTTTATATATTAGTATAGATTTTACCAACCCTCTTAAAGGAAGTTAAAAGTTTTTCTGAATTTAAAAAAGGGTGTTTTTCTATCTAGATCGTTTGCTTTTTCATTACATTCTATCCTTTGGTGAGCGGGCACCCAGAGTATTCCTCCAATTTCGAGGTTCTAAATGAAGCTTTAGTTTTTATTAAATGATTATTAAAAAAATAGTAACAATACTATTTTGGGGGTTTATTTAAAAATGAACGTGTTAGCTCCTACTATAGAGACACAAAGCGATAAACAAGCCGAGTGCAACAACGGCGGCGTCGAAAAAAAAGCGACAAGTCGCATCCGGCGCGAAAGGTCGTACGTCAGGCCTCCTGCAGATTCCTGTAACTATTTCATTAGTGCTCTGTCGCACGAACAATGCCGATTGTCGATTCCCGACGCCCGCCGTGATTTGTAGTTATTGGATGTTGAATTATTGCGCTTATTAAAAGTTGAATCTGTTCACCGTGTTACGCTGTGCAGAACCGAATACAAAATACAGATTTGTCGATGCTTAATTCTAGCTATAAGCTATAAAATCTAACTAGATGCAAATTAGTTTTTTGTGGTAACTTTCTAGCAGAGTTTTTCGAACTTATGGATTGATTAGACATTATTAATACCAGTTGGCCTTTTTTTCCATAACAAGGGGCCGTCCTCTGCCGGAAACACTGCGACCTGTGAGGCCTATTGTGTTTGTCCCCCTTCTATATCTGCACCCATTCTCCTATCCCTGTGCCCTGCACTAGCTTATGCAGGTCCTTGATAGGATGGGAGCATAGTTCCTCCGGTTCTAGCCTAGCTTTCCCAAATAAAGAGTGTCGCTTGCGATCCAGAGCCTCGCAATGACATATTATGTGCTCCGCTGTTTCAGGATCTTTATCGCAGAGTCGGCAGCAAAGACTTCCTTGATACAGGTTGAGCTTGTTCAGATAACAGTTGACAGCCATGTGTCCTGTCAAGAGGCCTGTTGTAATCCGCACTTTATTCCTGCTAAGCATTAGCAGTTCTTTTGCGGTTTTAGAGCTAGTTCCTTGGATAAAAGCCTTGCTGTGCCTGTGCCCCTGTCTGTTTCTCCAGTGGACATTGTGCTTTTCCTTGATCCAGAGTTTTAGTGCACTACGGGCTATACATTTGGGTATTCCCAGTACTGGCTCTGGACCAAGATAGGATGCCGATAATCCCTGCCTAGCTAGCTCATCGGCTTTTTCGTTGCCTTGGATGCCGCTGTGGCCCGGCACCCAGAATAATTTAATTCTGTTCCTTCGTGCCAGAGCTCCCAGTACACCCAGGCATTCCCAGACGAGTCTCGACGATACCTTTGGGTTCACAAGCGCCCCAAGTGCCGCCTGACTGTCAGAGCATATATTGATGAGCTTACATGAATAAGCTCTTCTATTGTTTTCTCTTGCACATTGTAGAATGGCGAAGATTTCTGTCTGGAATACGGTTGAGTGTTTACCCAAAGAAAAGGATAAGCTTGCCCTTGGTCTTTCCCCAAAAACTCCAGCTCCTGTTCCTTCAGAGGTCTTTGACCCGTCTGTATACCAGGTTAGTCCATCCTGAAGGAATGTTATATCTGTCCACATTCCTCGATCCATTTTGTTCACCTCGAATGGTTTGTGGTAGTGATAAAGAGGGGTCATTTGGTCCGATCTCATTTGGAGTAGAGATCCTCCGATAGAACCTCCCATCTTTAAGTGTCCTGTTTCTGTCCTATTTCCCGGAGACAAGACACTTTGTTGTCGATAGAGTCCCATTATTGCCTCCGCCTGGATCACTATGTGAAGAGGCGGAAGGTCCAGAAGCGCCTCCATTGATGCAGTGGGCGTTGATTTCATTGCCCCTGTTATGCTCAGACAAGCAAGTCTTTGCACCTTACTAAGGCTGAGCATTGTTGTTTGTTGCATTACCTTAGGCCACCATACCAAGGATGCATATATTACTGAAGGCCTCACCACTCCAGTGTACAGCCAGTGCACCATCTGTGGTCTAAGGCCCCAGATTTTTCCATGAAGTCGTCTGACTACCGCTAGTGTAGTCACCGCCCTCCTTGTGACATTTTCCAAATTTCGGTTCCAGGTCAATTTGGTATCCAGCATGATTCCTAGATACTTGACCTCCCCCGAGAGAGGAATCTCATCACCGCAGAGTCTTAGAGGTCCTAGTCCCTCCAAAATTCTTCGTGTGGTGAAGGGGATTATTACGGTCTTTGTAGGACTGATATTTAGTCCCTCCCGTGTCACCCATGATTCCACAATCTTCAGGGCCCGTTGCATTCGTTCCCTTACTGTTGTGTTAAACTTACCTCTGACTAACACGACCAAATCGTCTGCGTATCCCAGAGTGCTGAAACCAGCCCTGTTTAGGCTATCAAGCAGTCCGTCCATAACGAGATTCCACAGCAGAGGGGAGAGAACTCCACCCTGCGGGCATCCTCCCGCTGAGACTGCAACAGTCTCATTTAGTAGGGTGGTATATGCCACTCGACTTTTGAGCATGCAGTCCATCCACCTGCAGCAGGTCTCCTCTAATCCGAGGTTCCTTGTAGCTCTCGTCAGTGACTGAAATGAGGTGTTATCAAACGCCACTTCTATGTCGAGGAATGCCCCTAAAAGCACTTCTCTTGTTTCGAACGTCGACTCCACTTTGCTTACTAGCTGATGGAGTGCGGATTCGGTTGATCGTCCTGCTGTGTAGGCATGCTGGTCTTGGTGAAATGGTCTTTTTCCCATTATTTCATCCCTAACATACCTGTCCATTAGTTTCTCAAGAGCCATTAGTACAAACGACATAAGACTGATGGGCCTAAAGGCCTTCGCCGTAGAATAGTCCAGACGGCCATTCTTGGGTATAAAAGCTACCCTGGTCAGCCTCCAAATTCTCGGTATATCCTAAGGCCAGACTAGCTCTTAGCAGTGTTCAAAGTTTACTCGTCAGTAGGTTTGGTCCTTGCTGGAGCATTATTGAACAAATACCGTCCGGTCCCGGTGATTTGTATGGCTCAAATGAGCTTATAGCCCATTTTATCTTTGATTGGTCAATCACCCTTTTTGAAACCTGCCAGTCTTCACCCTTTTTGAAACCTGCCAGTGGATGTGTATTGTCCTGCACTAGTTACAAGAGAGCTAATTGAGGTCTGAGAGTCCTTAGAGAGTATTTTTTGAAGTCTGACACATTCTGAGGTACTATCAATGCCCTCGCAGTACCTCCTCCAAGATAATATCTTTGCTCTCTTCAGTTCCTTGTTATATTCGGTCAAAGAGGTCTTATATTCTGAAAATATATAGAAAAAAATATTCTGAGAAAAATATTTTTTTTTCAAACGTCACAAAAGTATTAATCATAGATAAAGGAAATGAATTTAGATTGGAAAGCCCGTCAAAATATATAATTGTTTTGGGTCGCGACCGTTGTACGCGATCTGGCGCTGCTATAGCGGTTGCTAAGAACAATAACAGAAATAATTTTCTCTTGTCAAAGTCAGAATCTTCAGAAATTATAAAATCTTTCAAAATTTAAACCGCCCTCATTGAAAAAATACCGAAAAGTGTTTAAAGCGTCTATTCTCAAAGTAATTATTGCTATCTTGTGAGTTTAGTTTAAATTTTGCTTACTCAAACCCGTGATAATTGTGAAAAAGTGGCATTAAAAACTACAAAACTGTGTTGTGAACTTCAAAAACCATCGTGGATCGTGGCATAACAGGTTTCCAATGTTTCATAGGTATTTCACATGTCCTTATATAAAATAAAGTTTCTTGTATGCAACACACTGTATTTTATTTATAAAATTAAAAGAAAATAATAATAAATTTGAATAAATAGAATAAATAATATTTGGCAACATAATTTCGGAAAAAGCCAAACCGATCCGAAATTATCAAAAGCTTTGGGTTGCGATCGTTGCAAGAATAGCGCCAAATAGTATTTACATTGTCCTTATGGGCACTTTCCAATCTAAACTTGTTTCATTTATCTATGGTATTAATTTTTGCGACGTGATTTACAACATATAAACGTCATTTTAACGCCTAGGCGTACAAGTAAAGCATTTTTACGCCTAAGCATGAAAGTACGAAAATATATTATTAAACTGACATAAAGTGTCAAATTCACCGAGCGTAACCATAGTTTCTCGACAAGGTATGACTTTTAAATATTTTTATATCATTTGGAATGTCTGAAATGTTTATATCATTTGTACTTTGCTAATAGTACGAGAGCTATACTTGTATTCATTTAAAACTTCCCAATATGGCGGACTTCAGTATGGGAGGCTTAAAAAACGAAAATCTCTAAACTGGAATCGACTCTACTTCAAATCGTTCAAATTGATAATCTGTAATCCAATTGAACTCCGGTAAATCCAATTGAACTCTGACACTTGGCTAACATTGACGTTTACGGTTCCTTTTTCTAAATATTTTCATTATTTTTTGAGTTTTTATTCACAAATTCTACTTCATTTTGTTCTTTTATTTAACCTGCAACCTGCAGTACTAATTATATAGTTATAAATAATCTTTTCACCGACCAAGAATTGACGAATAGGCTGGAAGATATTCAAAATGTGTAAAACGCTTAAAAACGTATTAGAAAACATTGACTCGTTCACAAATTCGTGAAAATATATTAGTCCAAATGTTTGTTAAAAGGTCTCTAATTATTTTGAGGAGTTTCCTCGTATCAGTAATTTTCAGGTTTGTAATATGTACTATATGATAATAAATATATTAAAACTTATATTTCAGGAAACAGCGCGGGCATTACAAATTGTTGTATATCAGTTTTAAAATATAAAGAAGGTTTAAAACAGGTTTAAAAGTTGAGTTAGTAGAGAAGACCTAAATAAGGTAAAGTTGGTAATGGGACCAAACATCAAATAACACTTGAAATATATAATTATGTACAATAATTCTAAGTAGTTTTTATGAATCTGTTTAATATCTGTTGCATTGTTTTTATATTTCTTGAAATATATATTTTTTTACTTTACAGGATACACAAAGAATAATAAAAAATACAGTTACTCACTAAAAGCACTTAAGGTTTGTAATAGATGTAGTTAGAATATCAAACACCAAACCAAACCAAAAATTATGTTTTATTTTACTGGTATTCCTCACATTTGAAGGGAAAGTCATTTCATAAATAAGCAGGACATTGTATAGTACACTCTATATTAACAATTGTTTTTTATCCTATACTTGTTAGTTAACGCATCCCTTACTAGGTATAAAATTTAGTACTGATTAACCTATAGTTGTGGTTGTGATATATTCTGATGTGTTTCTGGCAATTTAAAATAAGTTAATATTTAAACAAACATTTCTGGCTTTCCTGACAGGAGTGTGGACACATATTTAATAAAGGTATAATGTGGATAATGTTCTGATTATTACAGTTTGCATGGATGTTTTTGTATCTTGTTATTTTTAATAAAGTATATTTAATGAGATTTTGAGTATTTCTTTTTCCTTCAGAGGATTGTGTTCTAATCTTTATATATTATAAATTTTCATAAATTATATCTACAACATTTATTACCTTATAATTTTTTGCTAAATACTTTGTAGTTGATACAGTTTAACAGTATATAAAAGAACTATTTAAATAAGATGTTTGAAAATATATAGCTGTTTTTGCACACATCAATTCAATTTGTGATTAACTGTACTGAAATAAAAACAAATTAAGAGAAATGGGGTGATCTATCAACTATAACATGAAAAGCATCATCCTATTTCCAAGTCTTCTATTAATTTCACTTATTAAACAACTATAATTATTCAATAATCTTGATAATTCTAGGAACTCTCAGATATCGTCAAAACATGAAAACAAAAATTTACTTCCTATAGTTCTTAGGTCTCTTTAACTGAAATATAAGAAACAGGGGAGTTAATATTCTCACTGAGAAAGTTTATAATATACCTTTAAGTAGAATCTCTTCGGATCTGCGGTAAAATATCTTTATTCTTATTAAATAATTTCAATAATCTATGTTTTTATTTATGACAATCACCTAATAACCTAACTTTAACGTCAACTTGACAATCCTGGAAAATATTATTGTTAACCAAAGAGTAAATCAATTTCTGAATTCGCTAACGCCAACTTATTTTTCATTAAAAAAAATTACCAATTTTCGTAACTAGGTCGGCCATATTGAGGAACTTTTAAAAGAATAGTACCGTATGATCGAATAAAAACGGCGTCAGCGATGGCTATGAAATGAAGATCGCTGTCATTTTATATGTAAAATTATATGGGAAATGTCATCGATCGTCATTTCCAAGCCAACTGGACGCCGTTTTTTTTCGATCATACGGTACTATAGCAACGTCGGGAAAACAAGTATTTTAAGAAAGCTGGCTCTTTAACATATCGTTTACCATGCTCTCTGGAAGAGCATGCGGCCCATCTGGCTGCCGGTAAACGTTGCGTTCCCTACTGCGCTGCGCATTGAAAGAAGATCCTATATTTTTATTACTAGTATTAAATATAAACCGACTGAGTCTCCATAGCTCAGAGGTTCCGCCTATCAAGCGAGGAGTCAGAGTTCGAGACCGGGTCAGAGCAAAAACTTTTTTATTTTATTTTTGTTTATTAAAGTATTAAATAATTCTGGTGATTCAAAAAAAAACAAATATTTAATACTTTACTATCAGAATATAAACAAAAATAAAATAAAGAAGCTTTTGCCCTGACCCGGTTCATAGTCGGAAACTCTACGCGCTGCGCTATAGAGACTTGTTCGATTTATATTCAATTCCAGAATTTAAACGACTAAATAAAAAAAAATTAGGATCTTCTTCCTATGCGCAGTAGTGAACGCAACGGGTATCGGCAGCCAGATGGACCACATGCTGTTCCAGAGAGCATAGTAAAAGATATATCAAAGAGCCAGCTTTCTTAAAATACTTTCTCGAAAACGTTGCTAGCTCTTCGACTATAAGGACTATAAGAATTGATGTTGATTATCTAGAAAATATTTTCAGTGTGTAATGGGTCGATTTCGTTGACTCACCCTGTACATTTATATAATATTAAAAAATTTTAAATATTATTTAATAAACTTTTTCAAATAAAAATTCTGCCACTAAACCAATTATTTAGTAATTTATTATGTCATTTTTAATTTATTTCTAAGCAAAAAACTAAGTGTATTAAAACTATTATTTATATTAAAATTAAATGTATTCACAAACACACGTTAGATGACGCTTCGTATATTTCCGTTTGTTACGCATGAGTTACAGTTTTAATATTGACATTTTTTTATTTTTTACTGCCAACAGTCATCAGACTGACACCTAGCAAACTATGACAGCGACCGTCAAGCGCACAACACGAAAACCTCATCAAAATTCCAGTTTAAAATCGCATGTATGTACAGTCCAGAAGAGATTAGCCATGAGATGCAGCGTCGCCTAAAGTGCAAATGCAACTTTTGCCAACCGCAGAACTGCTTATCGCGTATGGTTCCCAATTCCTGTTGCGTCAAATGGATTGGTATTGCCCTGTGCCTTAGTTTTGTAGGTTACGTACTGCTTATGCTGTTCAACCCTTGCAGACCTCTGGTTGACTCACCCTTAATCTACTAAATTATGTATATCCAAGAGTATTCGTCAAATTGTTGTAAGTGTTCCAGAGTTGTTTCCAATGAAGCTATCCTAACTTATATTTTGAGAAAGTGTCGTGGTAGACCCAGACCGAAAATTATTGGAGAAAGGGGACACAGGTTTTTTGAATTTAACGATGCCAGTACCCAAAAAGAAGTGGAATGTCCTCCGTGTCCCCCTTGTCCTCCTTGTCCGCCTCCTTGTCCGCCTCCTTGTCCAAAAATATCCTTAAAAACTATATTAAAAAACTCAAATCCATGTGAAACTGTATCAGTTTGTAGTATTTATACAAACGTCTCAGAAGAATGTAAGAAGCCATGTAAGAAACCCTGTAATCGTGTAAAAATAAAGACATACCAATGTACCAAGAAGAATGAAACAGAAAAAGATTGTAGATGTGAAAAAAACAATGAGCCTACTCTAAAATGTAAGTGCGAAAAAAAGTCTAAAAAATCAGTTTACCCCACTACAAAATCGAGATGTAAGTGTGAGATGTCTGGTCCTATAATTATTTGTGACAGGGCACCTAAAACAAAACAGAACAGGAGAACAAGTTTGCTATGCTGTATCAAAGATGCCTTACAGAAAACATATGAATCAAATATTTCCAAAACGAGTAACAACTCAAAATATGATAGAAAAAAGCTGAAACGTGCCTGTGAAAAGAAGAAGAACTATGAAGAGAAAGTTTGTTATAAAACTATCAAT
Source organism: Sitophilus oryzae (assembly GCF_002938485.1). Lineage (NCBI taxonomy): Eukaryota > Metazoa > Arthropoda > Insecta > Coleoptera > Curculionidae > Sitophilus > Sitophilus oryzae. Next base: position 1,292,025 of record NW_022147208.1, read on the forward strand.
AACTGTGACTGTTTGAGGGAAAAAAGTTATACGAGATGTTGTGAATGTAAAAAAGACCGATTGATAAGGCCTGAAGTGATTTGTGTTTGTCAAAAAACTCAAACAGATAAAAAATGTATTTTGCAAAAAGAAAAACGATGTGATTGTTGCAGAAAAGGCGGCTCTATATGCCAAAGCGATACAAACGTTTCAGAAAATGGAACTATTAATGAAAAACGAGGTTCTCGAGCATCAAAGTCGAAAAATGGCAGTACTAAACCAAGAAAATCATCAGAGAGTAGAAGAAAATCAAACAGTCCACGCTATTCAAGTAACAAATCTGATCGAAGAATTAAAAATTCAATAAAAGATTCACTAGAACTTTTGAGAAATGATGAAAGAAGACGTTCATCAAGGAGAACGTCTCAATCAGATGATAAGGTTTCAGGAAAACGTGGTTCTAGAAAAGAAACTAATAATCTAGAAAAGGGCGATGCTAGTAGTGTTAAAGAAAAAAAGTCATCCAAACGGAAATCTCAAAGTTATGACAAAAATACTAAAGGGAAATCTGGAAGTACCCCTAGAAAAAGTGTTGATTCTGCTAGAAGAGAATCGATAAAGAAAAAATCTATAGATGATGAGAATAGTAAGAAAAATAGATTTAAAGAATCAGAAGTATTAAGCAATGATAAAGAAAAAGAATCAAGAAGAAAGAAATCGCTAAGTAATGACAGTAATGAAAAAACTGGATCTAAATCCGAAAAAAGATATTCCAAAATAGAAAACGCGGAGGATAACAGTAGTAAACAATCATCCAAACGGCAATCTGAACAAAGCAAACCTGAAGAACAAAACGAGTCAAACCCTTCAAAAGAATCCAGCTTGAGGGAGTTGTATGAAAGCGACAAAGAGGTTTTTAATTCCAAACAAATAGATCCTAAAGACATCGGCTTCGTGTTTGTCCGGTATCATTTCCCGATGTTTACCGACAAGTTTTCACATTATCTGAAACCAGTCACCAACGAAAAGCCCAAAATACATATAAACAAACCAAACCAAACGTTAGAACTCGTCGAGTACAATACACACGTGTTTGTCTTTGTTCTAAGCATCGTTAATATCAATTATATAATTCTCTAGTACAGAATTTAACAATATCGTTGATCAAGTGATATGGATGGACAAGCAAACGATAAATAAATGCACAGTCTGAGGTCAGCGAGGTCTACCTTTAAGTGCGCACCTAATATTTGCACTGCGTTTATCATGGCCCGGTTGTTTGATGACATGTTTGTTGTTTATAGGGTTAGTTAACGTAAATGATGTTTGAACTAGCTGCTGTTATGGCTTACCTGCTAAGTTATATTATATCGATCGTCCTAATGTGTTTACTGTAGTACATGGCAAATATATACTGTATTAAATTTAATGTATGTAGTTTTTTTATTATTTCCTGGTATTGTTTAATTATTGCGTTCCACATAGATAAATACTACTTTTTAATTTTCATAATATTGTTTTATTTGACTTACATCTTTTTGTGTTAGATAAAATTAGGATATTTTATAGACAAATATAATTCTTTAGCTTATTAAATAGTAATAAACTTGCTAGAACTAGTAATTTATGATAGTTTAAGCAAAAAAGTTATACGAAAAGCTGTAAATGTAAAAAAGACCGATTGAGATGTGTAACTAAAAGTCCTGAATTTTATTTATATTTATCAAAAAACTCAAACAGACAAAAAATGAATTTTGCGAAAAGGAAAACGATGTGATTGTTGCAGAAAAGGAGGCTCTATGTGCCAAAGTGATACAAACGTTTCAGAAAATGGAACTATTAATGAAAAACGGGGTTCTCGAGCACCAAAGTCGAAAAATGGCAGTACTAAACCGAAAAAATCATCATATAGTAGAAGAAAATCAGACAGTCCACTCTATTCAAGTAACAAAGCTGATGGAAGCATTAAAAATTCAATAAAAGATTCAGTAGAACTTTTGAGCAATAATGGAAGAAGACGTTCATCAAGGAAATCATCTCAACCAGACGAACAATTTTCAACAAAACGTGGTTCTAGAAAAGAAAGTAATAATCTATAAAAGGGCGATGCTAGTAGTGTTAAAGATAAAAAGTCGTCCAAACGGAAATCTCAAAGTTATGACAAAAATACTAAAGGGGAATCTGGAAGTGCTCCTAGAAAAAGTGCTGATTCTGCTAGAAGAGAATCGATAAAGAAAAAATTTATAGATGATGAGAATAGTAAGAAAAATAGATTTATAGAATCAGAAGTATTAAGCAATGATAAAGAAAAAGAATCAAGAAAAAAGAAATCGCTAAGTAATGACTGTAATGAAAAACTGGATCTAAATCTGAAAAAAGATACAAAGTAAAAAACACGGAGGATAACAGTAGTAAACAATCATCCAAACGGCAATCTGAACAAAGCAAACCTGAAGATCAAAACGAGTCAAACCCTTCAAAAGAATCCAGCTTGAGGGAGTTGTATGAAAGCGACAAAGAGGTTTTTAATTCCAAACAAATAGATCCTAAAGACATCGGTTTCGTGTTTGTCCGGTATCATTTCCCGATGTTTACCGACAAGTTTTCACATTATCTGAAACCAGTCACCAACGAAAAGCCCAAAATACATATAAACAAACCAAACCAAACGTTAGAACTCGTCGAGTACAATACATACGTGTTTGTCTTTGTTCTAAGCATCGTTAATATCAATTATATAATTCTCTAGTACAGAATTTAACGATATTGTTGATCAAGTGATATGGATGGACAAGCAAACGATAAATAAATGCACAGTCTGAGGTCAGCGAGGTCTACCTTTAAGTGCGCACCTAATATTTGCACTGCGTTTATCATGGCCCGGTTGTTTGATGACATGTTTGTTGTTTATAGGGTTAGTTAACGTAAATGATGTTTGAACTAGCTGCTGTTATGGCTTACCTGCTAAGTTATATTATATCGATCGTCCTAATGTGTTTACTGTAGTACATGGCAAATATATACTGTATTAAATTTAATATATGTAGTTTTTTTTTTATTATTTCCTGGTATTGTTTAATTATTGCGTTCCACATAGATAAATACTACTTTTTAATTTTCATAATATTGTTTTATTTGACTTACATCGTTTTGTGTTAGATAAAATTAGGATATTTTATAGACAAATATAATTCTTTAGCTTATTAAATAGTAATACACTTGCTAAAACTAGTAATTTATGATAGTTTAAGCAAAAAAAGTTATACGAAAAGCTGTGAATGTAAAAAAGACCGATTGAGATGTGTAAATAGAAGTCCTGGATTTTATTTATGTTTATCAAAAAACTCAAACAGACAAAAAATGAATTTTGCGAAAAGAAAAACGATGTGATTTTTGCAGAAAAGGGGGCTCTCTATGTGCCAAAGTGATACAAACGTTCCAGAAAATGGAACTATAAATGAAAAACGAGGTTCTCGAGCACCAAAGTTGAAAAATGGCATTACTAAACCGAAAAAATCATCAGATAGTAGAAGAAAATCAGACAGTCCACGCTATTCAAGTAACAAAGCTGATGCAAGCATTCAAAATTCAATAAAAGATTCAGTGGAACTTTTGAGAAATGTTGGAAGAAGACGTTCATCAAGAAAATCGTCTCAATCAGACGAACAATTTTCAACAAAACGTGGTTCTAGAAAAGAAAGTAATAATCTATAAAAGGGCGATGCTAATAGTGTTAAAGATAAAAAGTCGTCCAAACGGAAATCTCAAAGTTATGACAAAAATACTAAAGGGAAATCTGGAAGTACCCCTAGAAAAAGTGTTGATTCTGCTAGAAGAGAATCGATAAAGAAAAAATCTATAGATGATGAGAATAGTAAGAAAAATAGATTTAAAGAATCAGAAGTATTAAGCAATGATAAAGAAAAAGAATCAAGAAGAAAGAAATCGCTAAGTAATGACAGTAATATGAAGACTGGATCTAAATCTGTAAAAAGAGATTCCAAAAGAAGTAGAAAACATGGAGGATAACAGTAGTAAACAATTAACAAGCAAACCTGTAGATCAAATCGAGTCAAACCCTTCAAAAGAAACCAGCTTGAGAGAGTTGTTTGAAAGCGACAAAGATGTTTTTTAATTCCAAACAAATAGATCCTAAAGACATCGATTTTGTGTTTGTCCGGTATCATTTCCCGATGTTTACCGACAAGTTTCCACATTATCTGAAACCAGTCACTAACGAAAAGCCCAAGATACACAAAAACAAACCAAACCAAACGTTAGAACGCGTCAAGGCCAGTACATACGTGTTTGTCTTTGTTCTAAGCATCGTTAATATCAATTAAATAATTCTCTAGTACAGAATTTAACGATATTGTTGATCAATTGATATGGATGGACAAGCAAACGATAAATAAATGCACAGTCTGAGGTCAGCAAGGCCTGCCTTTAAGTGCGCACCTAATATTTGCACTGCGTTTATCATGGCCCGGTTGTTTGATGACATGTTTGTTGTTTATAGGGTTAGTTAACGTAAATGATGTTTGAACTAGCTGCTGTTATGGCTTACCTGCTAAGTTATATTATATCGATCGGCCTAATGTGTTTACTGTAGTGCATGGCAAATATATATTGTATTAAATTTAATGTATGTAGTTTTTTTTATTATTTCCTGGTATTGTTTAATTATTGCGTTTCACATAGATAAATACTACTTTTTAATTTTCATAATATTGTTTTATTTGACTTACATCTTTTTGTGTTAGATAAAATTAGAATATTTTATAGACAAATATAATTCTTTAGCTTATTGAATAGTAATAAACTGGCTAAAACTAGTAATTTATGATAGTTTAAGCGAAAAAGGTGGTACGAAAAGCTGTGAATGTAAAAAAGACAGATTGAAATGTGTAAATAGAGAAAATAAAAGTTTTAAAGCAATTTGTGTTTGTCAAAATACTCAAAAACATAAATTGTGAAAAGGAAAAAGATGTGATTGTTTCAAAAAAGACTAAACTTCTAGCCAAACTGATACAAACATACAGAGTAATAAATAAATACTACTTTTTAATTTTCATAATATTGTTTTATGTGATACACATTTATCTGTTTTTTTTGTACGAATAAAATTATGATATTTTATGGATAAATTTAATTTTTCAGCTTATTAAATAAATTGAAGAATAAAATGGACTACAAAAATAAAAAAAATCAGATAATTTTGCTACAAACTGCTATGTATTTGTGTCAGGAATAATAATAAGATGAAAATGTCGTAAAAAATCTTATAAAAAAATTGTAAAAGGAAAAGTCAATCAAATGAATCTGATTCCATTGTTTTATGTATTTTTTTTAAATGGGCTTTAAAAATATCTTGCTTGCTTATTTTGTGTATAATATTGCAATGAATGTATACCAGGGTCGGCATTTCTGGCCTTGGGTGCCGATTTTTCTGTGTATGAAGAGTACGGTCAACACGTTTAGTAAAATAAGATACACTGAATAAAGACAGAAGGCAAGTTATTTTCCCAAGCGCATGGAATTTAACGTAAGCGGTTATGTAATAATTACTTCATATTTTTACTCTTTACGACTTCTCTGTTTAATTAAATCAAGGAAAATCTTTGATTTTTCTCGTTTGTAAGTTCTGAGAAATTTCTTCAAGTGTCTTAGACAGTTGGAGAATTCTTATTCCAGGTTAGGGATGGAGTCTTCCAGGTTCTTGAGTTCTGCCTTATGTTGGTTCCCACTTGGGAAGCAGAACGGTTCTGGCCCAGTTAGTGGATTTAATCGTTCCTTTTCGAGCTAGATCATTTGCTTGTTCATTACCTTCTCTCCTTTGGTGGGCAGGCACACAGAGTAGGAAAACTTTATTTTCTTTGCCTTATTTTTTTAGCGTCTCTATGACCAACTTTGAGTTAAATGTTACTGAGGTGATCTTCGCACCTAAGCTTAAAAATTGGCAAGGGCCGGGACCGGTTGCAGTGAAGAGAGAAAACATCCCTAAAGGGACGGTCTTTAAAAATAACGATGTTTCTGCCGAGGAGCAAGGGGAAAGACACCACCTACATGCTGAGCCTTATCCAGGCTCAGAACTCCAATGTAAGGACATCGAGTTGGCGAGTCATCAACTCGAGGAATTCGAGGGCCATGGTCAGTTCCTCACAATAGGAATTGACTTCAAATCCAAGGAGGCAATAGGGAAAGAGGGACATTTCCTCTATTATAGATACGGGACAACACCGGTATCAGGTCTAAGGAGAGACCAAGCTGAAGAGGTGGAAAAAATGGAGACAGATCCTCCAAACTCCTCCTCACAGGTACCTCAGCCGGAGTCAAGCTCCTCGACTGTAAAAGACATGAAGGGCTAAACTCTAACCGTGGAAGGGTGTGAACTCTCGGAGGAAGACCATCTCTTTGTCAGAGGAGGATGGAAAACGCCCTGTCCCCCCCCCTACAACAGGAAAATGTATGATGGGTTATAGACTGTGCGATGAGTTATAACTCAAGAAAGGGGGGCACAATAGATCTTTAAGGTCGCAGTGATTAACACCCCTCCCTTTCACTTATTCGAGTAGGATGTATCTACTGAGGTGATCGCTCTCAAGGCTGCTTGACTATCAGATAAGATGGCTATTTATTGTTTCCAATAGTTTCTATCTAAGATAATCTTTAACGCATCTTTCGATAGTTTTTACATTTAGTTTGAGTAAAAAAAACTGTATATTGTTTTATTAGGAGTAAAAATGACACCTTACGTATCGAGGCTATACGTTTGACTTACAGCTGAGAAATAAAAAGTCAATTTTACTCCGAATAGAACATGCTATTTTTTTTTCAAACGCCACAAATAATTTTTTAAACAATTTCAAACGTTCCAAATAATACAAAAAGATTTAAAAGTCATACCTTGTATGTAATCATGGTAATTATATATCGAGAAACGATGGTTACGCTCGTTGAATTTGACACTTATGTCAGTTTTAGTTATTTTTTATGCAGACGATAAAATGGTATTTTATAAGACGATAAAATGGTATTTTATAAGACGATAAAATGGTATTTTATCGTCGACCGAAAAGATTAATTTTGGGGAAAATAATATTTTTTTCCATAGCGAGTTACATTTTAAAAAATATTCAGAAATTATTATTTCAAGGAATTTATTACGAGTAGAAAAAATATTGTGCTGGGTTGGCGTTAGTTTCTATGTAATTTGACAAATAAATAAAGCTCTCTTTAGTTGTCAGTTTTGAGTCAATATTTTTTAATTCTATTTCGTGTCGATTGCTGATTGAATTGGAGCTAGAAATGGCTCAAAACGAAATAAGTAAATTACCAACAGATATTCAGTCTGAGGCGACAAACGCCATATCCAAATTACTTCCATTTAAATCCCGAATAACTTATGAAAAGGAATACACAAATTTTCAAAAATGGAAGAAATTAAAAAACGTGCGAGAAGAAATAAAGTTTTTAACCTATCCTCGCTGTTAAAATATCATTTAATCTACCCTTGCAGTTAAAGTATCTACTATTTATCTACTATTTTTGATAGATATAAGGCAATTTTAACAGTTGCTATGGAAAAGAAATATATATATATATATATATATATATATATATATATATATATATATATATATATATATATATATATATTATATATATATATATATATATATATATATATATATATATATATATATATATATATATATTCGTTTGATTTTCGTACTTTTATGGCCTAGGCGTTAAAATGACTTTTTTGTATTGTCAATCATGTCGCAAAAATTATTTAACTTGTTTATATTTTATCTTTTTCCACATAAATGATTTTTCTTAACAGACTTAGCGAATTCGTAATTAAGAAAGGATTATATAGATGCGATTTGAAAAGTTCCAATTTAAATTTAAATAAAAAAGACATAAAATCAAGCCAGCTATACGACGGAGCACGTTAAATATCTTCTCTATCTCCATCTCTTTCACTCACTCTATTCCCCTTCTTTTACTGCAAAAGACACGTCGCGTCGTCGACCTCACAAATTCCGGTAATTGGCCGAAAGATAAATTTAAAAAGTTAGTGGCCCGCGGCGACTATCCTGCACTTTATCTCCGCAGACTTTGCCAACTGTGAGAGCGATTAGAGACAAGTAGTTTAGAAAGAAAGGACTTAAAGCACTGTTTTCTTGTGACAATTATGACAGCAACTTCGTTATTTCGGTCACTCTAGATTTTGTTTTGTATCTTATATTTTTTTAATACTCAAGAAAATTACAGTTATTTTTTTCAGTGTTTATCAGGAGTACCTTTGTTTTATACTGTAAGGGTTTATACAGGGTGAGTTTTCTACGATGGTCTGTATGGGTATGTTGGAGACGAGGGGTAAACCGCGACCCAAAATTGTGTACACTACACTGGACATTGGCTCTTAATTGGCACATTTGTCTTTCAGAATTTTCACCATTTCCCCCAAAAAATTGTCATAATTGGTCTTAAATGGTCTTTTGAATTGGTACCTACTGTTTTCCCATTTCCCCCAAGAATTGTCATAATTGGCCCTCCATTGGTCATTTGAATTAGCACCATTTCCCCATTTCCCCCAAATAATTGTCATAATTCAGATACTCTGTAGTATGTATGTCCTCCCCCACTGATATCTATGGACAATTCGTGCAGTCTAGCACATTCTCTCCCCATCTCATATCTCTGGGTAAATGTCAACGAATTGTCAAAAAAGATTGGTTCAAAAATAATTTTGTATAGAATATTATTATTATTTCTATTAGGTATTATAGATAAATACGAGAGTCCTGATATTTTCATTTCTGTCCTGCATCTTCTAACATATGTACCTACTACAAATTAAATTTTGAACACTTGTTGGCAAACCCTTTGCATAAGCTTGGGCATAAGTCACCTATTATTTTATACCGTAGGTATCGATATTAAATTTTGAACTTAATAATACCTACAAGAGTTCTTACCGTATTACTATGTAGCTTAATAATGTCTAATACACGTCTTACACATCAAAGTGGTACAAACACATCAGAGAAAAGCAAAACCAAAACAAAACGGATAGAAGAAAACAGAGAAAATACGTGCTGCGTCGTACGAATTATATTCGTTTACAATACACCGGTGCTGGTCGCGGTTGCCAGATTCTTTCCAACCTTTGACACCAAAATCCTCTCTCTCGACGTGAATTGCCAAAGCGTCAAATTCTTTTTAAGCTTACAGCTATTTTACAGGAGCGAAAATTATGGCAAAAATAATAACAAAAGTATTCCAAAATTAATTTGAATATTTTGTTAAAAAAATATGATTTTTTTAGGTTTTTGAGGTAGGTCCTTTGCTGGCGCTTTCAAAATATTCTCCAGGATTTTTGTAATTAAAATATAAAACGCAACTAAGACTCAGTAAAAAAACCTCAAAACATTTTAACGACTAGATTTTGGAAATAATTACCTAATGATTTTCGCCATAATTTTTGCTCGTGTCAAACGGACCTTACCAGTTTAAGGTATTTAACGGAAACTATTATTTGGTATTTACGCCACTGTACATAACTTTAATAAATAATTATTTTTCTTGTGCTAACGTCAACTAATCATTAAAAATATCCTAAATGGCGTTTAAGGGTCCAATCTGGAAACCCTGTCGTCGACTCGGCTAGATTTGCGGACTCGATAGCGTGTAGTTTTTACTAACATAATTTTACATTAGCCTTTAATTGGTTCATAATTGGTCCCTAATTTTCCCTTAATTGGCTTCATTGGCTTTGCAAAATTTGTCAATTTCCCCTTAATTGGATTCATTGGCTCTGCAAAATTGGTCTATTTCCCCCATTTGTTAGCATTGTCACTTAATCGGCACCATTAGTCCACACAATTGGTCCGCATTGGTTTGGGGTTGTACACCGCATTGGTCTCGCGGTTTACCCCTCGGTTGGAGACTACTGGAACTACGTAAAAAACTATTTATTACACCAAAAAAAATATTTTTTTACGTTTAATAAATATTATACTTATATACAAATATTACGTGTAACAAATATGTTTTATATGCGTAAAACTATTTTTTTACGTTTAACAAATAGTTTTCTACGCGTAAAATAAAAAATTAATAATAGTATTAATAGTTATTTTTTATACAAGACGATAAAAAGGTATTTTATCGTCAACAGAAAAGAATTAATTTCTGGAGACGATAATGCAATTTTATCGTCGTGTATAAAACAATATTTTTTTTCCATAGCGAGTTACGTTTTAAAAAATATTCAGAAATTATTATTTCAAGGAATGTATTACGATTAAAAAAATATTGTGCCGGGTTGGCGTTGCGTTGGTTTCTATGTAATTTGACAAATAAATGAAGCTGTCTCTTTAGTTGTCAGTTTTGATTCAATATTTTAAAATTCTCTTTCGTGTCGATTGCTGATTGAATTGGAGCCAGAAATGGCTCAAAACGAAATAAGTAGATTACCAACAGGCTGAGGCGACAAACGTCATATCCAAACTACTTCCATTTAAATCCCCAATAACTTTTCAAACATGGAAGCAATTAAAAAACGTGCGAGAAGAAATAAAGTTTGTAACCTATCCTCGCTGTTAAAGTATCATTTAATCTTCCCTTGCGATTAAAGTACTATTTTATCTACTATTTTTGATAGATATAAGGCAATTTTAACAGCCTTTTTTGCTATAGAAAACTAGATTTAATTAAGAAGTGAAAGAATAAATAAATATCAGCAAAATTTTAACAGAGCTGGTACAAATGTAACAACTTGTCAACGGTGTTTCGATACGCTTCAGTCCGTCCGTCAAAAAAATGTATGGAAGGAAAGGATATGGAACGGATAGTGTGCATTGTCCTATTCATTTACATGATATAATATTTTATGTAAACAGAAGGGAATGCTGATATGGAAGGTATAGTGAAAATCAACCTTAAGGATGTGATTTTCTTCAACTTTTATCTGAAAACATTTTGTCTAAAATAGATTACTTATAATGGAATTAGGGAGCATTTTTAGAATAGTCAAAATTTGTTTTTCTTTTCAAATATCTAGTCAGCCATAAACTTTTTTAAAAATTCGAAAGACGCATATGTTTGTCGTCACAGAACTGCAATTCTTTCCCCATTTAACTCCAAAAGTTTCCAAGATAGCCATAGAGGACATCGTAGAAAACTCACCCTGTATAATTGTACCATAATGATCGAAAAAAAAAACTGCGTCAAAGACGGCTGGGGAATGATAATCGATGATAATTTTGGCGAAGTCAAGCCCTAGGCATCATTTACATAACCCGTACTTTTCTTTGTTTCTTAGCGTTCACTCCCAGTTGACCTTAAGAAGGTTGTAATTTATTTTTATAATGAATAAAAATTATTTTTAAATGGTGCAGTTGAAAATTCGAGAAAAAAATATTTCTTTAGAAATAGATTTGTGTGTCTGTAAACTTCATCAAAAATCATTTTTTAATCTTTCTATAATTATTAGTGTTAATTTTTGATTATGTCAAATTTTAATAAACGACGTCTCGAGATTGCCAAAATTATCATCGATTGTCTTTCCTCAGCAAGTCTTTTTTTTGCAAGATTTTTTCTATAAAATATCCATTTTAGATAAGAAAATATCATGTTTTTGTTGTCAAAACTCAATTCGATCTTTGAATAAAGTCCATAAATTATTTACGAGCAATATATTAACGTTTTCTTCACAACCTGAATTCTCTGCTTTCGGATTTCTTTGGTGTTAAGTCCTCTATATATTTGAACGAGCCGCTTAACCTTTGCTTCGCTTTAGCTTTGTTAAATATTTAAGAACCGTCGGACACCCAAGCGACGTTAAATACTTGATTTTAATGTGCTTTTGTGATTTTCTAGACTAAATATCGTTAATTTTTAAACAGATTCTACCGTAGATTTTGCCTTGTTTATTATTAAAATATTTTTTTACGTATATATAAATGACGAGACGGTATACACCAAATACAGTAAACATCAAAAAAGCTTTTAGATTTTCCTGTAGTTTTAGGATAAATGAATAGAGATGAAAAACGGGCATCTTAAAATTTTGATGTATTGTAAAGTTTAATATATTTTATTCTAGTGGACCGATTTTGAGGATTTTTGAAGCAATTTGTAGCTAAATTATTTGATTTTTTAGCACGTCTTCCGAAATTAAAAATGTAAGTTTCCATCTGTCAATTATACGAGGGAAAACAAGATGTTGATATTTTGGTGAAAGCTTGACACACCCTGTGGAATATGTTAACAAAGCAACGAATTTAAAAATCATTTTAGTATCTAGGTACGTCTTTTCTCGATAGTTTGTTTTTTGATTGATCTCAATAACTTTATTTTTATTGAAGATATGAAGATATATATATATATATATATATATATATATATATATATATATATATATATTATTGAAGATATGAAGATATTGAAGCTTTTGAATAAGACAGAAACGATTTACAGTAATTTTAGCATTGATTTTAGGTCCTCATCAACACACTTATAAAATAGTGTTTGATTTGGTTTGGTTTGGTTTGGTTTGGTTTTGGCGATATTATTGTTTTTGTAATGTCACTCTCATTGAAAAGGCATATTATTATTGTTTATTGGCCTTTACTCTAGTAGAAATAGTGGTTTTAAGTCCGGTTATTGCTGCTTTAATTATTGATCATGGTAGATATCAACTTTGGACCTAAAACCATATCTGCTAGAGTAAGTGCCTAACAGACAATAAAATAATATGAAATAATATGATTTTTCAAAGACATAACATTAGATAAATCACAAACACTATTTAAGAGGTCTGTTGACTTGGAGCAAAAGCAAAGGCATGGTTTTAATGCAAAAATTTGAAAAAATGTTAGTGTCTTCTTCAAAACCGAATATCTCAAAAAAAATAAAGCTATTGAGATGAATCAAAAAGCCAACTATGATGCGATTTTTACCAAAATACATTTTTTACATAAAAAATCATGAAAATGTAATTCTTTTCACTACGTAGTTTTATATAGATACGGACGGAAAGTTATTACTCTTCGAAACAGTTAAAACACATTCCCAGACAACAATTTTCATCCAAATATTGACGTTATTTCAGAAATTTATTTGGAGAAAATCGAAATAAAAATAAAACCTCTTCACCCAATATCTCCGAAACAAATTAAAATGCTTTGTTTCAGAGATATTGGGTGAAGGGACATACATTTATACGAAATTGTTTCATTATTTTTATCTGCAGAATATGCTGCCAAAGTTTCCGGAATACAGTACGGACCACCCTGAATACTCACGATATATATTTCATATACCGTATGATCGAAAAAAACGGCGTCCAGTTGGCTGGGAAATGAACATCAATGACATTTTCCATATAAATTTACATATAAAATGACAGCGATCTTCATTCCATAGCCATCGCTGACGCCGTTTTTTCTCGATCATACGGTATTAATAATTAAACTTTTAGTTACGTAACCGAAGGCGCGATTTTTAAATAAATTGTTGCCAACCATGGGGATATTCGGTTGGACTAAGTGGAATTTAAATCTCGCACTGAGGATTCAGGTGGAAGTTCTGCTTTAAAAAATGTCAAGTTGCTGCATTTATTTATTTATTTCCTGACATTGTCATTCGTTTTGACAGTTTAGTTTTAGTATTGAAAATACTTCTGGCCGCGTTTATATGGGACCCATCTTTGAAAAAACGACATGCTAGAAGCAACATGGGTTCAATAACCTGCCTGTCAACACGTACTTATGTTGATAGAGCCGGCGTTGATGAGCGAATAGGGCAAGGTCGAGTCTGGACCGGCGGATAAAGAAAGCGATATTATTTTAAAAGAAAATATGTCAAGGCATGGGTTGTTAGGTACAGTTTGGCTATTTTAATCTAACTATTTCCGTCTGAGAAACAAGGGGCAAATTATACGAGATAGAGCAGAATAACATAAATAATAAATTTAGACTAATTACCATATTTTTTTATATGATTATTATTTTTTTTAATTATGAACTTAGGACAAAGAAAAAACTTGCATGGTTTCCACCGCCAACAGGCGTTAAAACAAATGAATCCAAGGCGTTGTCAAATATTTATTGGGATAAGTTTTTACCGTTTGAATATTGTTGTAAATAATAATTATTATCATTTAATTAGTGCTAACTTATCAAAATTCACAACACGGCGAAATTTCAACAAAATCGGCCAACGGATCTTTGAAATATTAATAAAAATGTCTATTAGGACTTGACACCCTGTATCTTTCAAATTATGCATTTCCCGACACATGTTTATATTAACTTTTTACCTTAAAAACACAAAGAATCACCTTCTGAAGTTGGCTGGTTCTAAATGGCTAGCTAGCGATTTTGTAAGTAAAGCTGTTTATTTTAATAGAAAAAAAATACATTTCATAAAAAATAAACAAACCCATAATTCAATTACTATACACTAATAAATTAATTTTAAATGTATCTAAATAGGCACTTTAATAATTGAAAAATGGACATGAGCACTTCATAGAGTATACCAAATATGTCAAAAAATTCCAATAAAAAAACCACAAATGGCACATTAAAATCTGCATTCTCTGGCCGCGTTTATATGGGACCCATCTTTGAAAAAACGACATGCTAAACGGCCAATCAGCCAGACAACAGTCACAAGACGCCGACATCGATAACGCGATGAGCAGTTTTTAATAATTATTCCGAGTTAATACTTCAAGTAGCATTCCTTCAAATAAATTTTAATTTAAGTATTGTTAATACATATAGTCATATTAATGATTATAGCCTGTATGATTTCTAAAATAAAAAATCCAGCGTGTTTTTATCAGAATAATTATTAAATGATTAACTAGAAATAGTTAATATTTAGTTCCTTAGTTAATATTTAGTTCTTATTATTTCAGTTTTTTAAAGATGGCGGCAGCTATAAACAATGTTCAAAATTGTAACAAGTGTTTTGTGAATTTTAAGCAAAGCGATACTATAATTAAATGTAGCGGAATATGTGAGCAAATAGTGCATAAGCATTGTACCAATCTCGGAAGAAATGAAAGTAAAATCTTACCAGAGTGTCCTAATCTACGATGGTTTTGTGATCAATGTGTCAAAAACACATCTATTTTGTCAGCGGTCTTCCAGAATTTAGACAAGAAATTGAACGAGCTTCTGGAAACTGTAAGTACACAGTCTACACTAATTAAGGAGCAAGGCACAAGAATACACACACTGGAAAAATCTTTGAGTATTTACCAAAACCAAAGAAAATAAAAATATTTGCAATAATATAACCAAAACCAAAACAACAAAGTCACCGCCATCTACAACTGCAACGTTGACTGGAACACAACAAATAGAGGAATCTAGACTTAATCCAAGTGTTATTAAGATAAACCGCAAGAGGGAGACAAATAGCAACAATTTGTCGAATAAGGGCGCCGGAAAAACCGAAGCTATTAACAAATCGCATAGAGAGTGTTCGCATCAACAACATAAGAAATCCGGAAGACCTAAGCAGCAGAGGTACATCAGGGGGAGCAATGTAGAGAAGACAAGTCTTAAAGCTGTTGAGAAGCATGCCTGGATTTATGTTACTCGTCTGGATAGAAATACATCTCAAGATGATATAATATCTCACCTTTCTCAGATCTGCAAAATTGAGTGTACAAAGTTGGAACAGAAAAACAGCGACAGAGTGGCATCGTTTAGAATTCGCGCACCATTCGACAAAAGGACGAAATCATGGATGGAAATATATGGCCCAATGGAACGTGGATCAACAGATTCTACTTCCCATCAAACAAAACAAAACCGCAGGACTTAAGAAACTACGGCACAGGTGTTTCCGACAACGAAGACGATTTTTAAAACAGGACCATGATCGAGATACCATCAACATAATGCATTTTAATATTCAGGGGTTGACCCCAGACAAGCTGATAAGCCTGGAAGCAATTCTGGATGAATCCAAAATCGATGTCTGCTGCCTGTCAGAGCATTGGACAGAGGGTAGTATTAGCTCTTTGAGTTTTGGTAATTATAGAGTGGTTAGCTCATTTTGTAGAAAGGAATTCAAGAGAGGTGGAGTCTGCATCATATTAAAAGCCGGCCTTGATTGTATAAATATTTCAAGTGAAAAGATCTGTATCGAAAAGAATTCGAAATATGCTCAGTTAAAATAAATATTAATTCTCAAACATTTTTAGTCTGTACTGTTTATAGATCTCCAAATGCAAATTTTGATATCTTTGTGAATGGATTGTCATCATTTTTATGTACTTATTATGACAATCAAGTAAATTATATAATTTGTGGCGACGTGAATGTGAACTTCTTGTCTGCGGTGAATGATAACAGCAAATCAATACTGACCAACCTATTGTTGGAGTATAATTTAAAGCCTACGATTTTTGTGCCAACTCGTATAACAAGTAATACCGAATCATGTATCGACAATATATTTACTGATATATTAGAATTTTCGACTGCAGTTAATGATAATGAACTTTCGGACCATACATATCAAATTTTAAAATTTAAAAAAAGTTAAACAAGCTCTTGTTTATCCTATGTCGGAGAAAAGAAAATTTAATGCGAATTCGATTTTTACTTTTAATCAATTAATTTCTAATACTGACTGGTTTTCTGTAACGGATCTAAACATAGAGGCTAATTTGATTTTTGAATCATTTTTAACAATTTCTTTCACATGTTTGATTTTGCTTTCCCACTGCAAATGGTCAAAATGAGGCCAAAATCAATAAAAAATCAGTGGATATCAAGGGAAACAAAGGAACTATCAAAATTAGTAAAGGAAATGGCCTCAATAAACAAACATATAAATAACGCTATGTATAACGAACGCTACCTGGCAGTACGAAAACTCTACCGGCAAAAATTAAAATATGAAAAAAGAACGTTTAACGATAATCGTATATCTTCCTCAAAAATATAAATAAAACGGCATGGAGGGTCATAAACGAGAATAGACAAGGAGGTAGAAATAGTTTATCCGTATCGCATTTATATGACCCACTCTCCGAGAATGTTATTATTTCAGATACAAAACAATTTGTAATAAATTAAATAAGTTTTTTGTCGATAATACCACACAAGACACGGAAAATCTAGTTTTTTAATAATAATTCCTTATATAGGTCATTTTTCTATATCCAACCAATCCTGAAGAAATTTTGAAAGCTATACACAGAGTATGCAATAAACGATCATACGGCGTCGATGGTATTCCGGGCACTTTATTAATCGAAGTTGCGGAAATATTATCGTATCCTTTGTCAGTGGTCATTAACCGTAGTTTTGCACAGGGGATATATCCCGAGATACTTAAAAAATCTCGAATTTTGCCAATCTATAAAGGTAAGGGGGATAAACGCGAAGCAAAAACTATAGACCAGTGGCCCTTCAGAGCCAGTTTGCTAAAAATTTTTGAATATTGTTTTAATCAAAGGCTATGTAAGTTCTTAGAAAAATACCATCTTTTATCTCCCCATCAAAATGGATTCAGGGCCAATTTCTCCACAGAAACGGCACTTAATAATGCTACAAAAAATATTGTAAAAGGCTTGGAAGAACGAAAATTTGTTTGTGGTTTGTTTTTGATATGACCCGTGCTTTTGACTCGGTGAATCATGAACTTTTAATTCATAAATTAAACTGCATGGGTATTCGGGGTCCTCCTCTGAACTGGCTAAAATCGTACCTGTCTAGCAGAACTCAGTTAGTTGAGATAGACGGTACTAGATCTGAATGGAAGAAATTAGCCTAGGAACACCTCAAGGCTCTTGTCTATCGCCAACATTATTCAATGTATTTATTAATGATTTACCACAGAAAATATCCACTTATGGTATACCAATCCTATACGCGGATGACTGTAACGTCATAATACAGGCAGATACCCATAGGGGAGCTAACTGACAAATGCAACTGGACAGTCCAGCAAATGATGAGCTGGTGTTACCATAATGGACTTAAACTAAATGCTTCCAAGTCTAATATAGTAGAGTTTGCTACAAAGAATAGATCCCTCGACTATAGTTTGTTGGTGAAAGCCGAAAATCGTTCTCTTGAGAGTGTCGACTGCAGCAAATTCCTGGGAGTGCATCTAGATCAGAAGCTAACATGGAGAGGCCATACCAAGTCAGTAACTGCAAAGTTAAGTTCTGCTTCCTTTTTGATTAAAAACTTGAAGCATACAGTTTCTGGCGAAACAATAAAACTGATTTATTATGGATTGGTACAATCTGTGTTGGCGTATGGTCTGGTGTACGGACACTCCGGTGAAGTGGGTTCGGTTTTTGTGGCCCCAAAAGAAAATAGTAAGAATCATGGCTGGGAGGGTCAGAAAGACTCATGCAGGCCATGTTTTCAATCGCTAAATATTATGACTTTATATTCTTTGTACTTATATTCAATTATTGTATTTACAATTAAGAATGAGGAAGAATTATCCCGACGGCGGGAAGTTCACAGTCACAACACCCGCTACAGAGATGAATTTGATATCCCATATACGCGCCTTACTATGGGGCAACACAACCCATCAATATTTGGGAGAAAGTGTTTAAACAAAATGAGAAGAGTGTCCGTAGAGTTTAACTCTCTAAACCTAAACAAAAAAATAAGTTTAATTTAAAGAAATTTTTTATATCAAGGAGCTATTTCACTCTAGACGAATTCTTCCGGAGCCGGAAATTCCAGGCTTGTCAGCACATATATAATAATGATTCTTCTTTACAATTGTTTTTGTTTGTGTATAAAAACATGTATAGTTGTTTTATATTTGTATTTGTATGATTTTCTGTCAAAAATTGTTGTTTTCTGTATATATATTTATCGACGATCCTATAATCTAAGTACCATGTATTTATATTAAAAGGAATTAATAAACTAAACTAAACTAAACTAAACTAAACTAACTTCGTAAGTGTTATTTTTTAATATAATTATGGATTTTTTAATAATTAAATAATTATCTTAAGTTTAAATTGTGGTAAACTTGTTATGAGTTTCAATCATTTATATTTAAAATCTTAAGGAAGGCAATATAGATTTTAGGCAGAACAACTCAAGGGAAGGACTGTCTAATTAGTAATTAAAATTATACATTTTGTTTACTTGCCATTTTTCTTGTCTTTCACGTTGCACGTTCACTCTTCGTTGTGTCACACACAATCTGAATTTCGGATATGATGAATTAGACCAAATATATTAATTGCAAGGTATACAAAGAAATATTTTTGTTAACTTTGCAAATACTTAAGGCCTGAAATAATTTTTAAAAAATTTGACGTGAGATTGCTTCATAATTCTTGAAAGTCTTGGATGATAAAGATTTGAATTATTATGGGTCTGTTTTGTTTAAGAAGCTAACAAATAATTTCAAAAACTCAACTATCAAAATATAATGGTAGAAAATGTTTAAAAACTTGTATAGGTATAATATTCCATATCAATTGGACATACTGAATGTAAACTAGGAATACATAGTTGCTGCAGTCGATAATATATTTTGCTGCTTATTTTCCTCATAACAAAAAACCGTCATTACCGCTACTCACATTATGGGCACCTTTTTATACTTAAATCTCTTAATGATGTTTAAAAATACATATGTAGCTACATACTATAAGTAGTGGTTGTCACGATTTTTTTATTAGGTATGATGAAAAGAAGCTGCAAACTATCGTTGTAGCCAACTATATTTTAATTTATTTTTATCTACAGTAACTATGCACGGTAAGGGTTCAAAATAAGCCTATACTGTGAGGCAACTCAATTCGAGTATAAATTAACACTTACATTCCAAGTATCTTCTTGGTCTACCAGGACCCCGGTCATCCTTATTCCACCATTTCTATAAAAAATAGTATGATTTATAACTTTTAATTTTTATTGAGAAAATTGGTAAAATTTTGTTGTACGGCGAATTTAAATTTATGGACCCTCCATAAATTTACACCGAATATTAGTTAAACCTAGGAATACCCAGGTAATAGCCAGAAATATGCAAAAGAAGGGGTGAGTTTAGGTTAGATTAGTATTAGGTTTTAGTGGGTTTTGAATTAATAAAAATATAAACCTAATCTAAACTTAATCGAAACTGACCCACTTTTTGGTATATTTCGGGCTCCTACGTGGGCAACAGGCAACTTTACGTTTAACCAATATTCGGGCTTTTACGGTAACATAATACTCATTCTGATTGGTTTAATCTGGCACCATAACAAAACTGTGGGTTCGAAGTGCTATTGCAAATTAATGCAATTAATTCTATGTATACACTTTCATAAAAAGCCATCACGATAAAAATTAAATATAAAAATTATTTAACATTGCGAACGGTTCACTTGTTCACTATACGTATCTGGAATATATTTGCAAATGGCGATCAGCGATACGATGATGCGTCAAAACCTGGGGACACGAGCTCGAGACATTCCAAATTTGCTGTGTGGACGAGTCTCGCGAGAACGTCGCGAGTCAACCTACGGAGCCTCATTGCTATCCGTCCCCTGTCGGTTTTCCAACGGCCGATCAAAGAAAGCTCGAAAGTCTGGACGTGTTTTTGGTAGGCCCGCCCGACTGCGAGATATTAGCTCTGATTTATAAATTTCGACCATTTAAAATTAAGTAATCTCAAATTTTTAAATCGTACACAGTATGTATTATCATTTTTTCTGATAGAATTTACAAATTTTAAGTCACTGATAATTTTTACCCTACGGAAATCCAACATTTCTTTAAACAAATTGAATTATTACAACATCAATTAATTTTAGATATATAATATCAAAAAATGGCAAGAAAAGTTACCAAATTGTACGTATTTATAACCCAATAATAAAATAAAAAATAGGGTATTCCCATTAGAAAATATGTTATATCCGCAACACTTTTTTGAATTACCCTGTGGTAAGGGCATGCCCGTGTTAAAATGTGCTTCTTAACCTTACCAATAACTTTTTTATTTAACATTTTGTTCTAAAAACGTTAAAAAACGTACTATGTAAAAAACGTCGTGTAAGGGATAAAGTGGAAAACAGCCAAAAGGGGTAAAACCGACGATGAATACCATGTTAAAGACCGAATATCATATTAAAGAGACAAAAATTTATTACTGTATGCGTTATTATTTGGCCATCGTTTGTTATATTCAATTGCAATTTAATATGTGTTTGGCTTTCTTTCACTATGATCCCACTCGGCTTGTCTCGTGGCAGGTTGGCGTAAAAAATGGATAGAAAATGTCTCGCTCTCGTCTCGCTCTTGTCTCGCTCTTGTCTCGCTCTTGTCTTGCTCTCGTCTCGCGCTCGGCTTGTCAGGTCTGGACGCACCATAGACTGCCGGAGTGGTGACGTCACGAATGTCAAATTGCTTTCCAAACAAGGTTTAGTTCTTCCAAATGACGTCACAAATTAATATAAAATGTAAAAAAACAGGTGATTGCCGACAACCGCCGACTTGTAGCTGGTATTTTCAATACGCCTATGATGGTTGCGCATGTTGCAAAATCTGTGAATTTTTTATTACGAGTTTTTTTTTAAATAAATAGTGTTGTGATACTTTAAGCTTAAATATGTTTACTAGCTGACCTTGCAGTCGAACATTGTTCTTTTTAGAACCTCTTTTAGTGCGAAGTGTACAAGATAGCTTAACAGCTGTAAAAAACTGATCGCAACTTTATATTTTAAACAGGAAAGCGGTAGTAATGACCCTTTATATCCCTTAAGTGTTGTTAAGGTGGTGAGTTTTGTTGTAATAATACTGTTTATATATTTATAATTCATTTATTTTTGTTTTCTAAAATATTTTGATTAAAAGAAAATATATAAAAGTGGCTAAAGCTGTGCCGGTCAAGCTTAATCACTTGATAAAAGTTTATTTGATATGAACTATACCTTGATTTGTTTTGAAAAAAAACTATACAATATTTAAAACGTAATATTTATGTCACTATTAATTTTATAGTCATAGCATATTTCTGATTATGCCCTTTACTTAACCCCCCCTTTCTATTCTTCCAGACACGCCATCTTTCGCCATATCCCGCGAACCCGGCTTCGGCTTCCCCATCAGGGAGGGCATGCCCGTGTCGCTCAAGTGCGACGTGGACTCCAACCCCAAGGCCAAGCCGGTCTGGCAGAAGGACGACGGCGATCCGCCCGTCCAGCAGACGCCCGACGGCTTCCTCAACTTCACGGAAATCAGGCGGGAGCACAGCGGCTGGTACAAGTGCATAGCGAGGCACATGCTGAACAGGTTCAGCAGCATCGGCTATTTTCTAAACGTCCGTAAGTATTAGCCTTGATTATGTATAAATAGATGTACAATGAGGGCTTAGTACAAGCCCGTCTTCTAGGTGGCGCCTTGCCCGTTCTGAATTTTTGTATTCCCCTACGATTTTCTTTGAGGGGAATCCGTTAAACCCGCCCATCGTTCAAAAATGGAAGGGCGCGAGGTCACATCTATTGGGCCACTTATTAGCACGTTTCACCCATGTTTTACGAAAATAGCTTTATCCTTGTTTGTTTCAACTGTGACAAGAAAAAAAAGGAAAAAAAGTTATATTCGCTTCTAAATTCGGCAGTTTTGTTGATCTTTCTCGACTTGTAATTTCGTTTCGTTTAGGTTATGTCTTATAAAAATAAATATTTATAAGCTTTTGAATTGAAATATACCTTAATGTATATCTGAGTAATTAAAAAATTCAGTTTTTTCGTCCCTCGCGAAGAAACATAAACAGTATTTGTGAAATTTGGATTAGAAACTATTATTTTATTAGTTTATTTTGTTGTGTTTAAGTGTTGTGTATTTGTACCTACTGGATAATATTTTCCAACATATTTAATTAAGCAAAAAGCATCTGTTTTACAGGTAAGTAAATAGTGTTCATATTTATTTCTAAATTCATATAAATTTGTTTTAAATCACTCTTGGGAAAAATGTTATAGAGTCTGAGATAAGTTTAATAATAAACATTTGATAGATTGATAGATAGATTAAACGATAATGCCCAGTTTGCTTAAAAATTTAAAAAATACTGATTTTATGCTATAAATTATGTTTCATTTCTTACTTTGCTTTTTGGAATTGTCAGATATATTGTGTATTTTATAATTTTTCCGAGAATTTTTCTTAATAACTTGATAACGTAAAATATTTTTTATCTACAGTCAACCCTGTGTTTAGATAAAGCTTCATATCAGATTTCCTATTTTATATTTTCACTCAAATCATATTTTTTGTAAAATATGCTTGCAAAAAGTAGCGTAAATTTGACAGGGAGGTATTTTTATAGATATACAGGATGATTCAACTATATATTTACTTTTAAAGTTATTAGTTATGAGCAAAGGTTATGAGTTTGTGAAAAGAAAGGCTATATTTTGTATTTTTGCTTGGTGGATTTTGTTATTAAATTGTCATTCCAAAAAATACCATAATGTCGTAGTCGTATAGAGTTCATTTTGACCAAAGAATATATTTTGACCCTTTTGGATTGAATTTTATTGTTTATATAATAAAATATATATTTAAAGCCCTCTCTTTCTAAGTTAAGTTAAAAATAGGTAATATCGACGTTTTTACTGGAACTAATTTAAGTTAATAATTAATAATTATATAATTCATATAATAATATTAAAATAGACTAAATTGTTTATTATATACAGGATGAGTCAAAACTAGATATTATATTTTTTCTTTGCTATTTCAAATGAAACACTGTATTTTATATCATAAATCAACAAAGCTTTTATGCAACTTTTGTTTTATTAAGATCTATATCCCAAATTAATAGTTATTAAATTGTTTTCAATTGTCTCTTTGCGAATAAACATGATTTGTTTTACGCAATTTTTATTAGTAGGTTTGTCGTCAAAAGTGATGTATCTATTTATCAGCGACAAAAATTAAGAATTAGATGTCTAAAATAATTTCCTAATTATTTTTTACTTGGCATCAGTAAATATGATTTATTTTATCGATGCAGCTGAAAATAATTATCTATTCTAAAAGAGGACATTGCTGTATAAACATCGATTATGGATTTAAAATTATTTTTTCAAAACAAAGTTGGACAAAATTTTTGGAGAAAAAATTGGACTTCTGTTCGAAATAATTGAGAAAAACCCAACATCTAGTTTTGACGCCCCCAGTATATATCGTGCATTATAGTTGATTATACTGCAATTTATTATACACACGTAGTTTTGTTTGGTGAAAATGAAACTTTCTAAAAGTATTCCCAATTAAAACATATTAAGAATTTCCTACGTTATAATTTTGAAAGACATTTGAGTGGGCAGACAATTTGGTCTAAAATAATCATATGTCTAAAAAAATTAGTCTAAAATAATCAAAAACCACTTAACACATATAACTCGCTTTTAAAAAATCTAAAAGAAATAAGTTTGTTTATTATATTCATATTTTATTAAATTATTATAGGTGTGACTGCTAAGTGGTCGTACTCGCCACTTTAACCAAGCATTGGTGGGACCTTCAGAGATCATAATGCGAATTTCTTCATACCATGTAAATCTATATACATGTATTAATAAATGCGTTTGCTTTATTAAATTTTTTTTCTTATACGGTATGAGCGAAAAAAAACGGCGTCTATTTGTTTACGTACAAATGACATCGATATTCATTTCCAAACCACCTCTGAGGCCGTTTTTTTTTATCGTATGGTATATATTTACATATCCCTTATCCTTTAATTCCGATTTATTTCTAATAATTATAAAAATAAGATACCTGATTAATTCTTCCGAAATATTATAAAATGAGATATCACGAAAGAAATAAAGTTAATTATCTCGTTTGTTTTGGGAATTCCAAAAAAATAAAAAAAAGGGTATAGAGAATCTTTAGAGACACAGTTCAAATGTTATTTTTGAGTATACTGGTTGCTTCAAAAAATGTGGCGGATACATGTTTTTTAATGCAAAACTCCATTTTTATTTTATTTTCGATTCTGCCTAAAATTCTATAACTTTTTTTTATAAATAACGTTAGTAAGTATTTACAATTTAAAAAAAAAGTAAAATTTTATTCCTATGTTACTTAACTGTCAGTTGTTTCCGAAGTTGGACTACACAAATTTGGTAGGAGTGTTTTACAGAGATGAAAAAAAAATATATTTATATGTAAAAATACTTGCAGTTAGATGCTACACTGTGTTCAAACATTTTTTTTGGCTGATCCGATATATATATTATTATTTTTTCTAGTGATTTTACAAAACCTTTCAACATTTGTTAAGAAAGTATATTAAGTACACCTATACTCAACAGCTTGCAATCTGTTCTGAATTTTATCCTTCTTTTAATTCATTTACATTATAACAAGTTGCCATATGACAAAACAAAAATTATTTATTATTAAACATTAAGTAAAGTGATTTATTTAGTTATATGACATTCTTAATAGAAGTTGAAGGATTTTGTAAAATCTATCAGAAAGAATTATAATATATCGGGTGTTTTTCAAAAGTAGCTTGATTGATGTATTCAATTAGTTTCGGTCATTTCTTGTTTCACCGGAAATGACTACAACTTTTGGTTTTTAAATGGTACCGTCGGTATTTTTTTACTTTATTTTGCAGAATATGGCATTCTCAATAGAATAATTCAATGTCAACTTTTGACTCTTTTACTTAAAAAATAGTATTTTAAAGTTCAATCTAGTAGAGTGCCATGATAATAAACAACATGTAACCGGTCGTAAAGATAACGACAGTTTGACTCGACATACGGAGTGTGTGGTACCAAATTATTTACCAAAATTAGGTACCAAAATTTATTAGGTATCAAAAAATGCTTTTCCAAATATGCTAATGAGCCACTCTCGTTTCATTAAAAAAAATTGAGTTATGATTAAAATACGAAATGGGCATATTTCAACTGACCAGGAAAAGACACAAAAAATATTAGACGACCAAATCAATTTTTCCAAAGCTCCTTGATTAATCCTTGATTAAAAAATAATGGTTTTAACACAGCCATGACACTAGATTGAATTTTAAAATGCTATTTTTGATTTAATTGAAAATGTCAAAAGTTGACATATGATTGTTGATGTCAAAAGTTGTCATTCTATTCAGAATGTCATTTTCTATCAAATAAAGTACCGTATGATCGAATAAAAACGGCGTCAGCAATGGCTATGAAATGAAAAGCGCTGTCATTTTATATGTAAATTTATATGAGAAATGTCATCGATGTTCATTTCATAGCCATCGCTGACGCCGTTTTTATTCGATCTTACGGTATAAAAAATACCGAGGGTACCATTTAAAAATCAAATGTATACATTTCCGGTGAAACAGGAAGTGACCGAAACTAACTGAATACGAATCAATCTCGATTTATGTCATATACCTACTAACATTCCCAATTTAGTTTTTTTCTCGGAATCTGAAAAAATAAAAAAGTTATAGAGGTGAACCACTTTAAAAAAAAACACTCAGTATAGGCTGTGTCATTGAAAGAGTCTGCAGATATTTTTTTAATTTTAAATACGTAGAATTAACCATTAATATATGTTGAACACCCTGTAGCATCTGCCTTAAATATCTACATAGTATCTAATATTTTTTCTTCATCAACAAATTGAAATATTAGAAAACTAGTTTTAGGTTACACCATTATACAAGGATTATACATAAAAAAGTAATAATTTTACGCAGGATCTAAAATAAAATAGGATGTTACATTTAAAAAAAAAAACATTATGTTAAATCCGTCATACTTTTTACAAAGTTACAGAGGTAGGTAGGTATAGTTTCATATATTTTTTAATTATCCATCTAGAAATAAAATATATACATATATACCTAATATAATCATTTAGTATTTAACAAGGGGCCATGAAAATCAAAATAAATATAAATCCATATCCAAAAATAAAAAATGTAAATAACGCTTTGAGGTAAAAATTCGGTTCAAAGCAGATAAGATATTTTATTCTTTGCCGAGAATTAAATTCGAAGAATTCCTAGTCCCTACTTCTTTGCCAAATTCAATAGTCTCCGCCCCTTTTTACGTTTTAATTTCTGCCACCAGTTGGCAGCATCGACTTATACAGGCACATTGACTAACTATTAATATATAAACAAGGGTATTAGGCTATGGACTAGTCCACATATCGTCGTTAAAAACACCTAAAATAAGGGAATATCATTTTTTTAGAACTTTTTAGTATAGCGAATTATGCAGAGTAAATAAATGACTTTATTGTCAAAAAAAATTACAATTTGTAGACAAAGGTAAAGTAAACAAACAAAGTAAACAAACAAACAAACAAAACAGAATACAAAACAAGTATACAAGTTACATTGTCAGTCTGATTGTTTAAAATAAACATTTATAAATGTTTACAATGTCAAAGAATAAAAATAAGATTCAAAAATATTTAGTAAGTTTATAGTAAATATCAATGACCTCTAAATAAATTTATTTCGATATCATTGGTAAATATAGTAATAGCAAACATTAGACCAGTGTAAGTTTACAAGATCAAATTCGATTATCAAAATATAAGTCATTTACGGCGTAGAAAGCCTTGTCTAGTAAATAAGATTTCAATGCTTTGTGAAATGAAGAAAATGATGTTATGGATTTGATTTCAAATGACAGGTGATTGTGCATTTTTTTCGAGTTGTATAATATTGAACTTTTAACTAACTCTGAGCGTGGGGTAGGTAGATAAAGATCTTGCTCCGCGTTTCTGAGTGGATAAGTGTGAGATGGTCTTTCTTGAGAAGCTGATACATGCTTACGTATTAGGCAAAACGGATTCAAATATAAATAAGGAAGGAAGAGTTAATATTTTTATTTTTTTTAAAAGTCCTGGCAATGAGTTCTGCTGTTTAGTCCCAGTGAATATCAAACATATCTCTTTTGGAGCTTGATAATGAGGTCAATTGAGTCGTACAACACGTACCCCAGAATGGAAGGGCATATCTGAGGTGCGACTCAAAAAGTGCATAATAAACAGTTCTAGCCACCCCGACAAGTTAAGCTCCTTAGAAACAGATCTTAAAACAAAACAGACAGAACTTAATTTTTTCGACAAAGCGTCGATATACATGTCCCATTTCAGAGAATTGTCTACAACAAGCCTTAAGAATTTTACAAATTTTACGACGTCAATGGTGGTGTTGTTAAGTACACAAGGCTGCAGCGAGTTTTATACGACAAAGCTTTAGTTTTAGAAATGTTGAGACTCAAGAGGTTCAAATCGCACCAAGTGGTGATTAAGTCATTTGATATAATCCTATGAAGTGCCGTAACGTCCTTGTTACTCCAAGTGAAGCTAGTGTCGTCCGCAAGAAAAACATATTTTACCACTGATGTTTATGTTAGCAATGTCGTTAATAAAAAGAAGAAACAAAATAGGGCCTAATACTGAGCCTTGAGGTACTCCACATTCTATTAGCTTGCTAGGAGATAACGTGGTATCTACCCTCACAAGTTGACTTCTGTTGCTCAGATATGACTTAAACCATTCGAGAAATGTTCCCCTGAACCCATAGTGCTGCAGTTTATTAATTAGGATCTTATGATATAGTTCTATAAATAGCTAGATAGTTCTGTAAATAATTACTCGTGATCCTAACAAAATAAAATTATTTTAATATAAAGTTTTATATTAAAATATTTTCTGGAATCAAGTATAAAATATCCATTTAAATAATTAATCAAAAATTAATGAAACATGCAACGCGTAACGGATATTGTTAAAATAAAATATGCATTCTACATCAACATAAATATACATTTATTATTATCATTTATTTAATTATTCAGTGAAATGGATTTGTATTACTAGAAAATATATAAAAATAATATACCACACATTGCAATAAAACACAAAAAATATATTTATACAA
Organism: Sitophilus oryzae; assembly: GCF_002938485.1. Lineage (NCBI taxonomy): Eukaryota > Metazoa > Arthropoda > Insecta > Coleoptera > Curculionidae > Sitophilus > Sitophilus oryzae. The sequence continues at coordinate 1,320,960 of NW_022147208.1, forward strand.
AAAAATATTATAAAGCACCATCTACACATATTGTTTTACTTGTCAGGTAAGATGGATTAAAAACTAGCGTACGCACTGAAAGAAGCGCTAAGATCAGTTTCTAAGGAACTTAACTTATCAACCTTTAGAATAGTCTATTTATTAGGCCTTTTTTGAGTCGCATCTTAGTTATGCCCTTCCATTCTGGGGTACTTGCTGCGCGGCAAAATTTGATCGTATTTTCAAACTTCAAAAGAAAGCAGTTCGATATTTATTGGGACTGAACAGTAAAACTCACTGCCAGAGTTTCTTTAAAAATTCCAAAATACTAACTCTTTCTTCCTTATTCATTTTTGAATCCGTTTGCTTAATCCGCAAGCACATATCTGCTATTCCCGAAAAGCCACCTCACAACTATCCACTTAAGAATGCGGAGCACGATCTTTATCTGCCAACCCCGAGCTCAGAACTAGTTAAAGGCTCAATACTGTACAATGTAATTGCATTTCACAAAGCTCTGAAATTATACTTACTGGAGAGAGCCCTATATGCGGTAAACGACTTTTTTGTTGATGTTTAATCATGAACAATTTTGAACTTTAAAATTTTGATCATCTTACACACTGGTTAAAGGTCTAGTATTTAATATTTTATAACTCTTATATGTTTATATCAATTTTTCTATTGTAAAATGTTATTGATTAAAATTTTATTGATTTACAATTTTATTGATTACAATTTTATTGATTTACAGTTTTCCTTTTGTAAAATTTTATTGATACGCCTGTGTTCTGCATTTTCCATGTATGTTTTATTTGTAATTAATTTTAATGACGTAAATTTTTTTGAATTGATTTGTATTGTATGCTATTTTTTATTATTTGTATATTTTTTTGTGCTTTTGTTTGTTATGTAAATGCTTTGTCGATGGTCCAAACCAAACCAAAAACATGGAATTTTACTACAAAAGTGTATATATTTATGGTTTAAATTTCATTTGTAAATACAGAAAGCTAATTTTGAAAATCCTTTCATTTTCGTAAAATTACTATCACTCCTATTTATACAATTTCATCCTTTATACAAACAGTTGTACATCATACTTTTATTTTTAAAATATTTATTAGTATCTTGTCATAAAATGAATCTACTTTCGAAGTTAACATTTCTTTAAAACACGTCTGAATATTCACAGAAATTCCATACGTTCAAAAACAGATCTTTTTGTTAAAAAAAAAACAAATAATACGGATTTTATACAGGACGCTGTATACAGGGTGGGCCACTGAAAACTTACAATGGCTATAATTTTTAAACCAAAAAAGATATCAAAAAAATAAAAAATACCGTTTCTATAATATCCAGGGGGAATACATATGACGTATTTTTTGAACCACCCTGACCTACCCCTTAGGCGGCACCCCTACTCACTTGAAAATCTTAAATAGCAACACCCCACTTGTGGCGCCTTTTTGGAAAGCCCATGAAAAATGCTAAACGATGATCATAAAGTTTTTAGGGTGAAATTGAAAAACTACCCCTTACACGAAAAATTAGGTGGACATTAATGAAAAAAGTGATGTTTCAGTATAAGTTACAAATTGAGACCCAGCTAAATGAGGCAAACGAGGTATTTTTCAAACCACCCCGACCCACCTTTAGATGTCACCCCCTCACTTCTAATCTCATCAATGCCATTTTGAAACCATTGCCATTTTGAAGCTAAAAATAAAAAATGTAGATAATAAAAAAGGCAATACAAAGATGTTTTACTAAACGTTCAGCCTAATTTCGCTATAACGCAAATTCTTCCTTATCGTCTATTTTTTTACTTTCAACAAATAGGAGTGCATTTTCAATACTCTTCTGACAGATGTTCGAGGTATACCTGTGATTGATGCCAACTGGCGTGTTGATGCTTCTGGATTGACCGATACCTGACCAATAACTTCCATCTGCATTTCTTCATTCAGTACCCTGGGCCCTGTCCTTTTTTTATTTTTGACCGATTCAGTTTCTTGAAACTTTAGAATCAAATCTCTAACATAAACGTGACATAACCGTTTCCAAATAACACATACCTTCAGCACCATAAAGAAAAACTATTTGAATTCTTTCTTCCACAGTATAAACCATTTTTCTTTTAAATAAGCGAATCAAATAAAGGTTTAAAATAACACCAAATTTGCAAACGATTGACTTACTTTTACTTTTTCGTATCCGGATTATATTATAGTTTATTAACCCAGTAATGGGCTACGTCCAATGCTTCCCGTTTAGCAAGCCATAGGTCATCGAGGGTACATCTGTGGGGGCACGCAGGACATTGAAGAAGATGTTCCATGTCCTGAAAGGCGCCGTAGTCGCATTTGTCATCATTTCTGTCCAGCAAACCCCATTTGATCAAATTGGATTTTACTGGGGCCACCCCAGTTCTGATTCGGTTGAGCATTCTCCAGGTTTTCCAGTCGCTAGAAACACCATTTGGTGGGTCCTCTCTAAGGGGGTAGTGGGAGGGAGGTTCATCCAGGGGGTGGCTTAGGAAACGGCGTCTGGATTTAAGTCTACCTGTACCGCACTCTTGGCCAAAAATTGAGTGACGAGCATCAAAGGTTTGTTTTAACTTCTCAGTATGTTCATGAGCTTTTCGTAAATCGGAGCTTGTAAAACCTGCGGCCTTGTAAAGGTTTTCTAAGGGGGTGGGTTTCATACAACCTGTCACTATTCTGCATGTTTCATTCAGACTGATGTTCACCTTTTTTGCATGGACAGATCTACACCACACTGGGCAGGCATATTCTGCAGTTGAAAAACACAGAGCTTGAGCAGAAGTTCTGACCACGGTAGGTTTGGCTCCCCCTTTACTATTGGTCACCTTCCTTATAAGAGAATTTCGTGCTTCTACTTTTTTGCATGTTTTTTCACAGTGATATTTGTAAGTCAATGTTCTGTCCAGCACGACGCCAAGATAGGTAGGCTTATCTGAGTGTTCTAGTAGTGTCCGTCCCATGTAACATTAAGTCTGCGGGTCGCCTGTCTCGAATTAAGGTGGAATGCACTCACTTTAGTTTTGGTGGGGTTGGGTTTTAAAGAATTCTTTTTGTAATAGGTTGACATTGTTTTTAGGGCGCTTTCTAGTTTCTCCTCGATATCTTCGAACCCTTTACCTTCAACTGTTATTGCTAGGTCATCTGCATATGCAAAGGTTCTAGTGTTATCTGGAATAGGTTGGTAATTTGTATATATGTTGAAAAGAATTGGTGCCAGCACGCTCCCTTGTGCCAACCCATTCTTCTGGTTTCGCCATCGACTCTTTTTGCCCTCGAGCGTCACGAAAAACTGCCTGTTTTGGAGCAAGGATTCGAGTATCTTGACTAGGTGGTAATGGACTGGTGGAGACTCTGGATCTTTTCCGGGTTTAAGGAGAGCTACTACTTTTGACTTCCGCCACAGTTTTGGAATTTGAAAGGTTTCGCGACATACGTTGAAAAGTTTAAGTATCCATTTTTTGGTTCCAGGACCGAAATTTTTGATCTGTTCCACGCACATATCGTCAATCCCAGCGGCTTTTCCATTCTTCATGGTATTTATACCATTGTTCGACTCTTTCATGGTAAATCATTTGTGAAAGTTGGTGTTTTCAGTTGGTATTAGGCGTTTGATTTTGGTTTTCTGGCGTTTGGAGTTGAATTTGCCATTTAGAAGGAGTTGGTTGGTCACTTGATTGGGTGTTACATTGGCAGGGGCCTTGCTTAGTTTTGGGTCACCATCCAGTTTTTTGATTAGATTCCAAGCTATTTTACAATTATGAGACATATCCATTCTATCCAGGGTTTCTATCCATTCCTTCTCACGTGCCTCGCTGAGAGCTGTCATTAAAGCTGTTCCGCAGGTGATGGTTTGATCGCTGAATGGGTCTTCCGCAAACAATTGTTCGTACTGCTCCAGGGTGTCCCTTGAGGCATTCGAGAGCCCTGGAATGTAATGTTGTCTGCAGCCCCTAGGAATATATCGTCTGGATATCTTTCGCAGGGACTCAACAAAGATGTGGTAGTTGCTTGGTGTTGGGGCCAAATTGGTTATTTCCTCATCCAGCACTTGGGAGTATTCTGGCCACCTGGCTTTCATAAAGTTGAATCTCCTACGGAAAGATATTTTGGTTGTTTTGATTGTAGAGTAGACTTGGATTCCGATAGGTCGGTGTTGTGTCTTTGGAATTGCATTATATACATTTTTGCAGCAGGTGTCGTGGATGTTCCTACTGACAAAGCAATTATCAGGGTTATAACCTCGCTTCCAAATTTTTCTGTTGAAAGAGCAAGGGAGCTTGGGATCGTGGAGAAGTGAGAGGCTGGTAGCCTCAGCCCATTGCTCCAGCAATTGACCATTGGAGCCTGTTTCGCCATATCCCCAGGTGGTGCTGTGACAGTTAAAATCGCTCACAACAAATTGAGTCTTCTGGTTGTTAAAGTGGCCTGGCATTGAAAGGTCTAGGTTTTGGCCAGGGGGTTTATATACGGAGCTTATCGTGAATGATCCGCTCTCGATAGTTAACACTTCAATGTCGTGGGTTATTTTCTTACTCGTGGATGAGAGCAGCATGTCGGGTCTGGTAAATATTGCGCTCCCGTACCTTCTGTGAGGTGCTTCTATAGCCAGACGCATTCCTGTAATATTGGGTCTGTTTGCTGTTTCATCTCTATGCGTTTCCTGCAGGCATAGTACGTCCCACTTTTGTGATTGGCATAGTTGCGATATTATATCTTCTTCATTCTTGGTGATTCCCTCAATGTTCAGGCTAACGATCGTCAAAGTTGGCTCTGAAAAGGGCCAGTTTTTGTTTTTGGCTTTTGATTGCATTGGTTTCCGGTGGTGGAAGGTTTGGCCGTTGTCCACTTGGACAACGTTTCCAGGGAGCGCCGGCATTTTAGTTTTCTTTGTTTAACATATGTGTAAAATGCACGCGTGGAGGCACCTTCCTTGCTGCAAACGATTGAAAATCGATAGAAGACAGTGCAAAAACGCAAAGATTTTTTAAGAAAACGTTTTAAGATTCCTGTTTGTTGAAAGTAAAAAAATAGATGATAAGTAGGAATTTGCGTTATCGCAAAATTAGGCTGAACGATTAGTAAAACATCTTTGTGTTGCCTTTTTTATTATAATATATCTACATTTTTTATTTTTAGCTTCAAAATGGTTTCAAAATGGAATTGATGAGATTAGAAGTGAGGGGGTGGCACCTAGGGGGGGTCGGGTGGTTTGAAAAATACCTTTTTAACTAATTTAGCTGGGACCCAAAATCACTTTTTTCATTAATGTCCACCTAATTTTTCGTGTAAGGGGTAGTTTTTCAATTTCACCCTAAAAACTTTATGATCATCGTTTAGCATTTTTAATGGGCTTCCCAAAAAGGCGCAACAAATGGGGTGTTGCCATTTAAGTTTTTCAAGAGAGTAGGGGTGCCGCCTAAGGGGTAGGTCGTGGTGGTTCAAAAAATACGTCATATATATTCCCCCTTGATATTATAGAAACGGTATTTTTTATTTTTTTGATGTCTTTTTTGGTTTAAGAATTATAGCCATTGTAAGTTTCAGTTGTCCACCCTGTATACATCGATAGATATATTATATTAAATTAATTAATAATACTCTGTAATTAACTAATTGGTGGCGTTTGCCAAACGGCAAATCGCTCCATTTTAAATAACATTAATATTAATTAAATTATAAATGCGAGAGATCATAAAGAATATGAGAGTTTTTTGCTAAATAAATAGAACGAATCTGCATATGTGTTAAATTATTAATTAAATTAGTAATCCAATGTAACTTGATATCCCGTATTTGAGTATAAAAAGAGAATAGTTTATTTTATTTCAATTTTAATTTAGGACAGATTTATTAGAAAGGATTTTATTTAAATTAATATTTTTAGATGAGATTGGATTAGATTTTTGAGGCGGCTATCGGCCTGTTCCACTGCGATCTTTTCAGATTCGTTGTGGTCCTTTTCTGATTTCTAGATTACATTCTCTAGTTCTGTCCTTTTTCAAAATGTCTAATAACTGTAAGACTGAACACCCCATATAACTCTTTTTCAATGGCTTATCATTGCCTAATACAAAGAACGGCACATTTATCAGGCTGTCGCACTGACATACAATGTTTTATGTCTGTCGTTTCTTCTTCAGATTCTGCACATGGCTTCATCCGTCAGCTTTAGATGCCTATTAACATACAATACTACTACAGCTGAGGGTTGAAACCTTTGGTGTTACACAGCAAAATAAAAACAGTAAATCACCACAATACACCAAAACACTTTTACTTTTACACTGGACGCGCGTTTCGCTAACCATGTTAGCATCATCAGCAGATGATTATAAACTTTCGGTTTATAATCTTTCAGTTTATAATCATCTGCTGATGATGCTAACATGGTTAGCGAAACGCGCGTCCAGTGTAAAAGTAAAAGTGTTTTGGTGTATTGTGGTGATTTAGTGTTTTGATTTTGATACAATACTATGTTAGTAGATCCACTACAGCTTTGATAGTCTTCCAGTTTTTGCTTATCAGGTCTGTCGTAATTTTCAGCAAATAATCTACTATGAACTTTTTTGCCTGTCTCAACCCTAGTGAATTTAAAGAAGGCGTCCATTCTTCTCAAAGAGACCTGATTTAAATTAAAAAGAAGAAGAAAACATTTCCATTTCAGCCCCATCTCAATGTTGCTTTAATGTGTAAAATGTGAGCGTGTTGTGTGGATTGACTTTAATTAGTATTTTGTTTGATGATGCTCGTATGAGCGAAACACGTGTCACTGTTTAGTTTAATATAAACGTTGAGACCGTGACTAGTGAATTTATCTACAATTCTAGAGATTTGTTTTAGCCCCCCACTATTTTCTGACCATTCTTGTAATTCCTTATTAAAGAAACAGAAGGATTCAAAGTCTATAAATGACATTTATGAGCCTTGTTGCTATGTTCCCTCAATGCATTAAAAACTCTTAAAATATTGGAGAAATTTTATCATACAAAAAAAATATTTTCTTTTAAAGTTTGAATAATTGTTCTATTGTAGATGATGTGGAAGTGACTCAAGAACCGGACTTCGATGTAGGGGAACTGAGTTCAACAGGGCGACAAGTAGAAGTGTCACTAGGAGGAGCTGTTCAGTTGCATTGCCCACCAGGTGAGATGATAAATTTTTGCTTACGAAAATGTAAAATTTATTGTTTTAAGATTATGTTTTCATATACCGGGTGCGTCTCAAGAGATTTTTCAGATAAAAAACGAGATTTGATATGTTAGTATATGACATAATATAGGATTGATTGACGTCTTCATGTATTCAACTGAATAAAGCTTTTGATTTTTAAATGGCACCCTCGGTATCACGGTGTCATTTAAAAATCAAAAGTTTTAGTCATTTCCGGTGAAACAGGAAGTGGCCGAAAAGAATTCAATATGTCAATCAATCCTAATTTATGTCATATACTAACAGACCAAATCTCGTCATTTTATCTGAAAAAAATAAAAAAGTTATAGAGGTGAGCCACTTTTGAGTCGCACCCGGTATATTTGCAGTTACTTTCTTAACTATACAGAGTAAGATTCCAACAATGTTAACAAAGTAACACCTCGACAATGTTCTTTTAAAAATATATTTAATAACATCATAATTGACAATAATTTCACTTCAAGAAAATACCTTTTTTTGTTCAATTATTAGTACACACTGTATCACACAAGCGAATCACCGTGTGGTTTTTGTTTTGGCCTGCACACCCATCTGAAAATATGTGCAAATGTTTTGTTGTCTTGGGCAAAATATTGCCGATATAATGCATTAGAAATGAGCAAACATCATTGCAACCTTTCCTCGAAATGCCTTCGTGATTCACATAAAACATAGCATTGCCAGTGGTTAAATCATGTATATCAAAAACATTAACTGTCAGCTGGTGAAGGTAAAACACCTCTTGAACAGGAATATTTGGTAACATTAAGTTTTGCATAAAGTCTATGCATATTGCTCCATGAGAGTCATCCTGCAAGCAGAGTTCTTTGATTTCATTCATTTTCTTATGAAATTTTTTGGCCCGTCTTTCATGGACCTCTTTTTCGGCTTTTGCTGCAAGTTTAGCGGTTTCATTAAGCGATTTGCTTTTCATCTTAATATCTAGAGCTTCGCACTGACAACATGTGTCCACTTGCGGTCTTCCAAACGATAGAGAGAATTTTTCTTTAAAAATTTTTAAATAAAAATAGTAATTGCATTTCTGGTTTGGGTATTTTTCAGTGAAAAGCATATGCATAGTTTTCACATCCAATTTTTCAGAAAAGTACTTGAATGTGCGCCCCGTGTAATGTGCTTCGCGCACTGGAAAAGAATTTATGTGGTCCTCTATAAGCTTTACAACTTCACCCTTTATGGCATTCCCTGATATACCTTGCCCACGTTTGTCGATTGGAGACTTTCCAGTAGCAAGTAAATTACAAAGACGTCTAACTCGATCATCTGTTATAGCAAATAGTGCTAAGAAAGCTTTTTTACAAACAATTGTAGATCCAGAACTACATGATACTGTGTATTGGAACGAGTTTCCACGGCGTTGACCTGTTATAGGAATTTTCTTCGGTCGTTTTACAGGCACAACTCGAATTAAATTTTGAAGAAATGCGTCTTGTTCGTTTTTACTTTCAAATTGCCTAAATTTGCTCAAAAGTTCATTTTGGTCACCTAACTCCACTTTATCGAAACATTTCATTTTGCAACTGAAAATAATAATACCTAAATTACACCAATCAGGAAAGAACAGCGCAATAAGAAGATTTTACCTGCAAGGCATGCCTCTTTCCTTTTGGGGAATTAATTTTCCTTTGTAGTTTATATATGCTGTTCCTTTCACTCTTGCCTTTTTTATAATGTCTCTTTGATACTCAACTTGTTTAAGGCCTTTCTTCCTCTTCTTTGTAGCTTGCTCTTCAATTTCACTATCACTCACCATTTTAGCTTTTATTTAGCAACAATAATAATTATATAATTATATTGTGACATTGTCTACTGAATTCATAACCTTAAAAAGAAATGTAAACAGCAGTATCTCATGTCAAATCTTTGACGTCAAAGTGTAAAGCAGAAACTCCGTAAGTGCTGCACTTACGGGGTTTCTGCACTACACGTTATGGTAACATACGTCGAAAATGTGATAAGGTGCTTAGATATAGCGGGGTTTCTGCATAAAATGGATGGAGAACCGTTTAAAATATAAGTTCCAGTTAAAATCTAAGTTTGCCTAAAAATGTCAGTTAGGGGGTTTCTGAAGGCGGGTTCTCACTTGTCAGTTTCGCTGACGCAGTCTGACTGATTCAGTGATACTGAACAAACAATGAACGTCAGAACACATTTTCATGTTAAATGATCAGTACATTCGCACTTTCAGTTAAAGTGAAAACCAGTTCTACTTTTTTTCATTTTGACTGATCATTATCGAATAATGAATAGAAACTGAAGCGTGAGAACTACATTTTCGTGATTTGTGCAGTTTACAAGTTAAGTTAATTAATTATTTTAATATAGTTTCACTATAGCACCCCGTTTATTTCTTCGCAATATCCAGGACCTGACCACCTACGACGTTTTTTTTTTCTTTTCTGATTCACCAGAATATTCTGTAATTCATTTGCTAATTGTAAACAAACTTCGCGAACACCTGGTTTCAATTTTGTTTTAACCATTTTCATGTCTATACGAAATCACCACATTAGAATGTTTGGACCAACTGAATACTGAATGTAGCAAAACATGAAACGTGTGAATACAATCGTTGTTTTTTATTTTTCATTGATAATGAATCAGTCAGACTGCGTCAGCGAAACTGACAAGTGAGAACCCGCCTTAAAATATGTGATTCATATACGGTGTAAGATCATTTATGACATTATGGCAACATAGGTAGTAGATTAAATGTACAAGAAAGAAAACCCAGAAAATTTCGAGTGGTTCTTAAAATTCAAGCAAAAAAATTATTTTTTTTAATTTTCAAAACAAGAAATAGGTCATTATCGACTTATTTGAAAAACGTTAAAGAGAAAATATGTTTTTTTAATCGAGATCTACCAGCTCTGAAAATATTTGCACTAATTCAAGACTCACCTTTACCGGATGCGTCTCAAAAGTGGCTCACCCTTGATTTGGTATGTTAGTATATGACATAAATTAGATAGATTAGATTGGATTGATTGACGGAAATGACTAGAAGTTTTGATTTTCAAATCGCACCCTCGGTATTTTCTTACTTTATTCGAGAGAAAATGGCACTCTAAATAGAATGACATATTATATGTCAACTTTTGACATTTTCGAATATTATTCGTTTATTTGAAATTTATATAATATATATTATTCGTTTATTTGAAATTGCAATTGTAATTCATTTTTATTTAGTATAAAAATAAATTACAACCTACTTAAGGCCAATTGGCAGCAAGCGCCATTAAAATATATAGAAGAGTACGGTCCAAGTAAATTACGTCTAGGGCTTGACCTCGACAAAACTGTCATCGATTGCCACTTTCCAGTCGTCTTTGACGCCGTTTTTTTCTGTCCCGATCGTATGGTACTTCTATAAGCCTAATGAGGACTTTAAGCATCTACTAAGAAATCGTATGATACTTATAGCGATATACCGGGTGCGTCTCAAAAGTGGCTCACCCCTATAACTTTTTTTATTTTTTCAGATAAAAAAACGAGATTTGGTATGTTAGTATATGACATAAATTAGATAGATTAGATTGGATTGATTGACGGAAATGACTAGAACTTTTGATTTTCAAATCGCACCCTCGGTATTTTCTTACTTTATTCGAGAGAAAATGGCACTCTAAATAGAATGACATATTATATGTCAACTTTTGACATTTTCGAATATGGTTTATTTGAAATTGCAACATGCGGTTCATAACGACAATTTGACTCGAAATACCAAGTTACTGTGGTATATTAAAATATTCTCTGGAGGTATCAAAGTATTCATAAAAATATGCTTTTTCCATTTATGCTAATGATGCCATCTTCGTTCCATTTAACATACCAAATCTCGTTTTTTTATCTGAAAAAATAAAAGAGTTATATGGGTGAGCCGCTTTTGAGACGCACCCGGTATAGCAATTAATTTGAACTCAAAATCAAACTTCTTAATGGAATACCTTACCAAATTAGAACTTCAAACGAATATTTTTATTAATAAATCGATTGAAAACTCATCGAAAGTCAATCCATAACCGCCGTAAGAGGGCGCTCTTTGTCGTCAATTTCGAAACTTCTAGCAAATTAACCGTTGTTGTTTACTCGATTAGAAACTAGAAAATGTTTCGAGGCAGATGAGGGGAAAGACACGGGGCCGGGGAAGTTGTTACGGTAATATTTGTCTAATCAATCTACATTAGCCGGTAAGTAAAGACGGTAACTCCACGTCTAAAACTCTCCTAACTCGATTTCGAGATCCGATATTGTCAAAAGTTACCTGTCGCATAAAGCCGGAAGTGGCTGACGGTTCTCAGCCACGATCGCCTTTATTAAATTACGTCGTCAAATATACAAAGCCTTTCGGAAAATAAAGGGTTGTTCACCACATACGACACGGAGTATTGTAGCTAAACGATTAGATTTTTACAAATTGTAAGTTTGGGGTTCGTCGAGGGGCAAACCGCTGATGGTATTTATTGTACAAGCACTTGGTAATACTGGTATTTTTTTGGTATTTTTGGTACGAATTTGGTATTTTTGGTACTAATTGGGTATTATTTGGTAATAAACTGGTATTATTTGGTAATAAACTGGTTTTATCTGGTATTAAACTGGTATTAAACAGGTATTTTGTTGGACATCTGGCAACGGTGGATGTGGATTACACGCACGTGGCGACGCCCGGGAAGCTGATTGCATCATTTCTAATTTCTAGGCCATTTGCATTGAAAATGAGCCGCCTTCGCGCTTTTTACACGATCAAAAATTTTTGGTGTTCACCTATTTTATATGAAGTATTTTAAAGTTTTTATATTTAGTGTCTAAGGTAAGTACCTACTTAACAATAAAATATACCTCCCAGTCGATATTACGGACACTAAAAACGTTAAATTTTCCATACAGATTAGGTAGAAACATCGAATATTAGCACTTTACTATAGGTATACATTATATAGATGTGGATTGACCTAGTTTAAGCACAAAAATTCAAGAAAACCTCTTTGTAAGCGTAAAAATTAAGAAAATACATGTATATTCCGAGCTAGCAACCATTGACTTTTTGATTGACAGTTGATCGACGGTCTTCGCATGCTATTTCCGACGTTGTCAACATAATTATTTTATATAATTTTCTACTTAAGTGAGGTTATGTTAGATATTCTTTTAGGGGTTCTGTGGTTTTGAATTTTTGGTTAACTTTTCTTTGTGGAGGGTGTTAAGCCGTGGTTTTTATATTTTAATAATTAACTGTGATTTTGCAAAAATATTATTAGATTGGTTAGGATTTGGGTTGCTTTGGTTAGCGTTTCTTTGGGGAGGGTGTTAAGCTGTGGTTTTTATATTTTAATAATTAACTGTGATTTTGCAAAAATATTATTAGATTGGTTAGCATTTGGGTTGCTTTGGTTAGCTTTTCTTTGCGGAGGGTGTTAAGCTGCGGTTTTTATATTTTAATAATTAACTGTGATTGTGCAAAAATATTATTAGATTGGTTAGCATTTGGGTTGCTTTGGGTAGCTTTTCTTTGCGGAGGGTGTTAAGCTGTGGTTTTTAAATTTTAATAATTAACTGTGATTTTGCAAAAATATTATTAGATTGGTTAGGATTTGGGTTGCTTTGGTTAGGTTTTCTATGGTGAGGGGGGTTAAGCTGTGTTTTTTTATATTTTAATACGAATCTGAGTGCTTTCGATGATTTGATTTTAAACACAGATTTTAAAATAATTCATTTGTTTTCACCGTGATGGCGCCACCGTAGGAGCCGTTCCTCCGGCAACCGGCACGGGAAAAATTGGCGTAAAATAGCGGCAACGTCGCACAGGTTAATGTCATCATATGTTTGTGCCATCTGCCAAATTCCGCAGCATCAAATAGTACCATCATTTTATTTCAATATTTTAAAATTTACTGGATAATCCGCAAATTTTTTTGGCTTAAATTACCTACTAAAATACGTACTTTTCAGGACAATTTTTGTTTTTTTTAAATTCTTGTGTCCGTAAAGTCGAACGGACCCATACCTCGTAATATACATACTTAAGATTAATTACTTGTGTTTCGAGGTTAGGTTGCTGGCCTATTTGAAAAATAGGTTATTTTTACCCGATATTAATGGCCAAGCTTGCAATTTTTCAATGCATAAAAATGGTTTTTACGCAAAAACGGTACATAGCGTCATACGAAAAAATGTCAAGAAATTAAAGAACTCGCATCATGGAAACATAATATGGATCTCGTTAGAATTTCTTATTTTTCTTGTGCATATAATTATATTTTTGAGCTTATAAGTAACAAATAGCGCAAATAACAAAAATTCAATTACTTTTTATGTCTAGTTTTTATTTTATAAATTTTTGAAGTATCGATGTTAATGGAACCGTTAAAATGACGTTTTAAACGTGTCATGACAGTAGCTTTATTCGAGTTCCCAAAAAGTAAGGTTCTAGAACGGTTCAAAACACTGGCACAATATGATTTTTTGCAACTTTTGACATGAATGATTGTCGTATTTAGACTGTGCGATTGTTTTAAACCTTTCTACAACCGTACTTTTTTGGAACTCGAATTAGCTATGTTTTTCTGACCTAATTATCGTAGTTTGACATGAATAGGCCCTAAAGCTCCAAATATCTTAAATTCTTTAGATACTAAAAAGAATAATACAATTTGGTATTTTTTGGAAATAATTTGGTATTTTTGGTACTTTTTCCCAAAATTTGTATTTATTGTACACCATTTTTGAGAGCGGTTTGCCCCTCGGGGTTTGTTGAAGGACTATTAGAGCTACAATTTAAAAATATTTTTACAAGATACAGAGTGTCCCAAGTAAGTAAAAATTATTATAGTCATATTTTTTTAAATGGAACACCCTGTATATTATTCTATTTTTTAATTATACGATTGAAATAAAGGTAAATTTGATTAAGGTTTATTACACTTAAATTTTCCCGTTTTTTAAAATATTTTCAATTTTGTGAAATTGCAGTAAAAATTTAAGGCTTCATTTCTCTGGGCGTATTGAAGTTTTTAAAACCAAATATTGTACTCAAGTTTTTCTATTTACTAAATTTTATGCTGCAAGAGTGTCTAAAAATGTATTTTAAATAAATACTAGATTTAAACCGCAATAACTTCTTTAATTTAAATAGAACCCCTGTATATTTTACGAGAATCAGATGCAAAATTTAATTGTCTATCAAATTGTATTATATTATTTTTTACCTATCTCTTCAAGTTTTTAGAGAAAATGCATTTTGTTATAATATAGACCCCATTTATCACTATACCCATAGAATACTGATATTTTAGATTATTTTTAAAGATGTAACAAATTTTCAAAGAGTACAAATACTAATATTGTCGATATAATTCGCTTATTTCATTATAAAATAAAACAAAAACGTTCAAATATTTGTCAAAGAGGACCAATCAATATAATCCTAGTATTTAAACTACATTAATTGACGGTTTGCCTTGATTAATAATACTGTCGACTCTCGATAATTTGAAACTCAAGGGACCAGGAAAAAAATTCAATATAAGGAGAGTTCAAAATACTAGAAGTTCAAATAATCAAGAGGAAATATGAATAAATTCAAATAAACAAGAGTTGAACTCATTGCTCACAAATCCAGGATTTATTACTACCCTTTAACGTTTTAAAAAAAGGCTCAAGACTGAGAACTCGCCTACTTCACTAACGTATTTATGTAAACTAACGACAGGTCTGTACAGGCAAACAATACCGACACAATGACTACATTATTGACTAACCAAATGGAAAATAGGCATTTTTTTCATTTTATCGAGTATTTTCTTAAAGGACTTCAATATATCGAGATATTCAAATTAACAGAGTCGACTGTAATTGCTCCAAATACTAAAAAAACTGAATTTTGTATGTGTATTAGATAGCGTGGTAAAAAGTAACTCCTTATAAATGTTATTTAATTTTGTCAGTGGCGGACTAAGGGGGGGGCGGAAGGGGCGGTCCGCCCCGGGCCCCGTCTTTTAGGGGGCCTCCGAATCTTAATAAATAATTTTTTATTCAACTGGCAAACAAGGCAAATATGTGTTCACTAGTTATAGAGCAGTTTGTAGGAGGAGTATGCAAACCATGCGTATAGGTAAACTATAAACAGTATACATGGAAGCAGATATTTACTTAATTATCAATTATCAGACCCCAGTAATTGTCAATGGCATTTTCTATTTAGGAAATTAAATCAAGGGGTAATTTTCTTTGTTTAAATATCGAATAATTATTATTTTTTATATATTTTGGGACTGAATTTATTTATTTTAGCTTTTAAGTTATTTTTCAATGGTTTCATTATTTATTTTTACTGAATAAACATTTTAAATTACAACCAATACACGGCATAACTTGTATTCTAGCTTCTTTACCGATGATGAACAGTGCCGTCTTTAGTATATCGGGAGCCACGGGCCTTAGACAGCGAAGGGGCCCCTCGGATCTTAGAGGACTTACAAAATCACTTTGTTTGTTTTCCATCATAAGTTGCCATTAAATACTTGCGAACATTCGGTCGGGGATTTCCTGATCTAATACTGCATGGCCCGTGAATGGTAGTTTATGGCTCGTCAGCAAAATTATGTTCAATAATTTAATACCTCTAATTTATTACAGTTGGGGTTGGAACCTTTTGTGTTATAACAGCAAAATAAAACACTAATTGACCTCAATACACCAAAACACTTTACTTTTGCACTTACTTCTTTATTAATATCAAATTGCATTCGTTTTTCGATTTAAAAATATTATTAACGAAAAGACGACACTGCTGATGAGTAACATATTTATATCTATATGGATTTTTATTATAATTATTACAGTGTACAGGGTGTCCGGAAAAACGATTTATTTTAGGTACAGGAACATGTATAGTCAAAAACTAACAAATTTTAAAAACGAAAGTAACGAAAACCTTTTTACCAGTGAAATAAAAAAAGTGGATTTCCATTTGAAAAAAATGATTTATGATAATTTTTTAATCGCTCAATTCCATGATAGCTGCGGCCAGTATTATATGACATTCGGACAATTTAATTTTTGAAATAGATAGCCACATGTCTTATCTTTGTGGTACAGTAGCTGTGGCAATCACTAAATTTGACGTTTAGGCTATACAGGTTGTTAACTTGACAGTTACTTATAGGGGAACAGAATGGTAACACTGCCTATTGAGAACTCATGCACTTATAGGGTTTTCTGCCGAAGGTTTTCTGCCGACTCGTTCCGTCGCGTCGTCTATTGACGAACGGGCCGAGGTTGCCATATTTCAACCATAAAGCTCTTGCCGCGAGTAATAAACAAATTAACAACTTGTATACATATTTTTAACAGGCAGTTTTTTTCCTCCAAAAATTATAAATATTTTTTTTTCAAAAACGGTTAACGTTAGGTATAGAGTGTTTAATATTAAAATTCATAAAATGTTACAGAGAATTTAAATATGTAATAAAAAATTGGGACACCCATTTAAAATAAGAAAATTGCTGTCAACTTCCGGTACTTCCGCCGCTATATTGAAAATATTTTTAGTCGATAGATCTCGTTGTGTCTAGAAACTTCTAGTGCAGGCTCAGCCTGGGACACCCTGTATAAAAACTTTATTTTTTTCAACCATTATACATACGTCATTCAATTTTTACAAAATGTGTATTAGAAGTATATCATTATCTGAACAGACCGGGGCGGGGGCCACATTTAGCTTCGCCGCCCCGGGTCCCCGACAGGTTTAGTCCGCCACTGAATTTTTTGACGAATGCTTATTTATAACAACAGAGACGTTCATTTTCGTAACTTATTATTATAACCACATTTATATAGAATAATTTATTAATTAAAACAATTAAGTATTTAATTAACTAATTTTTGGGTGGAAATAATGATGGTATATTTAATTGGTATACCTACTTGTTTACAAAAATTTAAATAGTTTTCTTTTTGTAAACAAATGGGCTTACAATATTATTATTTTTACCACCTGTACATTTTTTACATAATATTGCTTTAAAAAAATCTAAAACGTCAATATTCCATGGGTATAGTAATAAATAAATAGGTAGAGTAATAAATAATTATAAGAAAATGCATTTTCTACGAAAACTTGAAGAGATATGTAAAAAATGATATAAAACAATTTGATAGACAATTAAATTGTGCATCTGATTCACGTAAAACATACCGGGTGTTCCATTTAAATTAAACGAGTTATTCCTGTTTAAAGCTAGTAATTATTTAATATAAATTTTTGGACATTCTGTAGAAGGTAGTATAATTTTTATTATTGCAACACAATATCTGATCAATAGATAATCTTGAGTAAATATTTAGTAATAAAAACTTTGATACGCTTGGAGAAATGAAGCCTTAAATTTTTTACTGCAATTTCACAAAATTGAAAATATTTAAAAAACGAAAAGGTTTAAGTGTGATAAACCTTAATCAAATTTACCTTTATTTCAATCGTAGAATCTAAAAATAGAATAATAACCCTGAATATTAATTACTTATTTAGGACACTCTGTATCTTGTAAAATTATTTTTAAATTGTAGCTCTTACAGTCCTTCAACGAACCCAAACAATTTGTAAAAATTTAATCGTTTAGCTACAATACTCCGTGTCGTATGTGGTGAACAACACTGTATAGTATCTTTTAACATATATATTAATTACCTGAACTTATAGTTATTAATTACCTGAAGACTTAATTATTTTTTTCGTCTATTGAATTTCGATCACTGTTCATTACGTCCCAAGAACTTCTACATTTTTTCCTACTTCTCCCTTTAATTCGCCATATCTAGCCGGCCGGTTCGGGCGCATAATAATTCGTCTTGATTGGTCGAACTTTTTACCGACTTTTTCTTAATTGCTCCCAATTAAAATCCCTGGGCACCTTAATAACTGATAATTAATTTCCGATTGCAGAGCTGCTCGCTTGGGAACCGGGCGAATTTTTAAATACTTTTCTGGAGAATTCATTAAGAGAAACGGGCTAGCTCTCGCTTTATTGAGAGAAAAATAGGGTTTTGTTTGATTTTATTAAATATTTTTTTACAAAATTTAGTTGTTCAAAAAAGGCTGCTGGGTATTTTGCCGCTAGAAGAAAATCTACAAAATAAAATAGTTTTTTTTGTAAGCACCTCTGCGTTCATCCAATGGAGACTAATTTGTCAGCGATATTTTACTAATAAAACAAATCATCTGCTAAAAAACTATAGTGTTCTTGAATAGTTGTATTTAAATATTTCAAATAGTTTTTTGCTTCCAACAACGGGAAGAGATATACCTCCTGAAAGGTTAAACATTTTTATCTGCTAGGTAATTTTTTTTTAATAGTAAATACCACTGGCAAACTGATCAGCGGAGTTTACAAAAAAATAACTATTTTATTGTATAGATTTATCTTTAATGGCGAAATACCCCAGAAGTTTCCTTTAAGGAAATAAACCCGTCTCAAAGGTGTAGACATTATACAGGGTGAGTCTTAAATAAGTGTAAATATTTTCAGGGCTAGTGGATCTCGATAAAAGAAACATATTTTCTCTTTACCGTTTTTCAAATAAATCTAAAATAACCGAAATATTTTACTTTGAAAATTTCCAAAAAAAAAATATTTTTTGCTAAAATTTTGAGAACCACTGGATCTTTTCTGGATTTTCTTTCTTGTTAATTTAATCTACTATTTATGTTGCCATATTATCAGCAAATTGTATTTTTACCTAAAAAATAAAAAAAAATACAAAATTTTTTTTTACGTAAAGCATCTAGCTCATTTGCGAGCTCAGAATTAGAATTTAGAGTTAGTAACTCGCATTTTCACTGGAGGATACCGTCATATTTATTTCAAACCAATAATCAAAGAGAATATTGGTATAATTTAATAAAATTACTGTAATTGAACCGTAATTTCTGTATTATTAATCCGGTAAAAGATGGAGATAAACAATTGTGATTGATTAAAATTTTATTTTTGAGAGTGACAATTTGGTTATGTATATAATATTGGTTATTTATTATATAAATTTAGAGTGATAATTTTGATTATGCAAAAGAAATACATATTCTATGTGTTTACTGGTTGCCTAACGATTAACATTAATTTAAAAATAAATACCCAACATGACTAATGAACAAAACATTTAAACAAAAACCTTTGAATAAGAAGACTAAGGAAGGAGCATAATGCTATCCATGTATTTATGCATGGTGGGCGGAAAAAGGACTCTAGGGTGGGGATCCTTGACAGTTCTGTTTGACGATTCATTTGACACATTTGAATTTGATTTGAAATTTTGTGGATTTATCAGTCTTTACGGAGCTTATTTTATGTTATTTATTATTTATTCTACTACTGATAGTTGTATAAAGGTAGTAAATCTAGATGGAAATTGTGGCAGAACTTAAATTAACAGTGACACTATCGCGATTTATCGAAAAAGACTCTGAAATAGTTGGTTGTGTAACGTGCGGTAGATCTCGGCAAAAATCGAGTGAAATAATGGAACAACTTTTCGCTAGTTAGTGACTATACAATATACATACGTGTAGTAAACCGATCATTTATGAAATTCACTTAAATTAACTAATTATATATTTTTTCTTGCATTTTTGCTTTTGTTTACTACTTGTCAAAGATTAGATGTCAAAGAATTTAGATACGTCAATTTGACTTACCTGCTTCAGTAGCGTATCGGATGTTTATGGTTATAAATAATTATTATAACTTATCTATTTTTGTTGGAATTTTATATTTTTATAATAATTTTAATAACTACCAACATTTATTCACAACGTAAAATAAAAAAAATATATTGAATCTACCCCACGTCTACCCTACATCATAGTTTAACATTTTATAAATAAAATTAGAACAGCACTGATAAACCGGAATTTAAGTCGGCCATATTTGAGGCTCATCGCGGTGGACCTAAGATATGCTCCTTCTTTAGTCTTCATATTCAAAGACAAAAACAGACCACACAAAACAAATTATTGGTTAGTTTGGTTTAATGGCCACAGCTACTAGGGCTATCCGGGTGATAGGGCTAGCCGGGTGATAGAATTATCGTTTTTTATTAAAAATTAAAAAGAAACATTATACAATTTTTTCACAAATTTTTATGCTCGCAGTAATTTAACCATATTTTTCTTGGGCACTGTAGACAAATAGTTTTTTTACAAACTGTACAGGGAGACTCAATGCTAAGTCATAGTTTTGTTGGTATTTTTTGGTTGAGCAATCTTTTTCGGTCATTAGGTTTGTAATAGCTTTGGTGTATAATATATGCCTTTATGGTGCTAACGTCAACCACTTGGAAAAAATTGTCAATGAGCATCAATAAAGATTTTCTAATATGTATTTATGGTAAATTAGTACATACCTAACTTATTTTTAACATATGTCTAT
This sequence comes from Sitophilus oryzae, assembly GCF_002938485.1. NCBI lineage: Eukaryota > Metazoa > Arthropoda > Insecta > Coleoptera > Curculionidae > Sitophilus > Sitophilus oryzae. The sequence continues at coordinate 1,341,631 of NW_022147208.1, forward strand.
AATAAAACAAACAAATAAATAACAAAAACCATACAATATCCAAAAATTAATAAAAAAATACTTATACAATTGCTACACAGTAGTCCGGTAGACACCTCTCGAATTTCAGTATTCAATATTACAATTGGAGGTTGGAACCTTTGGTGTTACAACAGCAAAATAAAACACTAAATCACCACAATACACCAAAACTTTTGAGTTTTAATCATCTGCTGATGATGCTAACGTAGTTAGAGAAATGCGCGTCCAGTGTAAAAGTAAAAGTGTTTTGGTGTATTGTGGTGAATTAATGTTTTATTTTGCTATTATTCAATAAATCATCATACCGTACACTAACGAGTTTTATCTATAGCCATCTAGTAAGCCATAAAGTTTTTCAGAAATCCGAAAGGCGCATAAATTTCACCTCTCTAACTGCTACTCTCTAGCTTCTGTAGCTTTCTACTCATAGAGAATATCGAAAGAAACTGACTCTGTATATGTGCATGTGAGATAGGTTTCAGATACAAACGGTTTCAGATATGTAGAAAAATAATCATTTTTCACTTATCTCGTTTATATCTATATTCGAATGCTTATAGAATTGGCAATCTTTCTGCCAATAGCGAGATCGCATTTGCCCACAGTGGAAATCCTCGGGTTATTTATGTTTATCAGATGCATCGAACTTTCTTCTTGAGCTTTGTGCCGCCCGTCCGAAGACGAAATTTATTTCATATTCGGAATTCAATTGGCATCGGCGACCGTTCTCATATTTTCAGAGTGAGATTTCAAAGGGATTTGCCGCATCCGCGAGTTCAAAGGCGATTTCAATCTAGATTGTATAATATTTTATTAACATCAGTATGAGGATATTAATTCAATGTAATACAGGGTGTACTTTAGTGACATGCTAATATTTAAGGGGATGATTCTTGAACCTATTTCAAGAAAAAAAACTTCATATTATAAATGTATCTCCTAAATTTCTGAAGTTTAGAAATCGAAGGTTTTATAATATCTCTGATTATGAAATTTAGAATTTGATATTTTTTGAATTATACTAATTCTTTATGAAATTTGATACACGACTTCTATTTAACCCTAAAGTAAAATGATTTTTTTTAAGCAAAAAAAATTAAGCAAAAACTGCATCAGACAAAAAAATCATGGAATGAAAATTGTTTAGAAATAAATAAAGGTTTTGAAAATAATGTTTATTTTAAAAGAAGTTAGCGCCATACCATTTATTTTTCAAAAATGTTCAATGTAAAACCCATATGAACGCCACTGGTTGAAATAAATAAAATTGTTTCCACATCAAAAAGGGCATTTTATCCAACAGCCACTACTTATACAGACATTACTGCATATAAAATAAACAATAACACACGCGTGAGTTTTTGAAGTTAATAATAACAAACTAGTGTGTTATAACTTCAAAGCCACGCCATTTTGTAAGAATTATTAAGCTTTATTCATAAATCACTAATTCAATTATTTATTTAAAATATCATTAACATTAAATGAAAATGATTTTTTTTTTGTAGATTCAGAAAATGTAAAACCTTGTATGCCTCCAGATGCTGTCCCTCCACTGCTTGAAATAGGCTCTGTCATTACAACGGCTCGTTCTGGAACACTTACAGCACCTTGAATCTTTTTCGCAATCTCTATTTTATTGTTGATGGACTCTTCGATATATCCTTCCGCAGCCGTTGCAGATCGCCATCCTCCGTGTTTTTTTAACGGTGTCATGTTCACTCCTGCATTTGCCAGTAATGTAGCGGATGATCTCACACAATGGCTAGTGTATTGCTCAGGATGTTGTAGACCCAAGTACTAGCGAAAGATCTTCCTGAATAATTTTTCTTTAATGCTGGTTGATAATTCACTATTTTATCGTTAAAAAATCGCGATTTATCTAAACGACGTCTAAATGTCAGTGCTATTTATTATTTACAAAAAAAAAATCACATATGGCATAAGCAGAGGGCATAAGCTTTGTTCGGGTTCGTTTTTGAGAACCGTCCTAGAATCGTTCTCGCACTGCACAGAACTACTTGCGCAGTAGTTTGAATTCTAGAACTTTTTTTGGATCTTTTGAGGACTATGAACTACTTGATGAAACCCGAACGCTTTGCGAACTAGTGAAAGTGACAGAAGCGACTTAACCTCACTATTGAAATAGAGAGATGTCCTTATAATTTGTTTGTTTATTACAAAAAGCAACACTTGAGCACCCCAAAAATGGAAGATTACAGAGCAGTTAAAAAAATAAGATATAGTAGTGAATTTCTATGAACCTCTTTCATGTGACGTCACGACAAATGTCGACTGCCAAAAAACAGCTGATTGGGGTCATTGTTATCATGGCATAATATGTAAATTAGATGAGATTTATCAAATTGGAAGTATTATAGTGAGATATAAGTTGCTTTTTGGATATTTATTATTATTAAGTGTTTTGGGTTGACTGTAATTAGTACGTTTGTATCCACAAATAAATATGTCGTAAAAATGACTCGTTCTTGTACCGTGTATGGGTGTTCTAATAGGAGCAATCGGGAAAAGAATAAGAAATTCTTTGGTTTTCCCGGCATAAAAGACAGGAGAGGTCGTGATTTACCGGAAGGTAAAAATAGAAGGACCCTTTGGCTAAAGGCAATTCATCGCGAAGACTTAACGGAGGAAAAATTACGATATGCAGCTGTATGTTCAGACCATTTCACAACAGGTCAAGTCTACATTTATGTTTATGTGTTATGTAAGAAGTATTGAAAAGTGCATGTTTTATATGCTATCCATCTCCAGAGATCCGGATTATGTTCCAACCCAGAAGCTGGGATATGTAACAAGCTCCTTAGTTCAGACGACTGCTGTTGATAGATACATACAGGACAACGAAAAGGCTGCGAGGGAGCAGTTTACAGGTAACTACGAGTTATCCTGGTTAAAAATAAGAAAAGTGCTTAGAAACATATTTTAAATAACTATAATTTTTAATAAAGTATGTTGTAATAAATTGTTTTTAATAAAGCATGTTGTAAAGTTAACACACATGTTGTTCCACTATTTTTATATGCCGCTAAAAATTCCTCCACATTCACATCCGGTATTTCAGGCATTATCTCTTCTTCAATAGGAATAATCTCTTCTTCTGCAAATGGTTGAAGTAAGTTCTCGGGTAGGCGGAACTCAATATCCATTATCTTTTTATGGAAATTTTTCTTGGATTTTGGCCCTATCCAATAAGCAAGCACATCGGTTACAGATTCTTCTTGTTTGCTGACATATTCTAAAGCAAATAACATGGCGGCTACATGTGTACAGGCCTCTCCTAAACCAGCAACACAATCGCAATGAGAATTTAAAATCTCTCCATTGCTTGACAGAGAGAGCCATATATTTAGGCTTGGGCTGTTAATTTTTTGTGAGTGCATCACCTGCAATTTTACTTGCTTAGTATAAATTATATGTGTCTAATCTTACCTTGCCAATAACACAAAATGAATTATTAATTTCAAGAGCTTTTATGTCTTCTATCCACTTGGACGCAAATTGTGTGAAAGCATCTAAACTCTTATAAGCCCGGATTTCAGCTTGTGTGGCAGGACTGACTCTGAATATCAGAAAATTCGTAACTGCCTCTGATGTAATTCGTGGCAATTCATCTAGTGGCAAAATTAAATTTTTCAGTTCAATCGAATATGGGTCAATACCTCCGAATATTGCAGTATTCGCTGCATATCTCATGACACATGACCCCGATCAGCTGTTCAGTGACAAATGACATACGTCAATCGTGATGGACTTGGAAATGCCTAATTGCATTGACCGCCAGAAATTATTTCCTTTTCAGGGTAATTTTAAGAGACATATGGCAGTTCAAGAAATTCAAATATACTCTAGCTTTATTTCGTTATAATATAATCAAAATTTAGTGTTCAATTCCTGGAGTCCTGGAGGATTATACTATTTATTTTCATAGAAATAATGATTTGAGAAAGCATTTAAGATAGTGTTAGGACAGAATTTGTATCAATTGAAAGTAGGTAAGTTAAAATGACAACCGTAACAGGATATGTACAATATATAATTGGGATTTTGTAGATTGATATCTGATAAATATATCTGACTAAATATAAAGGAACAAAATTTTAATAATTTATACCCAAGAGTAGTACCTACATTGGAATGTTCTCAAAATATATCAGATACGTACATTAAAAACTGCCATTTATCCTTGATATAAGTGGTTTGCTTCTTTCTAATAATATAGCTAACTCTATGTTTTCTAATTACCACAACATTATAATCAAAATTGATTGCCAAAAAATTATCTGCCTTTATTATTTGAATTTATACATATTTATGTAAAATATAACACACATACATAGGATACGTAATTAGTATAAGTAAGAAGATAATGCAATATTAAAAAAAAGTTTTAATTTATACAGGGTGGTCCGAATTGTATTCCGGAAACTTCGGCAGCATATTCTGCAGATAAAAATAAGTAAAAAAGTTCGTATAAATGCATGTCCTAAAATGCTTAGTTTCGGAAATACAGGGTGTAGAAGTTTCATTTTTATTTCGATTTTTTCCAAATCATTTATGAAGTAACATCAATATTCGGATGAAAATTGGTGCCTAGTAGTTTTTTGATATGAGAAATTTGATTTTGATGTCAATATGACTCGTACTTGTAGAGGGCGCCACCTACATATTTTTTAACTGGTTTGAAGAGTAATAACTTTTCGTCCGTACCTGTATATAACTACTGAGTAAAGAAATATACATTTACGAAGTTTTTTACGTAAAAAATGTCTCTTGGTAAAAATCGGTACGAGTAATGGTTCTCGAGATATTTGGAATCGAAATTACCAATACCTATCATAATTGACATAAATTAAACATGTCGACTAAATAGATATTAGACTGAAATAATAAATTTGAAATGTTTTTCTGCCAAAAGTTCAACAGAAACTGTTTTATCATCATTTTTTCGCAGAAAAGTTTATGAATAATTAAAAGAAAATTCCCAAATTGATTATTTCAGTCAAGTAACTATTACTATCTACTCAGCGTGTTTATTTTTTGTCAATAATGACATGTATTGACTATTTTCATTCTAAATATCTTGAGAACGGTTGCTTGTAGCGATTTTTACCAAGAGACATTTTTTACGTAAAAAATCATGGAAATATATATTATTTCACTCCATAGTTTTATACAGGTACGGACAAAAAGTTATTCCTCTTCAAAACAGTTAAAACACATGTAGGTGGCGCCCTCCACAAGTAGGAGTCATATTGGCATCAAAATCAAATTTCTCATGTGAAAGAACTCCTAGTCACCAATTTTCGTCGAAATATTGACGTTACTTCATAAATTATTTGGAAAAAATCGAAATAAAAATGAAACTTCTACACCCTGTATCTCCGAAACTAAGCATTTTGGGACATACATTTATACCAACTTTTTTACTTATTTTTATCTGCAGGATGTGCTGCCGAAGTTTCCGGAATACAGTTCGGACCACCTTGTATATTTTATATCTAAATAATTTATTTGATTACGTATAAAAAATTTAAGTACATAGCTATTTCAAAATAAAACCTTACAAAGGAAAGAAAACATATTATGTAGGCTAATCATGTTTGTTTGCTTTCTTTTTAGATATGCCAATAATTGCCGAAGGATATTTAAAGAATAACTGGGAATAATCAGTGGAAAATGATAAATGTTTAATATAATTATAGTTTTGCACTACAGCCTTGAACAGAAAATAGAAACCAAAATTATGAACAAAGTTTTACAGGATATAATTTTAGAACAGATGAATTTTGCCTCATTATTTATATAATTAACATAAGAAGCCTAATATTGAAGACATTCTAGTAATAGAAAAATATGTAAATAATATGCTAGATAACTACAAAAAATTCATTATGGTCATAACTATTTATTAATTTAGTTAATAAAAATTATCAATTTTTTGTTAACTATTTTTATTTTGTAACATTTCTAACCCTCAAAAATCTTAAAAATAAGTTAAATTGACTTCCATAGAGCTTTAATTGCTAATTGTTATAAATGAAACACTTTAATAAAATTTGATGTTAAAAAACCAAACCAAATCAAAACAAATTAATTTGTGTATGAAGGATAAATATGATATAAATAATAAATATATACATTACTATAGTAAATATATCTAAAATTGTAATTTATACCTCTCTACAAGATCATTTTCAGAAATATTACTTATAATAATAAAATAATTTAGCTCTTCTTGGTTAATCTGGTTTCGTAAGGGTAGTTCAGGCACATTTTTCAATCGAACAATAAGTATTATTACAATACCTACTAATTTGTAGATAAGGTACCTATTTTTCAGTTTCAATCAAAGTCCTACTAGTCATAGGTTCTTGTTATAATGACAAAAATAAAATTTTAATATGATGTATTGTCCATCTCCTAAAACAATGAATAAATATGTATAATTTATTTATTTTATCTCTGTTATACAAAGACAAATGTTATATATTTCACATTTTCTACTACTATGTTAACTATTACCCTTGTATATGAATTTTTAAAGTAGCTCAACCTAAGACGTTTATGGATGTAAAGCACCAGATGGCGGGGCGTATTTCACAGTCTTTTACTACAGAAAAATATTTTTTGTTACTCTGAATTTTGAAGCGACCAATAAAAACAGAGAAAATAAAAATCGATAATTTTCGGATTGTGCCAATTGGTTACTAATCGACCAGATACTTTTTGTGTATTAGATATGCTAAAAAGCTAGTAATTATACAATTCGACCATTGTAAATACCCGACAAATTCCGCAAAGCCGACGAGGCCGATGCACTGATAAGAAAAAAAAATGTTTGTTTAGATAATTTTCGAGATATTTTTCTTTCTGAATGTACATTTTTAAAGTATTTTATATTCTTTGTCCGCTTGATCTATTATACTGGTCGCACGTATCGAAGTTCTGTTTCTTCTAGTTTTAAAAAATGTTCTTATTTCTTTGTAGTTGTAGTGGTTGTAGTGTAAAATTAGATTAATTTTATTAAGTTTAATTATAATTAGTGATGTTGGTAGCGAATATTTCCATTCGAATTTTGCAGGCAATTTCAGAAATTTCGGAAATATTCGGTCTGAAAATCGCGAATATTCGCAAAAATCCGAATTGTGCAAGAAATTTCTTTTCAAAATTCAAGACATTGAGCAAAAATTTAACGAAAGTGTATCAAGTATGCCTATTCTTAAATCACAGGAAAAAGAATGCTTTTCTGCCTTACAAAATAGAAAACGTATGGCTCTTAAACCAATGCATTTTGCCGCGAATCTCTTGGACCCCTCTGTTTCCTGGTAGAGTACCTTAACAATGAAGAACACATAGCCGCTATGGAATTTATCAACAAACATCCTCAGTTTGTCAATAATAAAGAAGCCATTTTTACAGATGTCATAAATTATTGCGCCAAATCGAGTTTATGGGCTCTCATCTACGTTTGGATGTCAGTTAAAAATGTAGACTGTCTAAGTTGGTGGCAAGCAATGTGTAAAAATACTCAGTTGAAATATTTAGCTGTTGCTCTAACGTCATCTGCAGCCACAGTTTCAGTACTTACAGTTTTATCCATACTAAAAAAAGGAATCGCTTAATTACACAAAGAGCCGGCAGAATAATGTTCGTAGATCATAACAATAAATTATTACTACAGAAACAAAAAGTGGATATGGAGCATGATATTCAACAACATGAAACTCCTCCAGAACCACTAGAACCTGTAGAGGTAGAGGTCCATCCTTCAGAATCAGAACCAGATGATACATCAAATATATCTGATTTGGAAATAGAAACTGACGAAGACAGTACTACTACTACTATAATACCCTACGAAGATGGGACCAGCTCGGCGCCTGAAGTATTCCGGAATAGAATAATTCAGTTATTTGTGTTTTACGTTTTTTAAATTTATATTTCGTGCTTTTCTGTTTTTTTTTAAGATCATAGTCACAGTTCATGGTTTATGTACAAAGTACAAATGTTACCAAATGATTTTTGTTATGTTATGTTTATGACTTTTATGAGTTATGTATTGTTTATTAAAAATATAACAACTAATATTATGTTTATTGTTTTTTTCCACTTACATGTTGGTATCAAATGTCTATCTAATTTATTCCTTTATTGTATCAACAAAAAATATGTAAAATTGTAAAATTTCCAAAAATTGCATAAATTTCCTAAAGTTTCAGAAAGTTTCGGAAATTTCCTCTGCAACAATCAAAAATTTCTGAAATATTAACATCACTAATTATAATGTTTAGTCTAGAATACCAGAAATAGTTTTTTTTTGTAGTTAAGTAGTAGGTGAAGGGATAATTTGGCTATTTTTTCTTTTTGTTTATCTTAGTAAGTTTGATAATTTTTTCAGGGTAGAATACAAGAAGTAGTTGTGTAGTGTTTTTATAAGAGATTATATTAGTTTATTTTGTAGATGAGGTATTTGGGTATTTTTTCTTTTTGTTTTTCTTCTAATTGTAATAATTCTATTAAGTATTGTGATAGATACACTATATCTTCCTTCAACTTCGTTGAAAAGTGCGTTATCATATAATTTTGGTTTTCTGGTAGTAGAATATACGAAAAAAAATCTGATCAAATTTATTTTAAATTAAATTAATCGAGACTTATTAATCAAATTAATCTAGTGAAATAATAATAACAGTTAGTTTCTATTAGCTTCTAAATACTATACTGGGTGAGTTTCCTACGATCGATGTTCTCTATGGGTATCTCGGAAACTACTGAAGATAGAGAGTCGGTTAAATGGGGAAAGAATAATTGCAGTTTTGTAGGGTCATAAATATGCGCCTTTCGGATTTTTCGGAGAAGTTCAAAGCTTACTAGATATTTCGAAAAAAAAACAAATTTTGGCTATTTTAAAACTTGTCTCTAATTCCATTATAATCTACCGTATGATCGAATAAAAACGGCGTCGACGATGGCTATGAAATGAAGATCGCTGTCATTTTATATGTAAAATTATATGGGAAATATCATCGATTGTCATTTCATAGCCATCGCTGACGCCATTTTTATTCGATCATAGGGTATTTTAGACAAAAAGTTTCAGATAAAAATTGTAGATAATCACATACCTAATGAGTTTGTGTTTTCTGTTTTTTTCCTAAAGGCTGTCATTTTTGACATATGACACAAACATTATGTTTTTTTTTAAATGGAAACCATAGTTGGCCATGACTTCATAAAAAGCGCCATTTTTTAAGCTTTTCAGCGATATAGGTATAATATGTTTTTTTCGAAAAATTACAAGTTATAGCCAATTCTTTTCTTTCTTGGCTAATTTCCATACCAATAATACCATGCCAGTTAGTTGGCACCAAAAATGTAAAAAGTTTTATGTTTTAAAAAAAATTAAATGATTCTTTTATAAACCTGCATTAAATCAAATTAAAATAGGTATGTAACTTTTTTTAAATATTAATTAACAGCCAATTAGCATTATCATAAATTATAAATAATGTACCAACATATCGAAATAATAATTTCTTTGTTAATACGGTTTAGAATTCTTAAAATAACAGGCAAAAATAATCCACAATTTACAATAAAATAAAAGTTTCGTTTAAATTTCTTAATTAACTGATCACTATTAAAGTTCGCAGAAATCCGGGGCTATTTTATTATATTACTCTGAGGAAAATAACGAAAATAATCGATATTTTTTACTCCGCACCGAAAGGTTCACGATTTGTCCTCCAGTTGGCAGCACAATTTGTCTAATCGGTCGATCAACTTTAAGAATATATAAACAAGGCTATTACTAAATAAAGTAATATTTTTTAAATATCAAAATAGTAACAATATTTACTTACAAAATAAAGCAGAATTATTCACCATGTTCAAATTGTCTTCTTAATTAAATACATGTTAGGTACTATTTTAGAGTTACTCCGCCCCGAAAGGTTCACGATTTGTCCTCCAGTTGGCAGCACAATTTGTCTAATCGGTTGATCAACTTTAAGAATATATAAACAAGGCTATTACTAAATAAAGTAATATTTTTTAAATATCAAAATAGTAACAATATTTACTTACAAAATAAAGCAGAATTATTCACCATGTTCAAATTGTCTTCTTAATTAAATACATGTTAGGTACTATTTTAGAGTTACTCCGCCCCGAAAGGTTCACGATTTGTCCTCCAGTTGGCAGCACAATTTGTCTAATCGGTTGATCAACTTTAAGAATATATAAACAAGGCATTACTAAATAAAGTAATATTTTTTAAATATCAAAATAGTAACAATATTTACTTACAAAATAAAGCAGAATTATTCACCATGTTCAAATTGTCTTCTTAATTAAATACATGTTAGGTACTATTTTAGAAGTAATAAGATTATTAGCTACAGGTATTAATTCAGAATTATGGCAGTGCTGAGTATTTAATGAAAATAAAAACACTTTTCTTGCTGAAAATGAATAATTATTTATGAGTTATAAATCATTTAAAAAACAATACCCACCTACCTGCACATACATTATGATATTTAAATATTCCGAAAGTACTCTATTAAAGGTAATATTTGTAAAACTTATTACAATAATTCAAATCCTCTTGAAAAATATCATCTTGAAAGTCAATTTGATGTATTTTCTTTCAATAATAATATCCTGAATGGTAAAAAAACGTAAAACATAAATGTCTTTTAGGTTAGAAAGAAAAGTACAAAAATGGACCAAAAATGATTCTTGCTGCCGAGCTAGGATCAAATTTGAACTGTTTTTTTTTAGTCCTAAAACCGTCCGCGTTATAACCCGAACATCTAACTTGATCTAACTCTGTAATCTAACTGAGAGCCCAAAAAAAGTTCGCATTGAACCCGAATGCAAATCTTCTTCTGCGCATGCGTATCACCGTTCTAGGACGGTTCAAGAAAAAAACCCAATAAAGCGATAGTAACATAAACGCAGCCTGATAATTTATTAATTCGCAACAATGAAAGTAGAACTGGTAGATCCTTTTAAATCAATTATTCTTTAGAGATTGGACATGAATCAGTTCTGCTGTTGGATAAAATGTTGTATGGCCCTCGCGTGTTATAAAATAATATAAGTCACTTGAGAAAATTAACCTAAACATTTCCCAGAGTGACTTATATGTCAGATAACCTTTGAATAAGAAGACTAAGGAAGGAGCATATCAAAAATCTTAGGTACACCGCGATGGGCCTCAAATATGGCCGACTTAAATTCCGGTTTATCAGTGTCGTTCTAATTTTATTTTAAAAATGTAAAACTATGATGTAGGGTAGACGTGGGATAGACTCAATAATTTGTTGTTTTATTTTACGTTGTGAATAAATGTTGGTAGTTATTAAAATTGTTATAAAAATATATAATTCTAATAAAAATAGATAAGTTATAATAAGTATTTATTAACATAAACATCCGATACGCTACTGAAGCAGGTAAGACAAATTAACGTATCTAAATTCTTTGACATCTAATCTTTGACAAGTAATAAATAAAAGCTAAAATGCAAGAAAAATATATAATTTAGTTAATTTAAGTGAATTTCATAAATGATCGGTTTACTACACGTATGTATATTATATAGTCACTTACTAGCAAAAAGTTGTTCCATTATTTCACTTAATTTTTGCCGAGATCTACCGCACGCTACACAACCAACTATTTTAGAGTCTTTTTCGATAAATCGCGATAGTGTCACTGTTAATTTAAGTTCTGCCACAATTTCCATCTAGATTTACTACCTTTATACAACTATCAGTAGTAGAATAAATAATAAATAACATAAAATAAGCTCCGTAAAGACTGACAAATCCACAAAATTTCAAATCAAATTCAAATGTGTCAAATGAATCGTCAAACAGAACTGTCAAAGATCCCCACCCTAGAGGGCTTTTATGGTGACTTTTCCGCCCACCATGCATGAATACATAGATAGCATATGGATAGCATTATGCTCCTTCCTTAGTCTTCTTATTCAAAGCAGATAACACACTAGTATCATAAATAACTATTGATGCTTTGAAGACGGTTGTCATTTTTTGAAAAATTTACCACTCTATATCTCAAAAGTTTCCGCCCCTTTAATGTCATTAAGGAACACCTTCTATATTTAAAAAAAAATTAAAATATTTTACAAAATAATTTATTTGTTTTAATACTTAGGAACGACAGGATGTTGGACCAGGGTGGAGTCTGGCACTGGTCGTTTGGAGCCCATTGGTGCTTCACAGGAACTCAGATTGGACAACGTACTCTATCAAGAGGGCGGAGAATACCGATGTGTAGCTCCGTCCAAAGAGACCATAAAGAGACTAGATTCGATAAGAAATGCCTTCAAGTCAGTCCAATTAGTCGTCACTGGTAAGTAATTCTAGACAATATCAAATTATATATGTTACGGTTAAAGTCCGATGTCCGGTTAATATCGACATTAACAGGTTAATGTTTGAGTTTGGTTATATTTTTGGTTGTTTTGTTGTGTGTTATTCTCGAGATTAATCGGGTAATGTCGACATTAACCGGACATCGGACCTTAACCGTAACATATATAATTCAAGCTTGATTCATATTTTCATTTGAGTGTAATACCGAAAAATAAAATATACACCCAGATTCAAAAAACGGCAACTGAAAATCTTTTCGTCAAATTTAAAGTTTTATATTTTTTTGTTTTCAGCCGTATTTTCCTAATTTTTTTAGCAAATTGTATATAAATATATCAACACACAATTCTTATATTCAATTTTTATTAACCTTAGTATTTGGCTTAATATACAGGTCAATCTTTGTGGTGGTTTCAGAAAAATAAGGAAACATGGAGTATAAATAAATATAATTAGTTTGTAATGGAGGTTAATGTAATATCATTCGATTAACCTCGAAGGGTTGTTTTTATCCGAAGTTTAAAACACCCTGTGCAATAATTTGGTGGGCAAACTGTCCTAAATTTTATTTTTCAGACAGAACCGTGTCTCCTGAAGTGTCAACACATGTTTTGGATAATTTTTAAGATCGAAATGAACTTTCCACCAGCAATTTGTAATTTTTCCAGTTTTCATTATACTTTTTGATGTTATTGTTCTATATGACGAGGTGTCCTTGGTGACTATTTTCGTATTGGCATAGTCAGTTAAAGATATTGACTTGCATATAAAGCACAAACGAACCTGAAAATCCAAATCCAAATTTATGTCTTATGCAGTGAATAGGAAAGGAAGCATTTTGAGCACTTGATCCAGCTAATTGTTGTCACATAATTATACGTTTATATCTATTTTTAATTCTGTACTAATTAAAATATACCTTAAACGTGTATTTTTTTACTACCGTTGAATATTTTACTCTACATCCTTTAATTTTTATTAATCTAATTTAATTTTAATTTAATCTTTAATAAATTAACAAAAGGTATATGGCAGCCACCTAGATTTTATCAAATTATAAAGATCTACTAACGAAAAATCATAAAAATTAAAATATCTGTTTACGGGAAAATCTTTGTTTAAAGGGTAGGAAGTAATAGTATGGTACCTTAATGGTATTTTGAAGAGACATTAATTATCCATTGAATATCGGAGTAATATATAGTGGGTGTTCTATTTAAAGTAAAGGAGTAACTTGCTTTTAAATATGGCCAACGTTCAATATTAATTTTGCCTCACCCTATGTAACTTTTCCGGTCAAATTTTAATTTGGTTTAATGTACAATGGTTATTTTAATTAAATATCGGGCTATACAGGGTAAGTTACAATTTAGGTAGCTGTTTGGTTTGGTTTGGAAAATTTAAAATGTATTCTTAATTTTCACAAAATGTTAAATAGGTCAAAATCCTTACATTTTAGACGTATCCTTCTTTAATGAATATCACCCAAGCAGCATTTGGACGTTGGGACAACGTTATATAACGCGACCAAACGTCGGGGCGCAACGTCGGCACAACCTTGTGCCAACCCTAGTCTGCACTAGTTTGGAGAATAATTTTTGGGTCGAAACGACGTTGGATACCGACGTTGGCTAGCAGCCTAATTCAGTACAAACTGCAACGTTGTTTAAAATCCTAATTCACAGAAATACAAAGCTATAATAATATGGCATCTAAGTCGCGTTTTATCCTAAATTGGGATAATTATAGTAAAAATATTATTTTTATGATTTAGTTAAAGACATATGCCAGATGGCAGTAAGGGAAAACAAAACAAAAGTATTTAAGTGTGAAGGATGTTTGAAGATCATAATTATTGAAACACTTTAACCGACTCTGTAACTCGTTACCCAAGGTAAAAAAGTTAAACGCAAACAACTTTATTGATAAATGTATTGTTTCTACTTTGAAAAATAGTAATGGGCCTTAAAATTAAAGAAGTCTTAAAAAAATTCTTGAATTTTTTTTTAGTAAAATGAGAATAATTTATTCGCAGTCGAAAAAATTGTTTCCGCGTGTTGTTTAGGGTCAAATATTTCAAGTTAATGTATTCAAAAAGCAGGAATTGCTATTTTAGGAACGAAACATTTTCTTATTCAACAACATGGCGGCTTTCACTTTGTTGTTTTGGAGATAAGATGGAGTAGGGGTTCGAGTAGTCGCATACTGGACTAATAAAGTCGCAGTTCAGACTTAACAGGTAGTATACTAGTCGCAAGATTGCCTAATTTAGTCATCCTAGAGTCTAGCTTGTGCCGCCCTCTATATTCTAAATAAACGAGGGAGTGGATAAAGTATCGGTAATATGTCGATGTATATTTAAGTATAGTTTTATATGTACCTTTCTTATGTCCCATTTTATGTTTTTTTTTTATAAAAACAAAATCAGCACTGAACTGTCTGACTAAACAGAACAATGAAGTGAAAATTTAAGATTTAAGGTTATGGTTCAATACAGTTGCAAAAAGGTAGTGGCTCGACGTCCTACCAACGTAAGAATAAGTAAATCTAAACAACGTTGGAATTAGTAAAACAGACGACGTTTGCATAACGTTGGAATAGGTCCTGAAAGTGACGTCGGAAAACTCTTTATTGCCCAACATACGTTGTCCAAATTACCTAAAGATCACTTAAGCAAAAAAAGTTACAAGACAACGTTTATTCGACGTCGCAAAAGCTTTTACTTTGTTGTAGTACTAGTTCAACGTCGGCACAACGTTACAACAACGTTTACATTTATTTTAATACCCAAGGTACGGAGCTAACTATTTTTGTAACTAATCCAACGTTGTGTTTAGTAAACATGTGGTCGCAAGTCGTGAAAATGCTACTTGGGCACCCTTATTTTTTTCCTAGAATTCGAAAATCAATTAATATAATTCCATTAAAAAAACACAACTTTGATGCGTAACTATTTTTGGGGACGCCCTATAGAACTCTATATATTTTTATAAAATGCTTTCAGTTAACCTATATATATATGCTCCCAAAATTTAACTTTATTAGAAACTACTGTTCTCCTTGGAGCCTCCGTGTCGTATGAGAGGTGCCACCCTGTATACTAATATATCAAATTTTTCGTTCTTTTATCTGAAAAAATAAAAAAGTAATAAGGCTGAGCCTCTTTTGAAATACACTCGGTATATTCAAATGAAGGCAATTGGTACAAGGATTTCATTAATGGGCGTATAGTAAAATCCTGAATAAAAAATAACATCTAAAAATATGAGTTCAGTTACCTTGGCAAGCTGAGCTATTACCTGAAACTTCTCCCTAGCTTAACTTAAACTATCTAATGGCAATTAAATATTTAAGTTACCCGCAAGTTCTCCACCGTCTTCCTCGGGGTTTGGGCGGCCGAAATTTTTGTTTCCCGCAGCAAATGGAACGTATATTATTCACAAGGCGTGACGGCCATTACTCACCAGCGGACGGAGTTTACTAAACAAGCGGCAAACTCCTATCCTAATTTGCTTTATGACTAATAGTCTATACATGGGAGAACAGGCCGCAAGATCTTGCTTAATAGGGTACTTTAAAAACATGTTGCGCAACTGAAAAATAAACTAGAAATAAGCAGAAAGAATCTCTATGATGAATTAGTGACCTACTACTTGCCAAAGACAAAATTTGGGAGCCCGAAAAAAATTCCAAGAATAATTTAATTTCTTGTGGTCTTTGCCAGGCGGTCTCACAGTTTTTCTGAAAAACGGAAAATAATTTCAACATTGAATTTTTGTTTTTTTCGGCCCAATAAAGTAATAATTTCACTATATTTCATTATATTATAGTTTATCTAGAAAAAAGTCCAAAATTTTACTGAAAAAACACTTTTCTTACGAAAATAACAAAGAAAATTGAGACCAGATGGATGTTTGACATTTCATGTATCCTTCTTTCTCTCTCCTATGTAACAAGAGAGACAAATATCTTCTAGATCTAATCTAGAAATTTGAAAATTTGCAACGTTGCCATGTCTTGTATTTTTTCGGGTGATTAGGGATTTTAAATAAATTACCTATTATGAGATCTGACAATAGTTAAATATACCTATATCCACAAAGTTGCACGAAAGAGTTTTAATTGCATTGGTTTCAACTTCTATGCGGAGGGGGTTAATCTTCTTGCGGAAGGGGTTAATCTTTTTTTGTGACATTATATAAAAAAAAGATTAACCCCCTCCGCAAAGAAGTTGAAGCGTGAAGGTTGTGTGGGGAGCAAAAAAACGCGCTAAATTTAGGTTTAGCGTTGGCAACGTTGCTTTAAATATCAGAAACACATAACCCAACATTTTCAGATTGTTTACAAATTTATTTTAGCAAATTTTCCTCTGTTATGCATAAAATTGGTTAAAAAAGTAACAGAAAGTAGCAAAAACATCATTGTCTATTGAGTACCTAACAAAATATGTGCTAGAAAACCTTAAAAATATTAGAAATTAAGAAAAATTCTATGTTGAAATAATTTTTCGTTTTTCTGAAAAAACGTAAGAGACCGCCAGAAAAAAGTTCAGATTCGTAATCTACGACCTCAAAATAAGGTGTATACCAATTTTGGTGAAAACGGACGATTTCCAGTTTTCCCAATAATTACATAAATTTCTAATAAGAAAATACCCCTTAAAAAATTCTGACCTAAAACATTCGTATTGGTATCTAGAATATTTTTAATGGACGGGTCTTATGAAAAAATTTGTATAATCTCACATTCTTTCCGAAAAACTTGAATATTTGAGAATACCTCTTGTTGCGAAATTGAACGAAAAGATTAAATTGGAAAAAAGAAACTGATGAAAAATAAATATGCCAGGGCACTCAAACGACTTACCCCGACACACTGCCCCCTCCATAGAAGGATCCTATTTCAGTTAATATGGAACTTTGTAAATTAAAAAAAATCTCAAACATCCAGATATCTTTACAAAACTAGTCTAATACAAATTTTAGAAGAAAAATACCGTGACTATATTTGTTTTTACACAGATGGTTCGAAATCTGACCAAGGTGTTGGCTGTGCTTTTTACAGCCCGGTTGCTAATAAAAAAATCAGATTACCTAATTTCTCTGGCATTTTAACAGCCAAACTCGCAGCTATTTGTCAGGCTCTTATCCAAATTCGGAGCATGCCACCGATTGAAGCATTAATACTATCTGATTCACTTAGTTCCCTCAACAGTATTGCTTCTTTAAACCCCAAAAACTCTCTAACCTACAGCATTCGAGATCTAGTATATAAACTTACTGAAAGAAACTACAATGTTAACTTTATGTGGATTTCTGGACACTCGGACATTGCTGGTAAAGACCGAGCAGACAAACTGGCTAACGAGGCAACGCTCTTACAGAATATTGAAGGAACTCCATCCGTTCTCGATTTCAGAAATTTCCACAAAAAAGTGTTCTTCAGTATACTTCAAAATGAATGGGACATCCTCGGGGGAACTAATAAACTTAGATCACATATGCCACTTCTTCATCTGTAGTAAAATATATATTCTCTTGAACGCGAATCTTTCTGTAAAGTTGTTAGAACCCTCACAGGACACTCATATCTTACCAAATCATATATTATCAGAAATTAACCCCCTCCGAAATGCACCTTATGCAATAACTTAGTGTCAATGAGACACATTCTTTTTGAATGCTTACCTGTTGCCTCCCATAGGTCTAGATTCTTTAATGCTGTTACCTATGAGAATAGTTTCGCGCCTTTTAACATTTCGAAGATTAATAAAGTTATGGAATTCTTAGACAGCATCAGCATAACAAAAAACTTCTAACTATAAATAATTTTTTTTTTATAATTTCTAACTTTAAATAATTTAAAATAACCTCATATTGAGTAAAGCTTATTATTGAGCGCTAAAAAACCGCCGCTGTTGACGCGCTCTATAAATCAATACCTCTCTCTCTCTCTCCCCCCTTTTTGCCCACACTCTTCGGATGCCCGTAACGTTTTTTGATAAAAATAGCACAAGAAAAAGGATCAGTATTGAAGTTCTGCACTAGTGTTTGCGTCTCTACACACCGGCCGAATGTGTTCTTCACTTGGTTGTACAGTACATCTGCTGGATCTGTGTCTATGAAAGGAATGCGGACAAAAAACATTTAAATAAACAGCAATATATTTTATACGTCGACTTGACGAGTACGTCACCGCAAATCGCTCCGCCCACTCATTTTATTGGCTACTTGCAAATTTATCGAATTTTTATTGATGGATTTATTGATCTATTTTTTACGAAAAACATCAAGAAAATATCGTTTCCCCTCTCACGGATACCCCGTAGCTACAGAACGGACAGACGTACTGTAGGCGCACTTCGATCGCGCGCACTGGGCAATAGAGAAAACCATATGAGTTTTAATTTTGAAGTTGAATTTAATTTAATAATTTATGCGATCATTCTCAACCAAAAAATTAATAATCGAATACTGTAAAGAGAAATAAACAAAAAATAAACTATTTATTTTTGCACACCATTTATATTGTACCGGTTGGCCAACTAAGAATGGACGCCGGCTGTATCTCAGAAACTACTTATCGTATAACTATCGGAAAAAAATTCTAATAAGTAAATCGACCAAGAGAAATAGCTGGAAATTATTTTTATTTCGTTATTAAGTTCGAAAAATGTCCGCTAGGGGGCGTTTCTCTAATATCCAATCAGAAAACAGGATTTTTTTCAAAAATATGCAGGTGAACGGTACTTTAAATATTACTATTATAATCATCGAGAAATTTGTAATTTTTTTGATAATAGAGTGTTTTGCTCTATTTCTTAAAATAAAGTGGTGGGGGAAGGTTAAACTTGCTTTTATAAAAATAAGGATAACTCTGGTTTGGATTATGCGATTTAAACAAACTACGGCTCGTTTAAAAGAGCTTTTCTTCCTTAATGATCTCCAGTATAAATTTTGTTTCCACAATTTTTTTCGTGGTAGCTAGAGGGCGCTGTTTGACATCATAACAGATATTGCGCTTTTGCGTAAAAAATTAAATAGGAGGTTATATTTCTCTTTGCACAGTTAAATAGAGCACAAAATTTCCAAAATATCAGCGCAAACCACAACTTTCTATCAGCTCTCTAACCGGAGATATTAAGAGAACATATCATGCTAGGCTGCCGCTTAGGATTATACATATATGGTCTAAAAATTATAGTAGTAAGTAAATTTGTTACGTCAAAATATTAAAACGTTTAAGTTCAGTTTTCATGCATCCGAATTTCGGGCGTTTTCTTAAAAAATGACGTCATTTAAACGTGTTTATGTAACACTATCATCCATCCATATAATTTTTACGAATTTCTTGGTTAATTATACGTAGGTAGATTCAGATTAAAATGTCCGAAAGTCGGAGAATCGATAATTTTATTATAATTTCTAGGAATTTTGTGTCGCCATATTGTTTTTAACAGAAAAAACCGCCGAATTTCGTATGGTCGAAAACTAGGGGTTTATTCATATAACGTCATTTAGTTATTAATCCAAGTTCGTCCTTGATTTCACTTGTTTTCGTGTTTTACCTGTTGTTTGTGTGATTTATTATTATATTATAAAGTTTATGTCGTTTGGGTAACTTTTCATATAGCACCCAACGAAGGTGCGAATCTTAACAAAATGCACTACTGCTCCAAATCTGCCTTTTATGCAAGTAGTTTAGCACCAAGACCGTTGGTCGGTAAATGTTTACGCAGGATTCCAGGATGGCGAATGATTGGACTTTTTTAATTATCTGAATGAAATGAATAATTTCTAAGAAATGATTTGCCAATTTTGTTAGGGGATCCATAATGATGAAATTGCATTTGTTGCACTTTCATCAGCATGAATGCCGTTGGTAGAGGCAGTGGTGCCGCTTATTTTGCTATGAATGTGTGGGGCTTCTTGGATACCACTTACTTTAGTAGATAGAGGCACTGAAGCGGCATATTTCCATGGCCAGCTCGGTCATCGGATACAATATGCCTGGGTTTTAATTTATGGGGTCGAATCAAGAACGAAACATGGATAGATAATAATTAAACGGTATTAAAATGAAATTAAAATATATCTTTTAATATTTTGACGTAACCAATTTACCTCTTTTTGTTTCCTAGCCTATATACTACTATAATTTTTAGACTATGTAATCCTAAGCGACAGCCTAACATGATTTGTTCTCTTAATATATCCGGTTAGAGAAAAGATAGAAAGTTACGGTTTGCGCTGATATCTTGGAAATGTTGTGCTCTATTTAACTCTGTAAAGAGAAATATAGCATCCTATTTAAATTTTTTTCGCAAAAGCGCAATATCTGTTATAATGTCAAACAGCGCCCTGTAGCTACCACGAAAAAAATTGTAGAAACAAAATTTATACTGGAGATCATTAAGGAAGAAAAGCTCTTTTAAACGAGCCCTAGTTTGTTTAAATCGCATAACCTAAATCAGAGTTATCCTTATTTTAATAAAAGCAAATTTAACCTTCCCCCACCACTTTATTTTAACAGATAGAACAAAACACTCCAAAAAAATTACAAATTTCTCGACGATTACAATAGTAATATTTAAAATACCTGTTCACCTGCATATTTTTGAGAAAAACCCTGTTTTCTGATTGGCTGTTAGAGAAACACCCCCTAGCGGTCATTTCTCGAACTTGAAAATAATTTCCAGCGATTTCTCTTGGTCGATTTACTTATTACAATTTTTTCCCAAAGTTATATGATAAGTAGTTTCTGAGATACAGCCGGCGTCCATGCTTAGTTGGCCACCCGGTACTAATAATTAATAAATATTGTAATCCCAAACCCAATTAAAGAAAACAAAAAAAAATAATGAGATGCCTGATCACCTCTACTTCCTACATTTAAAAAATTCAAAATGCTACGGGAAACTTATCAGACGATTTAAATATTTAATCGCAATTAGATATTGTGTGGGAAACTAACCTAAAATTGTTCCAACTCTCCAGGTAAGTAACTTAACGTGAAAGTTTGCGGCAAGTTTTCCAACTAAACCGGTACAGCTGCCCTTATAAACTGTTATTTAAATTTCTCTCCCGGCAGCGGCAGAGGCATCCGCACAACTTAAATTGCACGTAGCGATAAAGATTTTCTCCTTCCACGTGCAAGCTAATGAATTAAAACTTTGCCTAGTTTGGATGAGGAAGAATAAATACCTTATTCGATGTATTTATATTGAGTTTTTTACTTGAAATAGTGGGCTCGCGATAGAAATCCTCCACTGTGCTTACAAAAATCTATGGGAGAATCAATAAAAGTTGAAGTGCACACCATCAAAATATTTGACGAATGCAGGTTATAATGATGCCAAGGTTACTTTTTTACTTTGACTTTTGACAAATGTCTTAAAATAAAATTTGCTCAATTTTAAACATAATATCGTCTGTCCAACGACAATATCCTATATATAGGATGGTCCGAACTGTATTCCGGAAAGTGATTCGGCAGCGTATTCTGCGTATAAAAATAAGTAAAAAAGTTCGTATAAATGTATGTCCTAAGATAGTTAGTTTCGGAGATACAGTGTGTAGAAATTTCATTTTTACTTAGATTTTTTCCAAATAATTTCCGAAGTAACGTAAATATTTGGATGAAAATTCGTGTCTGGGGGTTTTTTAACATGAAAAAAATGATTTTGATGTCAATATGACTCCCACATGTAGGGGGCGCCACCTACATATGTTTTAACTGTTTTGGAGTAATAACTTTTGTCCGTACCAGTATAAAGGCCTGGTTTTTCTGACCAGATCGGCCCGAAATATTTCGGTGATATAGCACGAAAAGTTCGTTAGCGTTTCCGGCCAAACCCAGTATATGTGTAGGACGCAGTAGTGGTTTGTCTAGATCGGAACGAAATTTCGGGAACGTATCCGGACAGCAGTTCGTCTGTATCAAACTAGTTTTGATTTGAACGATCTCAAATCGGCGTAGTTCGCCGAACTTGTTAGGTTAAGTTAAGGTTGTGAAAAAAAATTGTGAATTTTGGCGGATTTATTTTTATAAAATTACTATTTACAGTATGTGTGTAAAGTGAATCAATAAATTAATTAAAATTCGAGTGTTTATTTCTCGAAAACATATTTAGACCCGTCGATTTTCTTTTCTTGTCACGCATTTGAATAATAAAATTATTCACGGTGATTCTAAAAAAGTTGGGCTGTTTATTTTTTCTTTATGTAATTTATTTCATTCTTTATGTAATTTAGTACAGTATGGAATAGTTGTGGAGTTAAACGGAAAAATTCTTTGAACTTTGTATCATTATCCGAAAGATGCTTTAACACTAACAGTTTGTAAGCACCTTCTTTGTTCCTATTCTCAAACATTTTCAGAACTCTATTATGTTCAGAACATACTTCTAATAACGCATAGTACTCATCATCATCATCCTGTTCTTCTTCTAAAATCATAGCGATAAAAAAATCCATTTAGAAGCGTAAAAAGAACCTAGGTACGTACAACGCAAAATTTTAATGATTGAATAGAACGAACTGAAATACCTAATCATAACGAATTTAATCTCCGACAAACCACACGCAGACGAAACTTCGGAACGAACTGAGTTCGGTAAATTAGAGCGTTCTGTACGGAAATATTCACCGAAATATTTCGGGCCGATCTGGTCAGAAAAACCAGGCCTTAAAACTACTGAATGAAAAAATATACATTTACGTGACTTTTTACGTAAAAAATGTCTCTTGGTAAAAATCGCTACGAGCAATCGTTCTCAAGATATTTTAAATGGAAATAGTCAATACATGTAATTATTGACAAAAAATAAACACGTTGAGTAGATAGTTATTTGACTAAAATAATAAATTTGGAAAATTTTTATTTTTTTAAATTAATCATAAATTGATCTGCGAAAAAATAGAGTATGTTCAAAAAAAACAGAGTGTGTTCAACTTTTGGCAAAAAAAACTTTCAAATTTATGATTTCAGTCTAATAACTGTTTAGTCAACCTGTTTAATTTATGTCAATAATGATAAGTATTGATAATTTCGATTCCAAATATCTCAAGAACCATTACTCGTAGCGGTTTTTACCAAGAGACCTTTTTTACCTAAAAATCGTCGTCAATTTATATTTTTTACTCACTTGTTTTATACAGGTACGGACGAAAAGTTATTACACTTCAAACCAGTTAAAAATATGTAGGTGACGCCCTCTACAAGTAGGAGTCATATTGACATCAAAATCAAATTTCTCATCTCAAAAAACTCCCAGACACCAATTTTTATCCAAATATTGATGTTACTTCGTAAATTATTTAGAAAAAATCGAAGAAAATATGAAATTTGTACACCTTGTATCTCCGAAACTAAGCATTTTAGGACATACATTTGTAAGAACTTTTTTAACTATTTTTATCAACAGCATATGCTGACGAAGTTTCCGGAATACAGTTCGGACCACCCTGTATATAGACAGTGATAGATGTGTCTGTCACTTTATTTCAAAGTAGCTTATTTTATTTTACAAAGAAATAAGTTGGTACAATTGGAACGTATAGCAGGAAATTAATATATTTAAAATTTGAGTGACAAGTAATTACTCCAAATTTTGTCAAAAAACTGTATAAAACTGAAAAAAATCTAATCGAGTTATTTTATTTCAAAAAAAATTACGGTATGTGTTAATACAAAACAAATAAGTGTGTACTTTAAAGTACATTAATTTAACAAAACACCACATACCAAAAAAAAATATAAAAAAGAACTATTTCTTACTTTCAAACTTCAAGGAACTTCCTGCATATATTATTACATTTATAAAATTATTACAAATAAAAAAATTTAATATTGCACAGGAATAAATAAAACGCGACATAAACAAAACAATTTTATATCTTAAAAGTTGATTAATTAACTTTAATCTTATTTTTTTTAATCTAGTACCTTTTGACATTATCTTTCGGCAATGCTAAAATCTATTATTTACCTATCGTGTGATGTCGTTATTTTACAGCTACTCTAATTTTTAGTACTATTACAAACTTTAATGGTGGCTAATAAAACTTTCTGTCTGGGCACCGAATATTAACTATAAACTGTGCTCTGGGTCTACAGTTAATTTTCCCTCCACTTAACTTCAAAAAACACAAAACACACGTAATAACACGAACCAAAATGCAAAAGCAATCCGCAAATGTTTATCATCTTCCGAAACGCAGGTTATTTGACATAATTTGACACAAATTATAACCTATACTTTGGCAAGAGTTCAAAAGCTTCCAAAATATTAAGTCGAGTTCATACGCATCTGCGTCCGTGCATCGTTCATCGTTCCGTCGCTCCAATAATATTGAAATATGATCTGTCATTATTGAAATAAACCAACAAAACTGGTTGAAAACAACAAGAGAAAACGCACAACGGATTTATATATAAACCTATCCATAGTTAACTTAGAAAAAAATATTAGAAACTTTTTCGTGAAATAAATGGATTGGTATGGACGTCATCTGCTTTTTTTCTGTCATCGTCTGTCGAAATTTTACCGGAGTAATAAAACTTCATAGTATACAGGGTAGCGCACCTCATTCGCCTCGGTTGATTATACAAAAACGGAAAAATGTAGAAACAAAATTTTTTATGGGTATATGTGGGGAGACAATGTGCACAATTTAAAATTATTTTGAAATATACAGGGTGTTTCAGAACTAAGATCCATACCAAAGTTATATTTTTTCTTATGGGACACCCTGTATTTTATTTCATTTTTGGATTCTTGGGCCCAAAAAAAGGTATTTATTATAAGGGTTAAATATGTTTAAAATCTTTGGTTTTTGAGATATTTAGAGATATTTAAATTTGCATGCTGCAATAGAATATACTATTAACACCCTGAACTTTACTTTTCAGAATTAATTCTTATGCTGAGTTTAAAGGTAGAGAAATAAACTTTACTGAAAAATGGTATTGGTTCCTTAAATTTATACCGGGCTATCAAAAGTTGCTGATCTATTTTAAGGATATATTTTATATAAAAACTTCGTTATTTCAAATGCAACACCCTGTATTTTTTTAAATAAATCGAAGCAGATTCAAATTCTCTTTCAAACTATCTATATAGGGTTTCCTATACCTATCTAGCTCAGGTTTTGAATAAAAAGCGATTTTTCAATAAAATTGTAATCAAGATGACTGGTGTCGCCATGGAAATTTTCTAGTGACAGTTAGTAACTATTTTCAAAATCGACATTAGTTTATGGACATTATTATTTATAATTTATAACAGTTTACTTAAATTTACCTACAAGAGTTTAATAAGTAAGTATTTATTACTTTATCAAGAGAAATAAAGCAGTATCTGCTGGCGGAACGAATAGATATGCTACTAGTGATATTATTTTGTGAGGAAAATTGATATCCAAATAGGAGATATCCAAATAGGAATCTTCCTGATAAGCGTTTCTTTGAAAAACTGCTTGTCCTATTTCGCAAAGCTAGTAGTGTGGTTTATAAAAAAAACTATTAGGCAGAAACCTGTCGTTGGAAGTGAAGAAAATGAATTTGCCGTAATTGGCTCTTTTATAGAAAATGCATATATCTACATGTCATCGTAATATAATTCAAAGAACTACTTCTTCGTTTTTCTTGATAGAATAATAAACACATATTTAATAAATATTATTTATTAAACTATTGTAGGTAAATTAAATAAAAGTAAATTGGTATAAATTTAAATAAGTCAATAAACTAATTTCGATTTTGAAAATAGCTACTAACTGTTAATAGAAACTTCCCATGACAACACTAGCCATCTTGATTACAATTTTATTGAAAAATCGCTTTTTATTCAAAATCTGAGCCAGATATATACAGGAAACCCTAATATAGTTTGAAAGAGCATTTAAATCTGCTTCAACTTATTTAAAAAAATACATAGTGTTGCATTTGAAATAACAAAGTTTTTATGTAAAATAAATATTTAAAATAGACCAGCAATTTTTGATACCCCTGTATACATTTAAGGAAGGAATAAAATTTTTCTGTAAAGTTTATTTCTCTACCTTTAAACTCAGCACAAGAATTAATTCTGAAAAGTAATGTACAGGGTGTTAATAATCTATTCTATTGTAGCATGCAAATTTAAATATCTGAAAAACCAGATTTTAAACATATTTAACCCTTATAATAAATACCTTTTTTTGGGCCCAAAAATCCAAAAATGAAATAAAATACAGGGTGTTCCATAAGAAAAAATATAACTTTGGTATGGACCTTAGTTCTGAAACACCCTGTACATTTCAAAATAATTTTAAATTGTGCACATTACCTCTTCACATATACCCATAAAATATTTTGTTTCTACATCTTTCCGTTTTCGTATAATCAACCGAGGCGAATGAGGTGCGCCACCCTGTATATCTCCATAATAATTGATTGTTGTCCTAACATTTATACGTCAAACTACACTTAATTTTTAACAAGAATTAACTTCAAAAAGTGTTTTGAACTTTTAAACACCCTGTATAATATTGTATGCAAATATTATTTCACACAAAACTAAAAAAACATTTCAAATTTATTTTAAACTTATATACTAGTCCCAGTTTTACAAGTAAACACCCAGCGCAATTTCATTTTGTAACAGTTATATAAACTTCCCAGGCATCTGTAGCATCCGTACCTACCTAGAACTTAAATTGCGTGTAACGATAAGGCTTTCACGTTTCGGGCTAATGAATTTAAACTTTTTCCTTATTCACTGACGAGGAGAAATGCTTCTGCCGATGTGCGGAAATAGAAAAAGTTTCTGTCGAAGATGGATGTTGTTAGAGAAGATATTGCCGCGCGTGTTTTAAAAGTAATATCGCTATAAATTCGTACCTTTGAAGTTTGCAAATGCACCGTGAACGGTCTTGTTGCGTCTCTTTTACGTTTAAAACTTTAATATGATCTGTTACATACTGACACTATTAATAGTGCTAGCGGTACAACTAAATTTTCAAGAAAAAGCTGCACTTAATGATACAAGCAATCCACTTTGCAGAGGTGTTCTAGGGACTTAATAGAATGATTTAACCCGTAGTTCCTAAATTTTTATCCCTTAGGATTCGAGTTTGTGTGGGGTGAATTTCGGGGGTAAAATACTGAAATGTGTAAATAAAGCTCAAAAGCCACATTTAAACGTAATATACTATATCATGAACTTAATGCTTATGTTAAAATAGGCAAATATCCCCCGGAAGTAGAGCTAAACCACCATTTTTCAAAATGGCGACTGAAAAAATAACATTTTTGATATCTGGAAACATTAATGTGTTGGTATCATTTTATAAGTTTTTGAGGTCGCTGAATACGTTAGTAATTATAAAAATACGATTAAATACGACCTTTAGCCATTAGTAGGAATTTTGGGAAATATTGTAGAAGTTATAAGTGTGGTTCCAAAAAAACAGGAAAGCTGCAAAACCGTTTGTCATGAAATTCGCAGTATACGATTTTACGGATCTCAACAGTCTCTTTGCTCAAGAAAATCAGACGTGCCCTCCATCACTATCACTAAATGGAGAAATGAAAAGTGGAGATAAATCCCAGCTTGTGCATATCCTTGAAAAGCTTGCACCTCAAACAGCAGCTTCCGATGTTTATGACTCCTTGGTACTTGATGGTGCTGTACTGGCCTACAGTGTTAAGCCCCGTTCTGGTATTAAAAGCTTCAAAGAATATGTTGTGCAATTGCAGCAACATATTAGCAATTCTGTCAAAAATTTAGGAACAAAGCGGGTTGACATAGCAAGGGACATGTATTTAGAAACAAGTCTTAAGAGCGCTATGCGCAATAACCGAGGTTCTGGAGTTCGTCGTCAAGATCTTCCAACGAAAGGTTTCATAATCGAATGTTCGCCTTTATTTAAATTTATGTAATGTTAATTTATCTGTCTAGGAACCCTGCCAAGTAATTGGGATGATTACCTTCGTAATGATCTGAATAAAGGGGAATTGTTCAGTTATCTAGCCCAATCGCTTTTGAACGATTCTGATATCCATATTGTGACAAAAGTAGGCGATAAAATATTATCGTCGAAACAAGGTTCAAGCAATTTACACGGTTTCCTATGTACCCATATGGAGGAAGCAGATTGCCGCCTCATTTTACATACGAAGGATATGGTGTCGAACGATGCTGAACGTGTGGTGATTCAGAGCAACGATACTGATGTTGTAGTACTAGCAGTTTCATTCTTTTTCGAACTGAAAGGGAAGGGACTGCGGGAATTGTACACACTTTTCGGGTTTGGAAATCATCGCCGATACATTAGTGTCCATTCCACTGCCGAAAGTTTAGGAGAAGCAAAGTCAGTTGGAAGAATACACAGTTGCCTTTTATAGTGTACGGGATGAAAACAACTGCAGAAGGGTTAATCAAGCAAAGAAACATTTACTCGCAACTGAAAGCAAACACATAAACGCAATTCCTCCAACAAGCGGTGCACTCATTCAACACATTAAACGATGTGCGTACCAGGCAGGTCACTCCTCCAGATAGTCCTCCTTCTCCAACAATGTGGGGTTGGGCCAAAGAAAAGGACCATTTTGGACTCTTCTTCCAGAAATTTGGAGTGAATGTAGGGCTCTAGACAGCTGAGGCGTGCAGCCATTCGTTGCAGCCACATCGCTGGCTTTCACAGCCTCTGGTGCAAAGGCAACGATGTTCTTGCCGTCTTGGCATGCAAGAAGTGCAAAGAACAATGCTCTAATCAGAGGTGTGTGAACATTATCAATATTCTTAAAAATATGTATGTTATTTGTTTTTTTTTATTTCTAGGTACAGCGCTCCACAGTCTGAATTAGATAATGACCGAGATTTCGACGAAGTTTAGATTTACATTTTATGTTAAATAAATAGTACATATTATGTACCTACAGTAAAATTCGTTGCGTTCTAACTTATACTCACCTATTTTTTCTTACCCATATTTCACATACTAACGGCTAGATAACTGGGGATGTATCTAATCGCCTTTTTATGGTTTCAAACGTATTCAGCGACCTCAAAAACCTATAAAATGATACCCAACACATCAATGTTTGGAATTACCAAAATTTTACTTTGCCAGTCGCCATTTTGAAAAGTGGCGTCTTGGATCGTCTTCTAAGGGATGTTTGTGTATTCTAGCATCAGCATTTCGTTCATGAGAAAGCATTATTACGTCTAAACGCTCATTTTTAGCATTATTTACGTTTCAGTATTTTACCCTCGAATTTCACCCCCCACCCCTCAAACCGGAATCCTAAGGGATGAAAATTTGGAAACTACGGGCCAAATCGTTTTATTAGGTCCATAGACCATCTCTGCAAAATGGCTTGCTTGTATCATTAAGTGCAGTTTTTTTTGTGTACCGCTAGCACTATAAAGATATTTTACTTTTTTAATTATTTACTAGCGTGTACCGGCGACTTCGTTCGCATCGAATTAAACATTTGTAATGGTGATGATAAAGCAAAGCAAAAATTTCCATTAACACACAGACTGGAATTTGATTTTCGAAAAATCCGTTTGCCAAAAATAAGCCTTTTACGTCAAGCGGTTTAAGCAGAATCGTGGTTAATCAATTACCCAACTTTTTGGAACACCCTGTATGATTTTTAAAAAAAAATCAAGATATGTAAAAAACAAAATAAATTATGCATGTCCAAACGTTTTCCTGAAAGACTAACCGTTTTTTAAATAACAAATATTGTAATATTTAAGGGGCGTTTTCACCCTCTTGGAATTTGAGATTCGAGAAACCCCTCTTTATCGAACCTCTACACCCCACAGTCCATTCGTTTACCAAAAATCAGCTTTAAACGTCAAGCAGTTTAAGCAGAATCGTGGTTACTCAATGGTCATATTTTATGAAAAACCCTGTATAAATTTTTAAATAATCCTAAAATATGTAAAACAACAAAATAAAATATACGTGTTTAAGAGTTTTTCCGGAAAACTCACCGGTTTTTAAATAAAAAATATTCTAATATTAGAGGAGTGGTTTCACCCCCTTAGAATTCGAGTTTCGTAAATTCCCTTCTTATCGAACCTCTACACCCTAAAGTCAATCCGTTTTCCAAAAATCAGCTGTTTACGTCAAGCGCTTTAAACAGGATCGTGATTAATCAATGACCAGATTTTTCGAAACACCCTGTATACATTTTCAAAAAATCTTAAAATATGTAAAAAAACAAAAATATACGTTTAAGCGATTTTTCGGAAACTTGACCGTTTTTTAAATAAAAAATATTGTAATATTTGAGGGGTGGTTTCACCCACTTGAAACTAGAATTTCAAACAATCCCTTCTTATCGAACCCCTGCACCCTAGAATCAACCTGTATGCCAAAATTGAGCTTCTTACGTTGAGTGGTTTTATCGTGATTAATCACTTAAGGATTTAATATATTAGTATAGATTTTCCTCAATATTGTCAAGACTCAAATATAGACCAACTTGGATTTATATTAATTTGAGAAAAACCATATTTCACATTAAGCCAATTTGATCTAAACCCAAGGGAATCATTTACGTATAATACACGAATAAATACATTTAAAATCTGGTCGATGTAACGTGGACGTTTCAAGGTGAAGTTCGTTGCAAACATTGGTTGTTGAAACATATACAAAAAAAAATTTTTGATGACACACATTGCGACATTGCGATAAGCATTGGAATTTAAAGGACTATGCTAAAGAAAGCGGGTGAGTCGATAGAGAGTTGAAGAGATTAGCCAGTTAGTCAGTAAATAAGTCACACAGCCAGCGTCTTTCTGATGTAAGTAATTCAGTATACTCTATATCTAGTCTTGGCATTTCCCAAAATTGTCTCCTCGTATTAAAATAACGTATAAAAATGTAAACAAAGCAAAAACTCAAAGAGACAACTTAGGAGGAAATTAAAAAAAACATAAAAATATCCTTGAATTTTTTTCGTCCTAAAAATCAAAATTTCTATGGTAATATTATTTCAGTTTCATTCTTTGATAGATGGATATTTTTAATTTTGATTAACGTCATATTTTTGCTGTTGTTAAAGTATTATTTTTCAATAACTGTTATTACCCTTTCCATAACATTGAAGTAAATAAATAGTCTGCTTCTTTAATATTCTGAAACAGCAAAAAATATGACGTTAATTAAAATTCTATTAATAACAATATATCAAAGAACAAAAACGAAATTGTATTACCATAGTATCAGTAATGTTTTATTTTTAGGACTTAAAAAATTAAACTATATTCTCATGTCTTTTTTTAATATCCTCCAAAACGGTTTGGAATTTTCGAAAAGTACAAACGGTTTAACCTTTTTAGAAAAAGCAAAAATTGTCATGAAAAATGATTTTTTTCTCAAAATATCAATAAAAAGTTTTTTCTTTTGTAAAGACAATCCGGCGACATATTGTATATCAGTAATTAAAAATCAATAAATGTTTAATGTATGGCTAAAAAAATCTTTATAATTTAAAGAAATACCTACTATCCTTGCAAAATAATTATACATGACCTTTATAAATACATTTTTTTATAAATAAGTATCAACTTATAATTAATTTTTATACAAGAAGATAAAATGGCATTTTATCATCGACCGAAAAGATTAATTCACGAGCGATGAAATCGCGAGTGAATTAATTTCGGGAGACGATAATGCAATTTTATCGCCGTGTATAAAACAATATTTTTCTCCCTAGCGAGTTACGTTTTAAAAAATATTCAGAAATTATTATTTCAAGGAATTTATTACGAGTAGAAAAAAAATTATGCTGGGTTGGCGTTGGTTTCTATGTAATTTGACAAATAAATAAAGCTGTCTCTTTAGTTGTCAGTTTTGCGTCAATATTTTTTAATTCTCTTTGGTGTCGATTGCTGATTGAATTGGAGCCAGAAATGGCTCAAAACGAAATAAGTAAATTACCAACAGATAGTCAGGCTGAGGCGACAAACGCCATATCCAAACGACTTCCATTTAAATCTCGAACAACTTATGGAAAGGAATTCAAAAATTGTGAAAAATCGAAACAATTAAAAAACGTGCGAGAAGAAATAAAGTTTTTAACCTATTCTCGCTGTTAAAGTATTATTTAATCTACCCTTGCGGTGAAAGTACTATTTTATCTACTCTTTTTGATAGATATAAGGCAATTTTAACAGTTGCTATGGAAAAAAGATACAAATCATGAGATACATGTAGATAACAATTCTATAAAGAAGTGTCTGAGTGTTATAATTTTGAAAATTTTGATAACCACCTTTTTTGGAAAATAGTTTAATCCCTTTCAAATCACTAACTCCATTACAATAAAGAAGACAACTTAAACAAAGAAATACAAAAAGTAGAAGTATAAAATTAGACAAATTATGTTCACAGTTTAATATTCACAATTTTTCTAATTATGATTACCATTTTCTCTATAAAAATATTTTTATCCTTTACGTACAAAATCTAGAACATTTCTTATAAAACAGATAGTAAAAATCGGAACAGCGGGAGAGAACACCTGGAGATAAAGACGAACCTGCAGAGAAACGCTTACATATAAGAGGATTTTCCGGACAGTAAGTTCACCTCGCTTCGAAACTCTGCGATAGTTTCCGAGCGTAGAAAACGAGATTGCGAAAAAACACTCGAACCATCTTGCTACAGAAACTCGTTTTATTTCTACTCAAAAGAAGCGCCTCTCAGAGATCGGGTGTTGATTTTTCCCAGTGAGACAGAAGAGTAAAAAGTGTGGGAGATATCATTCCCGCAGGTTTTGGCACTTTTTGACATTAGGTACTTACGTCGTTGTAGTTCTTTAAAGACAAAAAGAGACATGTAAAATAATAATAAAACATTCTTCATGTACATTTAACGTAGTTAATAATATGTTAGTTTAAAAAAAATCTTTAAAATTAATTTTATTAGCTCAAATACGAATATTATAATAAAGCTTCATTCAGAACTTCGCAATTAGTGGTTTAAATTAGACTTTATACTTTTTATTTTACGATCATTCACAATCTCTAAAAAACACAATTAAAATCTAATATTTACCTTCTTCTTCTTCTTACAGTGCCATAGAGCGTCGGCTACCTCCCGCATGTACTTGCGATGTGTGTCATCAGTGTTTCATAAGTACACGGGACCTACAGTTTATTGCCGAATCCGAACGGCACTATTTGAGAGGCTGTACAAGGCAAATATACTCAAGATGGTTTGTCATTGTCTTCCTTGAGGTGGCGGCTCGTTGGTCGCTCTATTTAGATAAATAAATATTTTTATTTAAATAAATAAAGCGACCGTACTGGCTGGGGATCGAACCCAGTACCTTCTCCTCCGCAGATCGACACACTAGCGCTGGAGCTACGGCCGGCCACTAAAATATTTACCTTATAAAGCAATAAACTTTTGATTTATAACCACAATTTCTCTTGGCGGAAGATAATCAAAGGCCAAAATGACGTTTTTCGTAAATTTTGAAGTATAATTAGAGGAAAAGTTAAAAGTTTGTTAATTTTTTCTACTAATTGAATATGTCTACCACTAATTTTGACGTTTTGAATGCTTACATTGAAATTAAAGAAACAAACTTCTACGTTAATTGAAACCACTAATTTATTCCACTAATTGCGAGGTTCTGAATGAAGCTTAAAAGAACAAACTTCTACGCTAATTGAGACCACTAATTTAGTCCACTAATTGCGAGGTTCTGAATGAAGCTTAAAGGAACAAACTTTTGCGCTAATTGAAACCACTAGTTTTTTCCACTAATTGCAAGGTTCTGAATGAAGCTTTAATCACAAGCAGCAGTATTATTAATGTATTTGAGAGAGTTTTACAAAGATTTTCTCCTTCTCCAATATCAGTCGTACCAAAGTTTATTTCACAAAGGGTTGTCTTGGTACACTCAGTGAAGAAGTGTTCTGGTGTTTCTCCTACAAAATCTCCCTTTTCCATTGTTTCTTAACTTCAATCCACTAAGGATCCATCATACCTTTAATTCATTGTGTGCAATCCAGTGTCTTGTTAATAATCCCGTGATAATCCGAAGAATATTCTTACTTAATTCGAGGAAACTCTTTGATTTCTTCGGTTGTATGTGCTGGAAAATTTCTTCATGTGTCTTAGACCATTGGAGGATTTCCATTCCAGGTTACGGATGAAATATTCCAGGTTCTTGAGTTGTGCTGTAAGATGGTTTTCAATTGGGAAGCAGAACGCTCCAGTTACTGGAGTTCTTTGTAGTATCTTGGAAATCTCCGTTTCGTACAGTCTATTTATATTATTTATCCGATGGGCCCGAATTCTGGAATTTTAACATAAAAATGTTACGCTTTCAAAGCGGTAAGCGAAAGTATCCGATTAGAAGAACGCCAAGCAGTCGATTTTGGTATTCTCTTTGCTGTGCGAATCAGATACGCGTTGAGCACATATTGGCAGCATCGCAATTCTCGGGTAACTACGTAATAGTTTACTAATGTCAAATGTGGATAAAACGATGAAAAATGTCAATGTTACGTGAATTTCATAACCTATTGTTGAGTTATGTCAACCTATTGTTACGTTTTTCGTCGGTTCCGTGTGGATAGAAAGTCACAATTTATTTAAACACTATTTATTTAACACTAATTAACAAAAACAATAACGATAAAAGACTTATAGAACTATTTACAAACGATTTATAACTAAGAATTTATTTTGAATTTTAGCGCGTCAACTGCACTGGTATATTTATAACTGCCCCCTGTAGGCCACCGCCGCCGGCTTTATACCGACAGGTAAAGAACTCTAGAATTGTCCATAGATCGTTAGGTGCGTAGAAGGTTTCCGAATGTTCTCGTATGTACTAGTCCATTCCAGTGGGACTCGATTCTTCTCGAACGAATGAATCATTGCGGTGTCTATGCGATGTTAAGGTCATCCGAGGGCGGGCCATATTGTGAGGTTAGGTCGAGTCCACACCGGCCCGCAACACTGCCCCTTCTTAGGGCACATGCTCGTCCCGAGATTATACGGTGAATGAAGGTATTTGCAAAGCTGGCCCCTGGTACATTGCGAAGTCTGGTAGAAATAGCAGTCTACAGTTTTCTCTCCCGATCTCAGCTTTGGGTTGTAGCAGCAAACGAGGATCTCGATTCCCGTAAATCTGAACAAGACTTCAATCATGTTCCGGATTGTACGCCAACTCAAACCATCGAGTCCACACGCCAGCTTCGGAATGGCTAATCGTGCAATGTTGTTGTTTAGCAGGGCTTCTCTCAGTTCAATCAGGGTCTTCCATAGATTGAGATAAGTCGGCTTACTCGGGGACCATTCCTTGGTGACCAGGTAGAAGATGTGCCTTGCTTGACCATGTGCATTGTCGGTTAGCCTCAAGACGCTTCCAACCTCTGGATCCTGTCGGCGTAGTTCTCCGACACGCCCAAACTTCTCATTGAACGTCGCAGCGATTCCTCTGGACATCCGCAAATCTCGAGCCACACAATGAGCGAGCGAATAATCAGGAGGCACGGAAAAGAGGTCTCGTTGATCTTCTTTGGTTACACCATAGCGAGCCTTCTCACTGCTGTTGTATCGGGCCATGAAATCGTCAAAGGACATCTCCGAATCAGGGGGATCAAAGCTGCAGGTTCTCACGGTCCCAGCACGATCTTCTATTTCGCCTTGGTAGGGGCTCAAACGGTTGAAATGGACTACCCTCGGTTTTCCTTTTGGCAATTTTCTGATACGGTATACGACGTCATTAATTCTATCCATGACTTCGTATGGCCCTTCCCACGAGGATTGTAGCTTCGGAGATAACCCACGACGTCTCTGCGGGTTATATAGCCACACCAACTTCCCTGGTTGGTATCCTCCATGCTCAGCTTGAATGTCGTAGTGTTCCTTCATTCGGTCACTAGCACTTTGAATATTTAGGCGGACTCTCTGATGAATGTCGTCCATCCTTTGACGTAGTGTGTGGACATAATCTTCTCCGGCGACTTCTTCTCCCGGTCGGCAACCAAATTTCAGATCACAGGGTAGGCGCACTTCCCGTCCCATAACGATGCTGGCTGGAGTTTGCCCTGTAGATTCTTGGACGGATGAACGGTAGGCCAACAGGAACAGGTGAAGAAATTTGTCCCAGTCTCTTTGGTGGTCAGAGACTACTTTGGCCAGATAACGGTTGATAGTTCTGTTCATGCGTTCAACCATCCCATCGGATTGTGGATGTAGAGCAGTCGTCCTGGTCTTGCGGATGTTCAGGACTTCACAGACGCCTTGGAACAGATTGGACTCAAAGTTTCTTCCCTGATCTGAATGAAGCTCCATGGGAACACCAAACCTGCAGATCCATTCTTTAACAAGGGCATCAGCAATCGTGGACGCTTCTTGATTTGGCAACGCGTAGGCCTCGACCCATTTGCTGAAGTAATCCATTACTACCACAATGTATTTGTTGCCATCGTTCGTCTCCGGGAAAGGACCAGCCACGTCGATCGCTATTCGTTCGAAGGGACTACCAACATTGTACTGGCGCATAGGGGCTTTACCACGCTTTTGTGGCCCATTGATGGCTGCGCAAATGTCACATTTCTTACACCAGGCCCTCACCTCTTCTTTGCAGTTCACCCAGTAGAACCGTTCACGCAGCTTGCCAAGTGTCTTGGTAATACCAAGATGTCCACCGCTGGTTCCATTGTGAACTTCCTCCAAGACTTCTGGGACCCTCTTCTTTGGAATGACGATCTGCCTTCTCTCTTCTTGTCCCTCCGGTCTCTCGATCACACGGCGAAGTAGTCCGTTATCTATTACCAAAGAATGCCACTGAGCCCAGTATGACTTTACGTTCGGCGAATATCTGCAAACTTCTTCCCACGTTGGTCTTTGGCCTGCGTTTTTCCAGTTAATTACTAAACCCAATTCTGGGTCACTGGTTTGGTCATTTGCAAGATCTTCGGGTTGCCAACTATCATTAACCACAGTTGTTCTTAGGAGTTTCACTTCTTTCTCTTCTGCTCGGGAACAATGCTTACAGTCCTTAGCGCAAGGTCTTCTGGAAAGTGCGTCGGCATTCCAATGGATTGCCCCAGCTCGATGTTCTGTGTCGAAGTCAAATTCTTGTAATTGTTCAATCCATCTAGCTACCTGCCCTCAGGATTCTTAAACTGCAACAGCCATTTTAAAGCAGCATGGTCTGTTCTTAACAAGAACTTTCTTCCATAGAGATACTTGTAGAAGTGTTCCACTGCTTTAACTACGGCTAGTAATTCTCGTCTGGTCACGCAGTAGTTCCTTTCCGGCTTTGACAAGGTCTTACTAAAATAACCAATTACTTTTTCTTGGCCATCGTGGATTTGAGACAGAACAGCGCCTAATCCAACATTGCTAGCGTCGGTATCTAATATAAAGTTTCCGTTGCCAAGAGGATAGCTAAGTACAGGCGCACTAGTCAGGGCTTTCTTCTATCTTCGGAATGCCTCGTCAGAATCTGAGTCCCAAGAGAAACGCCTCTCGCCTTCGGTAAGTCTGGTCAATGGTTTTGCGATGGTGGTGAAACCCTGTACATAACGGCGATAATATGTGCATAGCCCCAAAAAGCTTCTGAGTTCATGTTTGTCTTTGGGTATCGGTCACTCTTCCACTGTCTTGGTCTTCTGTGGATCTACCGCAACTCCTTGGGAGGAGACTACATGGCCCAAGTAGTGTACCTTTTCTTGACACAGATGACATTTCTTGGGGCTAAGTTTCAAACCAGAGCTCGCAAGTCGCTTGAAAACTTCTTCCAAATTCTTCAGATGATCGTCGAAGGATTTCCCCATCACTATAATGTCATCCAGGTACACTAAACAGGTGTCCAGGATAGTCCCTTTAACACAGACTCCATTAGTCTCTCAAAGGTAGCTGGCGCGTTGCACAATCCAAAAGGCATGACGGTAAATTGCCACAGTCCGGAGCCCACCGAGAACGCTGTCTTCTCTCTGTCTTTCGGCGCCATGTCGACTTGCCAATATCCACTCTTCAGATCTAACGTAGAGAATATCGTTGACCCCGCCAGCGTGTCTAGAGTATCGTCTATCCTCGGCAGGGGATAACTATCCTTCTTGGTAACATTATTGAGCTGCCGATAATCAACACAGAACCTGGTGGTACCGTCTTTCTTCTTTACTAGTACTACCGGCGATGTCCACGGGCTGTTAGATGGTTCGATGACACCCTCTTCTTTCATTTCTCGAAGGATTTTATCAGCTTCTTCACGTTTGGCGAGCGGAAGTCTTCTCGGATTTTGTTTGATTGGTCGTGCATCTCCGGTATCAATTTTGTGTTGTACTAAATTGGTACGACCTCTCTGTCCTGCTTCTCCTTTATCAAACACATCTTGATACTTGATTATCAGGTTTCTCAATTTTCTTCTATTTTCGGGAGATAATCCTTTAACGTTTACTAACTCCTTCACCATTTTGTCCGGAATTTTTGAAGTCGAAACTTTGGAGGCTTCCACGCTTCGAACGACTGAGGAGACCGAACAACAGTACCCTAAGAGGGTTCCCTTCTTCAAGGATACAGAATAATAATTCGTGTTCATTACTCTCACCGGTACAGTTTTCTTCGCTCGTAGCAGGGCTTTTCCAACAGCGATCCCTCGTCCTATTTCGCTGTCATGGTTCCTTGGCTCCAACAGAATAATACTCCCATTATTCATTTTACCTTCTAGGCAACCATCCAAAAATATCTCACAGCGCTCAGGGATCGAAACATCTTCTGCTACCACCACGCGAAGCGTCTCCTCACATTTTCGATGCAGAACCACTTCTTCTTCATTTATTTTCAAAATTCCTTGTTTGAGGTTTAGCTCAAAACCTCTAGTGGTCATGATGTCCATTCCGAGAATAAGTTCATCTTCGATGTCTGCTACTAACACTCGATGATTAAAACAGGTGCTTCCGATAACAAAATTAAGGTTTACTTCTCCATGGACAGCAGCGGAGCCCCCCGTAGCAGTACGTAGTCGCCATTGTGTTGTTTTAACCTTCTTCGAAGTTTTAAGAATGTTCGGTCTGATTTTTGAGAATTCTCTGTCATTTTATTTTCTAATTTTTGTAGGCACGAGTCAAGGTCACCTTCCAACTCAAAGCAAAATGTGTCAGGATCCTCACCTTCCTCCACCAAAACGTCTCTCAGTCTAGCTTGCAAAATGCTTTTCCTTCCATCTGTCTCGCACTCTCTCTCTTCCAAAATGCATTTCAGTTCGGACACTTTCAAGTCTTCAACAATTTTTTCGAAGCCATTTTCAGTCTTTTTATTTTTCTAGTCTATCACACACGCCACACTTGACACCAATTGTTACGTTTTTCGTCGGTTCCGTGTGGATAGAAAGTCACAATTTATTTAAACACTATTTATTTAACACTAATTTACAAAAACAATAACGATAAAAGACTTATAGAACTATTTACAAACGATTTATAACTAAGAATTTATTTTGAATTTTTGCGCGTCAACTGCACTGGTATATTTATAACTGCCCTCTCTAGGCCACTGCCGCCGGCTTTTATACCTACAGCAAAAGAAATCTAGAATAGTCCATAGATCGTTAGGCGCATAGAGAAGGCTTTCGAATGTTCTCGTATGTACTAGTCCATTCCAGTGGGACTCGATTCTTCTCGAACGAATGAATCATTGCGGTGTCTATGCGATGTTAAGGTCATCCGAGGGCGGGCCATATTGTGAGGTTAGGTCGAGTCCACACCGGCCCGCAACACTATTTTTCAATGGATATGTCATTATTCTATTATACGAGGGAAATGTTTAAAAGACCCTTTAAGACCTGATATTTTCGATGTTTTGAACAATATTTATAGGTTGGGTTGGAGTTTATAGGAAAAGAAGAAATAGTTTTCACTAGCGCGTCAGATGAGAATCTCCAAATCGGTAGTTAAATACGCGCTAAGCGAAAATTAACGTCATCTACGCTGGGCGTCCAAAAGCGCTTAGCGTTTTCTGAGTTCAGAAAAGAATTTCAGAGTTTCAGAATTCGGGCCCAGACTTTGTATACCTCAAACAAAAAGTTATCACATCATCAAGTTAATACATTCCTTGAAATACCGCTCGAAAGTTTTTAACGAAACTAAAACAACCAGAATTTAATTCACTGTTTTCTCATTAAGTCTTTGTCCGTATAACGACCAGCTCCACCCACCTAAACTAATAACGAGAGTTGTTTTGTTGGTAAAACTTTGGCCCAACGTGTACGGGAAACAGGGCAGAGCGTCTGTTGCACTTTGGATTATTCGATTAGGTTAATCAAAACTCTGGAAAGGGGGAGCGAGCGGATCGTTCCAGAGCTGGCAGAAGAGTTATTTGTCGGTTTCGGTTGCGGCCATTTTGATACAGTCTGGTTCGCCCAGATGGAACGCTTGTCTGGATGTGTGCCTTGTGTAGGTTAGGGCGTGGAAAAGTTTTGAAAAGGACAGCGACGGTTTTGGGTTAACCGCGCTAGTTAAACGAAAATTTAAATTGGATATTATCAACTCGTTCTAGGGAATATACCGGGTGGTCTGAATTATAATCGAGAAAATTAAGCAACACACTCTGCAGATTCTCCTCGTTTCGGAGATACATGGTGTAGAAGTTTTAATTTATTTAAAAAATGTTTGTAACTCTGTGGCGGATTCATCTGTCCAAAAAATTCCTATGAGTATTTCGCCACTGTAAGAAAATCTACAAAATAAAATAGTTATTTTTTGTAAACACTGTTGCGTTATTCCAAAGAAGACTAATTGTCAGCAGTGCTTTAGTAATAAACAAATTTGCCTAACGGACAAAAAAAATGTTTAACGTTTTGGAAAGTATATCTCTTTCTGTCGTCGAAAGCAAAAAAAGCACAAAGAACAAAGAAAAAATTATTTATATTATATATCTGGTGATTAGACTGTTCAAACCTAAAACAACAAGTTATCGCATCGTACAATATATTCCTTGAAATCCCAACTCGAAGGTTTTTAACGAAACTAAGACAACCAGAATTTAATTCACCCTTTTCTCGTTAAGTCTTTGTCCGTATAACGACCACCTCCACCCACCTAAACTAATAACGAGTTGTTTTGCGGTAAAACTTTGGCCCAACGTGTACGGGAAACAGGGCAGCGCGTCTGTTGCACTTTGGATTATTCGATTAGGTTAATCAAAACCCTGGAAAGGGGGAGCGGGCGGATCGTTCCAGGACTGGGAGAAGAGTTATTTGTCGGTTTCGGTCGCGGGCCATTTTGATACAGTCTGGTTCGCCCAGATGGGACGTGGGTGAATTGCATGCTTGTCTAGATGTGTGCCTTGTGTAGGTTAGGGCGTGGAAAAGTTTTGGAAAGGACAGCGACGGTTTTGGGTTACCAGGCTAGTTAAACGAAAATTTAAATTGGATATTATCAACTTGTTCTAGAGAATATACAGAGTTAGATTAATGAATTATAATCGAGAAAATTAAGCAACATACTCTGCAGATTCTCCTCGTTTCGGAGATACATGGTGTAGAAGTTTTAATTTATTTAAAAAATGTCTGTAACTCTGTGGCGGATTCATCTCTCCAAAAAAGTCCTATGGGTATTTCGCCACTGTAAGAAAATCTACAAAATTAAATAGAGTTATTTTTTGTAAACACTGTTGCGTTATTCCAAAGGAGACTAATTGTCAGCAGTGGTTTAGTAATAAACAAATTTGCCTAACGGACAAAAAAATGTTTAACGTTTTGGAAAG
Organism: Sitophilus oryzae; assembly: GCF_002938485.1. Classification (NCBI taxonomy): domain Eukaryota; kingdom Metazoa; phylum Arthropoda; class Insecta; order Coleoptera; family Curculionidae; genus Sitophilus; species Sitophilus oryzae. Next base: position 1,383,833 of record NW_022147208.1, read on the forward strand.
TATATCTCTTTCCGTCGTCGAAAGCAAAAAAAGCACAAAGAACAAAGAAAAAATGATTTATATTATATATCCGGTGATTAGACTGTTCAAACCTAAAACAACAAGTTATCGCATCGTCCAATATATTCCTTGAAATCCCGTCCGAAGGTTTTTAACGAAACTAAAACAGCCAAAATTCAATTCACCCTTTTCTCGTTAAGTCTTTGTCCGTATAATGACCGGCTCCACCCACCTATACTAATAACGAGTTGTTTTGTGGTAAAACTTTGGCCTAACATGTACGGGAAACAGGGCAGCGCGTCTGTTGCACTTTGGATTATTCGATTAGGTTAATCAAAACTCTGGAAAGGGGGAGCGAGCGGATCGTTCCAGAGCTGGCAGAAGAGTTATTTGTCGGTTTCGGTTGCGGCCATTTTGATACAGTCTAGTTCGCCCAGATGGAACGCTTGTCTGGATGTGTGCCTTGTGTAGGTTAGAGCGTGGAAAAGTTTTGAAAAGGACAGCGACGGTTTTGGGTTAACCGCGCTAGTTAAACGAAAATTTAAATTGGATATTATCAACTTGTTCTAGGGAATATACAGGGTGGTCCGAATTATAATCGAGAAAATTAAGCAACATACTCTGCAGATTCTCCTCGTTTCGGAGATACATGGTGTAGAAGTTTTATTTTATTTATAAAATATCTGTACCTCTGTGGCGGATTCATTTCTCCAAAAAAGTCCTATGGATATTTCGCCACTGTAAAAATATCTACAAAATAAAATAGTTATTTTTTGTAAATACTGCTGCGTTAATCCAAGGGAGACTAATTGTCAGCAGTGGTTTACTAATAAACAAATTTGCCTAACGGACAAAAAAATGTACCTATAACGTTTCGGAAAGTATATCTCTTTCCGTCGTCAAAATAAAATAAAAAATCGGTAAAAAAACTTTTAAGTTAAACGGTTTTATCTTATGTGCACTAAAAACTAGAAAATAATAATAACAATTAGGTATTTTGAACTTCTAGTTCAGAAATGTTTTAGTACTAGGCAGAATAGCTTTTAGGCATATTAGACTAAAATAAAATCGTGGGGCCCCTTGGAAAACCTACCTATGGCAAAGCATATCTTTATACTTTGGTAGATCATGAGCTCGGCGTTCGCTGGTGAAGCCGCCATGGCTGGATATTGATTGTCAAAATCTCCAGTTACGATTATAGTAAGTCGATGCAATCCACACTTAGTATAGAAGAAAGTATTACAGCAATAGTTAATGGCCCCACGTTTTTATTTTAGTCTAATATGCCTAAAAGCTATTCTGCATAGTACTAAAATATTTATGAACTAGAAGTTCAAAATACCTAATTGTTATTATTATTTTCTAGTTTTCAGTGCACATAAGATAAAACCGTTGAACTTAAAAGTTTTTTTACCGATTTTTTATTTTCTAGTTTTTAGTATTTAACGGAAATGCCTACCAAATATTCCTCTCATTCTATTTAATTCATTATTATATAAATTAATATATATAACAATTAATTATAACAATAAAATATAAATTGTAATAATTAATTATATTTAAAATACCTATTTGTTAATATTTTATTATTTATATTTATTTTAACATTGATTGATTTTATTATACAAGGTGTTTCTGATGTTATTAGCTCTCTTTGTCTCTCTCGTTGTGATGCCAGCCTAGACTCATGACGCTCAGATGTTTCTGACGCTAACAACTCTCTTTGTCTGTCACGTTGTGATGCTAGCCTGGACTCATGACGCTCAGGTGTTTCTGACGCTAACAACTCTCTCTTTGTCTTTCGCGTTCTGATGCTAGCCTAGACTAATGACGCTCAGGTGTTTCTGACGCTAACAACTCTCTTTGTCTCTCTCGTTGTGATGCCAGCCTAGACTCATGACGCTCAGATGTTTCTGCCGCTAACAACTCTCTCTGTCTATCACGTTGTGATGCTAGCCTGGACTCATGACGCTCAGGTGTTTCTGACTCTACCAGCTGCCTTTGTCTCTCACGTTGTGCTACCAACCTGGCATCATGTTGCTCAGGTGTTTCTGTTGCTAACCGTTCTCTTCGTTTCTGTAGTCGACTATAGATTTCATTTTCACTTTCTTTTGCATGTTTCGTTCTATACTTTTCTTTCGCCTTTTCGAGCCTTCTTTTTCGTTGTGTAGCAGTTTCGTTTTTATTTTTTGTTTGTTTTTTTATTTATTGTTTCCGTGTTGTTCCCACGAGTAATGGACATTTTAACGGTCGACCCCCCAGAGGTTCAGTAGAGGGGCAAGGCTATAATATACAACAAGAGGCGCCCAATCTTGAGGGGAAAACGCTTGCGACATTACATTTTTAGCCACCCTAATGCCATACAGTCCTCAGCACGTTTTAACCTATTACCTTAACTTGGGTGGTAAAGCTACCGCTAACTACGTAGGTACATCTAATCACCTATTTTTTTTTATCTGTCCTTCTAACGTCACACAATCTTGGACACAACTGTTCTGGACACGACTACTCATGCCCTCACCTAATACGCCATTTTGTAACGACGTCCATCTTGGATTTTAAATTTTGTCATAATCACAGTATTCTACTAGTGTAGCCCTTTCATTTGATACCCATATTGAGAGGGTTGTGGAAAAATATGAAATCCGCCATTTTGTACCGGCGGCCATCTTAGATTTACAATGTTATTGATATTACTATATTGTATTGTCATCGGAACTAAAGGTGTGTACCAAATTTCAGATCAATCTGACAACAGGAAGGTACTTAAATTTCAATTTCTAATTTTGACCCAAATAAACAAACAAATAAATAAATACCGTACGGGTCGAGCTAAACAAAACCGTTTAAAAACACAAAGAACAAAGAAAAAACTATTTATATTACTTGTCCGGCGATTAAACTGTTCAAACCTAAAACAAAAAATTATCGCATCGTCCAATATATTCCTTGAAATCCCGTCCGAAGGTTTTTTAACGAAACTAAAACAACCAGAATTTAATTCAACCTTTTCTCGTTAAGTCTTTGTCCGTATAACGACCACCTCCGCCCACCTAAACTAATAACGAGTTGTTTTGTGGTAAAACTTCGGCCCAACGTGTACGGGAAACAGGGCCGCGCGTCTGTTGCACTTTGGATTATTCGATTAGGTTAATCAAAACCCTGGAAAGGGGGAGCGGACGGATCGTTCCAGGACTGGGAGAAGAGTTATTTGTCGGTTTCGGTTGCGGCCATCCTCATACAGTCTGTTTTGCCCAGATGGAACGTGGATGAATTGCATGCTTGTCTGGATGTGTGCCTTGTGTAGGTTAGGGCCCGGGCGTGGAAAAGTTTTGGAAAGGACAGCGACGGTTTTAGGTTAACCGTGCTATTTAAACGAAAATTTAAATTGGATATTATCAACTCTTCCTAGAGAATATACAGGGTAGTGCGAATTATAATCGAGAAAATTAAGCGACATACTCTGCAGATACCTCGTTTCCGAGATACATTAGATTTATTTTATTTAAAAAACGTCTCTATAGCTCTGTGGCGGATTCATCTCTCCAAAAAAGTTCTATGGGTATTTTGCCACTGTAATAAAATCTACAAAATAAAATAGTTGCACTGGTGCAAAATAAAAAAAAAACACTGGTGCGTTAATCCAACGGAGTGGTTTACTAATAAACAAATTTGCCTAACGGACAAAAAATGTTTAACGTATCAGAAAGTTTATATCTTTCGGTGGTCGGTAGCAAAAAAACACAAATAACATAGAAAAAACTATTTAAAATATCTAAATACAACTTTTCGAGAGCACTTCAGTTTTTTTTTAAACAGATCCGTCTACAAAAACCGTTGACGTACTGTTAAAATGACATTATTGTAACTTCAAAATTAACAATTACTACCTGATAACAGTTACTTAATAAGGTAACACCAAAGAGCTTCAAACTCTCTGTATGATAATTTTTAATTTATTTTTAATTTTTACGTATGTTATGTATAGCCATATTACTCCCTTCTCGCGCTCCACCTAGGTTTGTTGGTATACTCCTTCATTTATTTTTTTTATTCAAAGGTTTGCATAGAAAAAAAATATATATATGCATATAAAATTTAAAACCTTGTCTATTCTTATATTTTCTAATCAGTTATTTTGTATATGTGATGCGTATAACTTATCTATCTAGGAACTATCGGAAACGGGAAATAGCCATCCGATAGTCAAGCTGCACTAAAAGCGACCAACTCAGATACCGTCGCTTCGAAGTTGATCAAATAGAGAGCCTAGAGAAGCTGGTACCTACTCTTGGTGCTAGCTCATCAAGGGATAGGAGACAATGAAAAAGCAAACGATCTAGCTAGGAGAGGAGCAAACACTCCACTAACTGGACCAGAACCGTTCTATTTCCCAAGTGGAAACCAACTTAAAGCGGAACTCAAAAACCTGAAAGACTCATGGGAAACCCTCAACGGTTTAAGATACTCGAACAAATGTCTCAGAACTTACGACCGAGAAAAATCAAAGATTTCCCTTGATTTAAGTGAGAACAAACACTCTTCGGATTGTCACGGGGTTTTTAACAGGATACTATGTCCTCTACAAACACCTTAGTAGATTGAAGCTAAGAAATAACAGCGAATGAAGATTCTGTGAGGAAAATGGAGAAATACCAGAACACCTCATCACTGAGTGCGCCGAGACGACAGCCATTCGTACCACAAACTTTCATACGACTGACATCGGAGATGGTGAACTAGCGTCTGTGTAGCCGTCTCAGATACTACTTTTTGTCAAAACGCTGAGACTGAGACTGTATATCTCGGTATAACTCAAGAAAGCGAGACACACAATAAATCGGTAGAGTGGCGGTGACTTCCCTCCCTTACATTCTACATTCTACAACCAGTTAGTATCTTTTTTCCATAGCAACTGTTAAAATTGTCTTATATCTATCAAAAATACTAGATAAAATAGTATTTTAACCGCAAGGGTAGATTAAATGAGACTTTAACAGCGAGGATAGGTACTTTATTTCTTCTCGCACGTTTTTTAATTGCTTCTATTTTTAAAAAAAATTGTATTCCTTTTCATAAGTTATTCCAGATTTAAATAGAAGTAGTTTGGATATGGCGTTTGTCGCCTCAGCCTGAATATCTGTTAGTAATTTACTTATTTCGTTTTGAGCCATTTCTGGCTCCAATTCAATCAGCAATCGACACGAAAGAGAATTAAAAAATATTGACTCAAAACTGACAACTAAAGAGACAGCTTTATTTATTTGTCAAATTACAAAGAAACCAACACCAACCCAGCACAATATGTTTTCTACTCGTAATAAATTCCTTGAAATAATAATTTCTGAATATTTTTTAGAACGTAACTCGCTATGGACAAAATATTGTTTTATACACGACGATAAAATTGCATTAAGTCTCCCGAAATTAATTCACTCGCGATTTCATCCCTCGACTTTTCGGTCGACGATAAAATTCCATTTTATCGTTATGTATAAAAAATAACTATAGTCCTATACTTACTATGTCAGCCTCATTATGACATTAAAACTGTAGTTTCAAAATTCAATATAAACCTTAATTTAACGAATTCTTATTTAAAACTATTAGAACATTTTCGAAAATGTACTCTGTCATCCAGAATATCGTTAAGATGATGGAGCCACTTTTACCACAAAACGATTTCCAAGCGGTGCGGTATTTACAGAGATAAGACACCCTCACCGGCATAGGATCCCTTTATGAATATTTCGCGATTCACACGTCGAGACCGAGCCTTATCTGTAATGATTGTGGAACAGGCTAAATGTCTTCATAATAATGGGGGGAAATGAAAACACCTTGAAGGTAGGAGAAACAAGAAATGGGAGAGACAAAACTATGTAAATATTTAGACTTGTTTTTTGTTATGTTTCATGTTTGAATTGTAAAAATGAATGTTTCAATTAAGTCTGGATCTCTTTATTTTCTATAATATTATGTTTATTAAAAAATACCAGTGTTAGTCGTATTGTGAAAAGTTACATGGAAAAATCAAGGAGATAATACATGCAAACATCAAGGACTATAGTTCAGTCATTGGGGATTTTTGCTTGAAAAAAAGTCCGGAACTTTTGCAACTTTGCAGGTTTATAGGTTTTGGGGTCCCTAACTAAAATCCATAAAATGCACACTTTCAGACTTGCCGCCGGCGCCGCCATCTTGCCAAGATGGCGCCCAAAATCGGTATTTTGTAAATATCTCGAAAACTATGCGTTTTGCGCTAAAATTTGGGGAGAGCAAAATTAGAGAGAATAAAATTTTCTATAAAACAGGCTCTATGAAAATTTTCGCTAAAGTCAACCGTTTAGGCACAAAATCCCTGGAAATTTTACAATTTTGCGTAAAATATGATATATGTTAGGGTTCACTAAAACTAGTTTTGGTTTAGTTTCTTCAATTTTATCATGAAACAGTGGCGTATCATTAATTCGCTCATTAGTTTATGAATAATTAATTTTAATTATTGAAAATGTGTACTTGCTTCCACACCACCCAAGAGGTAAAGTACATGACGCGTTTATTTTAACGTGGTCTCCCCGGAGGCCTATTCTACTAGGTAAATTAAAAACTTTAACTTATCTGCACAAGACCGACGGATCTGGCTCATTAATGTTAAGTCGATCGTATCTGCTGTGCTGGGCTCATCAGGGTGGTCTCTCAATTCGTCCAACTCTTCATCTTCAGCCGCCAGAGGGATATCTACAGGCAAGTCCACCTCCTCTTCATCGGATTCGTCGAGTGACACTGCAGTGACGTTGTCACAGGATTTCCCATTGCAGTATGCACAAATCATTGAACATTTTAATCCAGCTTTTCTGCACCCGCAGGCTTTACCACAATTATTGGTTTTGCATTTACAGGATAAAAATGCAAATAGGGATTTTGGAGCTGGATCTGCCAACGTTGTGACTGGAGTAATGCCTGTTTTTGTTTTCTTCCAACCCCATTCTTCGGCATCTTTGGTACAACCAGACCAATGCTGAACCTGGTGGTAAGTTCGCAACTCGGTTCGCAATGAATGCTGTCCAGCACGACAATTAATTATTCATAAATTAATTATTATTATATTAAACGAATTAATGATACACCACTGTTTTATGACAAAATTGAAGAAACTAAACTAAAACTAGTTTTAGTGAACCCTAATCGACATTTGATTTCGGAAAATCGACTATACATATGTATATCATACACTACGCAAAATTGTAAAGTTTCCAGGGATTTTGTGCCTAAACGGTTGACTTTCGCGAAAATTTTCATAGAACCTTTTTTATAGGAAATATTATTCTCTTTAATTTTTTTCTCTACAATTTTTTACGAAAAACGCATAGTTTTCGAGATATTTACTAAATACCGATTTCGGGCGCCATCTTGGCAAGATGGCGGCGCCGGCGGCAAGTCTGGAAATGTGCATTTTATGAATTTTAGTAAAGGACCCCAAAACCTATAAACCTGCAAAGTTTCAAAACTTCCGGACTTTTTTCCAAGCAGGCAACTTTTTTAATCCCCAATGACTGAAGTACTAAGGAGACCGACAGTTTGAATTGACATGAATTTTTTTTGAGCATAAAACATAAAGTATGTACTAGGATGTATTTCAGGAAAATATTTTAACTTCTATAGGGTAGCTCAAAAAAATGTCAGTGGATCGGAACGTTTTTTTTAATGGGACACCCTGTATAATATTGCATTTTCGGCTTCCTTTCAGATTACTTTACATAATTCCAAGATATGAGTATATATATTTCGATAGTTTTAGAGATATTAATAAAAAAAATAAAATTAAATATTTTTCAACTTTTCTTAAGAAAGTTATTAAAAATACTAAGGAGTGTCCTGATATCAAAACTATATTAGGTGGCCTGGTAGACACTTTAGATGGTCTGCACTTACTTTGCTATAAATATGGTAATCATGTCCTGGCCGATTAAAAGATGCCCAAATTTTATTTTCAAATATCTCAATTTTTTCAAATGGAACAAGGGTGGCACATTAACATATTTGGAAAAAACATTTTTTTCAGCAAGACACGAAAAATATTAGAAGATCAAATCTACTTTTCCAAGGCTCTTAACTAAAAACTACTGTTTTTAACACAACCATGGCACTCTAGATTGAAATTTAAAATAAGAGTTTTTTAAGCGAAAATGTCAAAAGTTGACATATAATATGTCATTCTATTCAGAGTGTCATTTTCTATCGAATAAAGTAAAAAAATAGGGTGTCATTTAAAAATCAAAAGTTGTAGTCATTTCGGGTAAAACGGGAAGTGACCAAAAACAATTGAATACGTCAACCAATCCTAATTTATGTCATATATATACTAACATAACAAATTTCGTTTTTTTTATCTGAAAAAATAAAATAGTTATAGGGGAGCCACTTTCGAGACGCACCTGTATAGGGTAAGTTTTCTACGATGTTCTCTATGGATATTTCGGAAACTACTGGAGCTAGAGAGTCGATCAAATAGGAAAAGAATTTCAGTATTGTGAAGACCAACATAAGCGCCTTTCGGATTTTTGAAAAAGTTTATGGCTTAATAAATAAAGCCTACACAATTTTATGGCTTAATAGATATTTCGAAAAAAAAACAAAATTCGGCTATTAGGCCAGTCGGTACGTCGCGTCGCGCGTCTCTTCGTTTTAAATAGGCCTAGGTGGAAATAATTAGGGGCAAGCTGAATAATTTTTTATTTTCTTTGTTTTGATGTGCTGAATGATATATTCAATTTGCACGGTCTCTCGATACCGGATTTGGCCGCCATTTTGAAAAAGTCGATATAAAAACTAAAGTACGTCTGCTGGATCTGTGTCTATGAAAGGAATGCGGACAAAAAACATTTAAATAAATAGCAATATATTTTATACGTCGACTTGACGAGTACGTCACCGCAAATCGCTCCACCCACTCATTTTATTGGCTACTGGCAAATTTGTCGAATTTTTATTGATGGGACGCGTCGTCTAATTTTTTACGAAAAGCATCCAGAGAATATCGTTTCCCCTCTCACGGATACCTCGTAGCTACAGAACGGACAGACGTACTGTACATTTTTATGGATTTTTTAAAATATCTCGGTCTGGGTGCATTAAATTCTCTACAAAAAATGTTCTATTAATTATTCTCGTAAACTTATCAGTTTTAAAGATATAGCAATTAACATCTAAGGCTTATTAGCCGACCATACCAACAGGTATGGTAGGTTATTAAGATCGGCAAAAAAAGTTTTTTAAATTTCACTCAAAATGAGTTTTTTGGGTCATAAGTGACCTAAATACAAAATATTTTCATGGTGTCTGTCTGTCTGTCTGTCTGTAACACGATAACTCAAAAACCGCTAAACCGATCTTAACCAAATTTGGCACAAAAATACTGTGGCCACTAGTTTTTGGTGGGAGTGGGGGGTTGGTAAGGGGGTACCCAAGTAGCATCTATCTGACTTCGAAATAAATCTGACCTGAAGCGACGTCTGACTTTGTGCAAATTTAGGTCGGGTGCTGGTGATACGACCTGTGACGTCGCTTTCCTATTAAAAGCGACGTCGTTGGATCCAAGTCGGTAAATCCAACGATCTGTCGACGTACAAAATAACAACGTACCATTTTTTTAATTTCCCAACGTCGTTCTCACGTTGGCTTGCACGACGTACATATACTTGAACTAGCCCGACGTCTACCCGTTGTCCGAATAGGATACGTCTCACTGATAATCTCTAAAGTAACGTCCAATTATATTTTGTTATATTTTATGTTCATATTTATAACCTAATTTACGTATCTCTATTTACGTCCGTAAATACAACCCATTAAGTAGCATTTGCGACCTAATGAACATCATGAACATAACCTAATAAAAAGTTTTTGCAAACAAACTTAATTTTTTTTATTATGCCTAGAAAAACACTAAAAAAGCATTTAGACATTCATCTACATTTTACCGAAAGAGGTCGAGGCTTTTGCAAAATAATAATAGTAGTAGTGATGTCTTGCCTCCACCCGTAAATGCTTTTTATCCGGAAGAGATGCTGCATTACACTGGTGCATCTTAATTTCATTTTTTTAGCTTAGGAAACCAGCAGACCCCATCCTCCTCCGACATGTGAGGTTAGGCTTAAAAAAGTGGCTGCCCATTTTTTTAAGGAGAAAACAAAAATTAAAATATAGTTGCACAAATCCACAAATCACTGATACGCAAAGTGAGGTTACGTGGTGTAGGTTGGAATTATATACGTCATAATACGATTGCCGGTCGTCCGGTTTGATGACTTCGGTCGTGTGAGACGACTAATGTTGGACACCCGGTTGGAATTGGTATATTGGTAGTTCATATTAAGTCGGACACAGAAATCCGCCATTCTTAACACGTATCTGATTGTCAGCCATTTTAAAATCGTTTTTTGTTTTTAAAATTTATATTCACATTTCGATTTCTAGTAGAATAATATTGATAAGGTTGAGTTTGGGGGGAACCACAGTACAGTTTTATGATTAAACCAGCTAGAAAATTAAAAAAATATTTTGCGAGTTACTTTTTATAGATATTTTTATTTCATAAATCTACCTAATTTTGAAGGCGCTCGTTGTTTTCCGGAGTATTTTAATCAGATATATCAAGAAAGTGACTTCGGTTGACAAAACTGATGTCTGGATTAATGATTCAGAATTATTATAATATGAAATTAGATAGGCACTTATAGTTATATTCGAGGTGTGATTATGAATCCATTTGTAATTAGGTAGTTTGGTTAGGTTTATATGTATTCTTGGTAGCGAATATGAAACCAAACGTAACGTAAGTGCTTAGCGACGAATTTTAAGTAACTAAAATCCAACGTAATATGACGTTGGTAATTGGTAGAATTACATTCCCTATTAGGTCAGATACCGACGTCGAGACGACCCGAATCTGTATTCCCCATTTAGATGCAAATAAGGGTCGTCAGGCGGTCGAACCGACGTTGGTACCCGACGTCGGGTTTATTGAACGCGACGTATACCCGACGTTAGATAACGTCCAAATGCTACTTGGGTATGGGAGGGGGTTAAAAATTTTAAAAAATCGTAACTCCAAAATTACAGTAGCTAGCGAAGCGCGGTTTTCAATTTAAGATTAGGTATAATATTTGCAACAAAATTTGTAATAACATCAAAATCCAAGTCGCAGTTTTTGAGATATTCCGGGTTTTCGTATTCCGTTTTTGAGAAAATCCGTATGGAGAACTTCAAACTCCCATCGGACGCGACCCCAGGTGGCGGATTGGGGAAATAACCGCGGACCAAAATTGAAAAAATTCCTTTACTTTGAAACTAAAAGAACTGCCTACCAACTTTTTATTAACATATTTTAGTATGGGCGGCTATACGTGCCTCCCGGCGCCAATTTTTTTAAATACATCTTAATGTGCGCTAACGTTAAATTTGATACTTGATCTATTCGACAACAGCGCAAAACGGCAGCCGGGGTGCGGTCAATTACGCAAACCAGTTCGGGCGACTTTTAGTTTTAGTGTTTCATTATACTATTCCGAAGTAAGACACAAAGATTAGGATTAGGCCTCTAGGGAAAACCACTTAAAAAAAAGTGCACCGAGTGCTCTACCGCCAGGTGGTCTGGAAACGAACAGAAGAAAAACATAAATTTGTACTGGCAAATTATTCACATTTACATAGAATCAGTTTCTCATATTAAATGAACCACTAGAAAATATATGCTTTGTATTTAAGCGCCTGTATCTCGTTAACCTGTTTATGCATGAAATCGGTGAATAGGACCTTTTTTGTAGAGAATTTAAAAGCTTTCTTTTTGATCTCTTTCAAATTTTCTGTACAATGCACCCAGACGGAGTTATTTAAAAAAATTGGCGCCGGGAGGCACGTATAGCCGCCCATACTAAAATATGTTAATATCTCGAAAACTGCAACTTTGACTGATTTTGATGTTATTACAAATTTTGTTGCAAATATTATTCCTAATCTTAATTTAAAAACCGCGTTTCGCTAGCTGCTGTAATTTTGGAGTTACGATTTTTTTAAATTTTTAGCCCCCTCCCATACCCCCTTACCAACCCCCAGCCCCACCAAAAACTAATGGCCAGATTCTCGGGTGCCACAGTATTTTTGTGCCAAATTTGGTTAAAATCGGTTCAGCGGTTTTTGAGTTAGCCTGTGTTACAGACGGCAGACAGACAGACAGACAGACAGACAGACACCATGAAAATATTTTGTATTTCTCATTTTGAGTGAAATTCATTTCATCTCAACTCATTTTGAGTGAAATTAAAATAACTTTTTTTTGCCGATCTGAATAGCCTACCATACCTATTGGTATGGTCGGTTAAAAATACATAAAAATGTCATAATTTGACAGTATTGTCCAATATGGCGGCCAAATCCGGGATCGATAGACCGTTCAAATTTAGTAGAGTATTCAACAAAGCAAAACAAAGAGAATAAGTGTTATTGCAGCTTGCCCCTAATTATTTCCACCTAAAACCACTTGTCGACTGGTCTATATTTTAACCTCAGATTCTTAAAATAAGAAATGACTAGTAGTATCAAGGGAGCTATAAGACGCCTTGTATCCGAGATATCCCTAGCCAGGCGGTAACGTATACGGCCGGAGTGCAAGCAAAATAAGATTATATTAATCAAAGACGATGTATCAGGCGTCACGTAGCTGCGGGACGTTACAATGCGCACTTCCACAATTACCGATGATAAATATTTTCCTGGATCCGAGGTCCTGTGCCACATATAGCGGGCTATTAGTCATCGGTTATCTGCTAAAGACAGATTAATCTAGAGGAGACAGTGGAACAAGGGAACGGGCCCATCGATTGTCGAGGGAACCTTGCAAGACAGCGGGGGACCCGTTGGAGATGTTCGGGTAAAGTTGAGGGAATCAATTTGATAATTTAGAAGTAAAACGCTTATTCTTAGAAAATATACTATTTATTTTTTTGTAAAATAAATTTTTGAACTTGAAAATAACACAATCTAAATAAATAAAATAAAGTTAGTGTAGTTACACCATTTATAACTCAAGAACGGCTGGACCGATTTTTTTGAACTTTGATTTGTTGGATTCTTCTACGCCCCGAATAGCAGAATAACTATTAAAAGATCAGAAAAATTCACGAAACAAATAATTATACAGAAAATTAATTTAAAAATAAATAAGGTTTGCTTGGAAACTCCTAATCTATAAACTTTCGTTTGTAGAATATTTGTAATAATTGGAAAGAAAAAGTCCACTGCAAATCAGTGACATGCTAGATATTATAATATAAAGGGGGGGGGGCAACTAATACACAGCTCGGGATTTCTACCAGTGGCGGCTCGTCAGGGTAGGCAAGGTCGGTTTGGTTTGGTTGCCTACCCTAAAATTTTGGCGGTTTGTTACATTACATTATTTACTATTAATGTTGCCAATACATAAAAATACTGTTAATACACGGAAGTGTGTTATAATAATCAATATTATTTTAATATTTGTGGTCTTGTATATTGAAATATTCGGTACCGCTGGCGTCCGCTGCGTTAGAAAACTAATAAAATAATTTTGACCGTTGGAACAAACGCCATAGTTCGGCGATTTCTACATCGCCTACTATCAGAGTCGATGCACGACGTACGGCAGTCTTCTGTCTCTGTCTAACTCATCGGGCGGTAGCGACGCGACGTAAGTCGGAGTTGTATCGTATTAAGGCGGGGCTTAGGCGAAATATCCGGTCGCCTTTGCATGAAGTCGTGGAGACTCGGTAGGCTTAGAAGTTAAGATATTTTATAAGGGGGTATATCACATTTCGGTAAGGGGATATTTCATATGATTCATTATACATTTAAAACTTTTACATGAAAATTCAAAAAAAAAACGTTTAAAACAAATTGGAAACGTTATTCAAAATGATATAACCGGTTGTATTTCAGAACACGCCACAGATATAAAAGAATTCGAAATAATAGAGCGCGTTATTCGGTGCAAGAAGACGATGCAATAGATATTACATAATTAATTCGATATGTTAATAAATGTTACCTATTTCATGAAATATTAGATAACATTGTTATACATTAGAAATAAGGTTTGCAGATAGGTACTCGTATGTCTCAATTATTTTTATTTATCGTAATAAATCCGAAATTTAAAGAATCCTATAAAAAAATTCCAACGCATTTAATATTGATTTAACGAACATAAAATGTTATTGACCAACATAAATTAATGAATAAATTGCAGGTATTAATAACAGATATGATAATTTCGATTATAAACTAATTTAAGGAGAATAATCCTTTTTACAAGTACTTGGGTTGAGAGACATTCTTCATGTTTGAAATGCATTAAAATTTATTGTAGAGATTCCATGAAAAATAAACGTTTATCTCCACTTGCCTTACTTTCAATCTAAAAAGATCTTTTCACAGCTCTTCAACAATCTGAGGATTTTACTGATATAATATTATTTAACTTTTCTTTATCAAGAGCAAAATAAAAACACTAAATCACCACAATACACCAAAACACTTTTACTTTTACACTGGACGCGCGTTTCGCTAACCATGTTAGCATCATCAGCAGATGATTATAAACTCAGTTTACCCTAGTATTGTGGTGATTTAGTGTTTTTATTTTGCTGTGTAACACCGAAGGTTCCAACCCTCAACTGTAATTATCAAGAGACCGACTCATCAATTTAATATATAAAACATAATTATTCTTTTTCTCAATACTACCAATTTTTTAAGTTTGCGTAAATAAATAAAATAAAATTCTGTGATGTACTCCATAGTAACTCCATAGTAATAGTTAAACAAACATATACTTGTACATTATGTCAATCATTATATCATTACGTTGAATGCTGCCACTTTTGCTTTAGTTTTGTCCTAAATATTCTTGAGCTATGTTTTTAACCCAGAGATAACACATATTTACGAAATGGGTTAGGGTATTATGTAAATTTAGGGGGGGGGGGCAAATAGACGCAACTAAAATTTTGTCGCCTACCCAGTCACACGAGTCACGAGCCGCCACTGATCTCTACTACTAGTAATCTACAGAAGAATTAACTTAGCATGGAGTACTTATGGAAGAAACTCAATCATATTCAATACCACTTCTTTTTGTGTACTACCAGTCATAACCTATGCATGCGAAATCTAGACTTTTAAAGGTTGATTCTAACTATAACTTCCGTTTCCATTCTATATCCATTCCATATCCGTTCCATATTTTTATTGTATTGACGCTATACGTAAGCTTCCGTTCCGTATCAGTTCCATACTTTTTATCGTACATTTATATCATTACGAAAGTTTTATTTTAAAAATTTGTATCTTTTTAAAAAGGTAATAGATTTAATTAAGAGGCGAAAGAATAAATAAAAATCAGCAAAATTATAACAGAGCTGGTACAAATGTAAGAACTTGACAAGGCTGTTTCCTATAAGCTTCAATCCGTCCGGCAAAAAACTGTATGGAAGGAAAGGATTTGGAACGGAAGGGAAACGGAACGGAGCTGATATAGAATGTATCGCTCCTTCTACGTTCCGAGTTTCAGCCATAACTTATTAATAACTAACTACTTATTAATAGTGATGGGAAAAACCGATTAATTTCAATAATCGAGTACTCGAGTACCAAGCGATTGCAATAACCGAGTTATCACCGAGTGATTTAAAAATACGGTTTTTTGTCCGTCGCATGTTGTAAGTACTCGTTAACGCCAAGCGCCAAGCAGTAAGTTGCGTGCGCAGGTCACATATTCTTTCGGTAATGAACGGCAAGTAGATTCGCTTGATCAGAAGTGTCTAGCCCTAGCAGTCAACTATTAAGCTTGACCAATCAGGTTGGTTAGCGTGGTTATTTGGAGGATGTTAATTCATTTGTGTTTGTCAAAAACACTAACGTGTTTGGTCGGACTTAATAGTTGCCTGTTAGGGCTAGACACAAGTGCTTGATCGCTTGATTTAGTTTATTATAAGCATTGTCGATGTAGGTCGTAAAATTTTGTCTCTCAGATACGCAACGGATAAATATACCGGGTGCGTCTCAAAAGTGGATCACCCCTATAACTTTTTTATTTTTTCAGATAAAACAACGAGATTTGGTATGTTAGTATATGACATAAATTAGTATTGATTGACATATTCAATTGTTTTCGGTCACTTCCGGTTTCACCGGAAATGACTGCAACTTTTGATTTTTAAATCGCACCCTCGGTATTTTTTAACTTTATTCGGTAGAAAATGACACTGAATAGAATGACATATCACATGTCAACTTTTGACATTTTCGCATATGGTTTATTTGAAATTGTAACATGCGGTTCATAACGACAATTTGACTCGAAGTACCAAGTGTGTGGTATCAAATTATTCGTAAAAAAATTCTTTTTCGAACTATGCTAATGAACCACCCTCTTTCCATTTGAAGATATTATTTATTATTTATAATATTTGAGATATGATCAAAAATACGATTTGGGCATCTTTTAACCGGACAGGGCAAGACACTAAAAACATTAGACGATCAAATCTATTTTTCCAAGGCTCCTTGATTAAAAATTAGTGTTTTTAACACAGCCATGGCACTCTAGATTGAAATTTAAAATACAACTTATTTTTAAGCGAATATGTCAGAAGTTGACATATGATACGTCATTCTATTTAGAATGTCATTTTCTATCGAATAAAGTAAAAAAAAAATACCGAGGGTGCCATTTAAAAATCAAAAATTGTAGTCATTTCCGGTGAAACAGGAAGTGACAGAAAACAATTGAATACGTCAATCAATCCTAATTTATGTCATATACTAACATATCAAATTTCATTTTTTTATCTAAAAAAATAAAAAAGTAATAGGGGTGAGCCACATTTAAGACGCAGCCGGTATATACGGCGTCGTATAAATTTGCTACCTGCAATATATGTAGAAAATTCGCTCGGCTTTTTATCGAGTTGTAAGGCTATTTCTTTGGTTCTGTGAAAAATAGCCTTATTGACGCCCAGTGGTAAATCTAGATCTCTCGGGCGCCACCTCTGTTATTTATAGTGGTAGAGGTCCACGTTTGCCAGTACGGGTAGCCTTTAAACAGTGGAGTCTCCAGATATGAAGGGCTGCAGGTAAAGTCAAAATAAAACAATCAGTTTAAATTAAAATAATATAAACAATCTTTATTAAACTCAAATTGGTTGAGAAGCAACCGTAAAGTCTTGGCTCAGGGGTTTCGAGCAAAATGGCGCGGAATAAGATTCTACGCAAGCGCGAGACTTTCTATTTTCTAAACAAGGGCGCATGCGCGGCCCTGAAATGGAGGCGATGGATGGATGGCTCACCCTAGTATTTGCGGTCGGAGAATGCATTGCGCATGTGTTAACTTTCGAAAGTCGTCTGGTCCTAACACAGCGCTTCAATCAGCTACGCAGTGTCTTGTTACTTTCTAAATGAAAATCGGGCACCGCATGCGCACCGGGACGAAGACGGCAGGCGGCCTCTTGACGGCTGTCGGGTAGCGCAGGCGTGGCAAGATCGCGAAATCAAAAAGTTACTAGTTAAACACTATCCCATAATCCACCCGTACGTGAAAACAGCACTCCACGGTCAAAATTGTAAGTTTTTCACGTTTTCCCTTCAATCACGGATGGATTAGGCACAGGAAACGCCTCCCGACAGTACTTGTGAAAATACTGACCAGAGGACGCTACCTACTGCTCTTCATAGTCAGCCACCTTTTGAAAGACCGAGAACGGTTTTTTACAATTTAATGTAAAGCCGCTCACCGCTTTTCCGAAGGCGTTGGCTAAGACACACGTTCACGTGATTGAGCGAGGAAAACGGAAAGGAAGGTTTTCAAACAACAAGCTTTACTTGATGAACAACGTGGCGTAGCACTACACTAGAACAGACACTGCGCAAGACAGGATGGCAGGATTTTACGTAAGGTGCGGGGAGTGGTCGGGTGAGCACTTTCTAGAAAGCGAGGCTTTCTGTCGAGTTTTTACCTTCGGAGGTGCAGAGTTCAACTGTCGTCTAATCTGGTACGGTACTGCTCTCGTCTACTGGAGTGGGGAAAGCAGCACACAGTGGGGACAACGGCGCGCGCCGTATCCCCGCGAGTATCGATCGACACGAACCAAGACTCTACTACTTGTTTTAACAAAATAATTATTTTATAAATAATTTGATAAATAAAAGCTCATTAATTTAATCACCACAAATTAATTATCACAAAAATTAAGTAACATCGTTACAGAGTAGGTCACATTAAAATCGGATTTCAATTTATTTCATTCTAGGATCGCTTGCGTTCGTCGCTTGGTACTCGTCACTTGCATCGCTCGTTCATAATCGAGCGATGTCGGTTATTTAAATAATCGAGTACTCGAGCGAATTTTCGAGTTATCCCATCACTACTTATTAATAGTAATATTAAACTTAGCATATAACCATCGATTTAATTTTTTTTAATTAATAATTAAATCTTAGCAAAGAGCTGCAGATTTTTCGTTTTCACGGCAAATTTACTTGTAATGTACGGGTGATTTACGGCAATTATTCTACATAGTTTCATACATTTTTTAAGTGATTATGCTAACTTAAAACACTCAATATTATTAATTATTTAATAATAATATAATATTATTTGAATGACTCAGTTACTTAATACGTTGACATAAAAAATATCTAAACCAAATCTAAACTAAACCTTTGTTTACAAGTTAATCGGTGCACAACCTCAGAATCTACGATTGACATCTTTTTAGCCCAAGCGACTGAGCGTCATTTAAGGTAATTGCTTGCAGATAGAGTCTAGGAAATTGCGACTTTGTAGCGTTGCACTTTGTTACGGCGACGTGTGCATACAAAGTAGGCGTCCGATGCCTACGAAGGTCGACGTTTCGGTGCGCTGGCGTCGCCATCAACTATTGAGACATCTAAGCGCATAAATAAACTCGTTAGCATACACGAGCAGTCGAGGTGAAAGCGCCGTTATTATTATACGAAGAAGATTGCCGTCTTTTCTCCTTGTACGAGGTAAAAATGTTTTCGATACATAGTTTATTATATTTCAAAAAGGTAACATATTAAAATTGAAAAAACTTATTTGACTTTAATAAAAAAGTAAAGTTTCATAAAAATTAAAAAATTTCTAGTTCATACTGTATCATAAACATGGGTCCTGTGAACTATCCAGACCTTTGAATAAAAAGATTGAGGAAGGAGTATAAAGCTGTTCATGTATTAATGAATGGTAGATGGAGATGGGGCCTTAGGGTGGGGATACTTGACAGTTCCGTTTAGCGATTCATTGACACTTGAATTTGATTTGAAATTTTTGGGATTTGTCAGTTTTTACTGAACTTATTTTATGTTATTTATTATTTATTCTACTAACTGGTAGTTGTTTAGAGGTAGTAAATCTCGAAGAAAATTTTGTGGCGGAACTTAAATTAACAATAATTAACTTTAACATTTTACTTTCACAAAAATCAAGAAATAGTACGGGAAGGACGAAAACTGCTCCCATCTCTACATAAATTTTAGTAACCTTCAAGTATTTACTACATTTTTTCCATAGCAACTGTTAAAATTGTTTTATATCTATTAAAAATAGTAGATAAAATAGTACTTTAACCGCAAGGGTGGATTAAATGATACTTTAGCAGCGAGGATAGGTTAAAAACTTTATATCTTCTCGCACGTTTTTTAATTGCTTCCATTTTTGAAAATTTTTGTATTCCTTTTCATAAGTTATTCGGGATTTAAATGGAAGTAGTTTGGATATGACGTTTGTCGCCTCAGCCTGAATATCTGTTGGTAATTTACTTATTTCCTTTTGAGCCATTTCTGGCTCCAATTCAATCAGCAATCGACACGAAAGAGAATTAAAAAATATTGACTCAAAACTGACAACTAAAGAGACAGCTTTATTTATTTGTCAAATTACATAGAAACCAACGCCAACCCAGCACAATATTTTTTTCTACTCGTAATAAATTTTTTGAAATAATAATTTATCTTCTGAATATTTTTTAAAACGTAACTCGCTATGGAAAAAAATATTATTTTATACACGACGATAAAATTGCATTATTGTCTCCCGAAATTAATTAACGAGCGATTTCATCTCTGGTGAATTAATCTTTTCGGTCGACGATAAAATACCATTTTGTCGTCTTGTATAAAAAATAATTTTGAGAAAAACATTTTTGGAGAATTTATTTTTCCAAAGCAGGCCTACAAAATATACAGGGAGTTCCAATATTCCATGTACATAGAAAAACTGCGTATTTTTTTAATCAAAATTAGTTAATTGCACATAATTTGCCGTTATACAAAAGTGCTTCGTTTATCCGTTATCCGCCAACTAGATTATCAGAGCATAATAGATTTTATGCGCATCTATAGCTTGATGTAACAAAAAAAAATTGGAAATCAGCTTCGGAAAAATTACTTTTTTCCCCAAAAAGTATGCGCGGTGGTTTTTTTTTTACTAGAGACAAAAAATGTAGTAAATACTAGAAGGACCATTTTACGAAAAAAAATCGGTCGTCGGTGGAATTGGAAAATATTTATACATACTAAAATTTAAGTAGGGGTGGGGGTAGTTTTCACCCCTCCCGTACTTTTTCTTGATTTTTGTGAAAGCCAAATGTTGAAGCTCTTAGCAAAATATAGACGAAAATCTCATTCAAATCGGAATAAAGGTTCTTAAAATATCTGAAAAAATTTGCTTGTTTTTTAAAGTTTGATGCCCTCTAACGGACAAATGAAGCACTTTTGCATAGAGGTAAGTTGTGCCTAACGAACCAAAAATACGTAGTAGTTCTATATCCACGGAATATTGGGACACGGTTTTCATTGTTTAGCGGTTTTCAATGTGTAGCATGTTGTAACTTGTTACCTTTTTTGATAATAGCCCTTTCTCCTTTTATTAATTATTGTTTATAAATTTCTCTTAATTAATTATAATATTTAAATATGTCTTTATCATTATTTTATATACACTGTGACCCACTCAAGACCGGGCACCCTCCATAAAATCTGTGTTTATAGTCCAATTTTGATGATTTTTTTTTCAAATATAAAGTTTCAAAAAATGTACTTTAGGGCTCAATGTCATGTTATTTCACAAAAAACAAGGCCTACTTAATAAAGTTTTTGTGGTGAAAAATTTGCAAAATCATATTAGCGATTTTTTTTCAAAAAATTTGAGTACACCCCTACATTCGGCATCCCTCAAAACAGTTCTGTACCAAATTTCGTTTAAAAATATTAATTATTAATAATTCTGCAGTTAAATTAAATAATTCCCTATTTTTGCCAATTTAACGATGAGTTATAACGTAACCCTTGAAAAAAACAATCCACAACAATGGGTTTTATTAGCTGTCAATTCTTGCAGCGTAGAATTGAATATTAATTTAATAGCACGCAGAAAAGTGTTGTATCAAGAAATATTATTTGCATTATGGAACAATTAAATATTAGGGATAAAATTGAAATGATTCGTTTAGTGGGTGATAACTATCTTCAAGCAGGAGAAGCTGCCAGAGAATTTAACAACAGACATCCCGACAGACCTGCAGTAAGTAGAAGCACGGTTCAACGAATAAATAGAGTTTTTAATGAAACTGGTTGTGTGTCAAAATACTTACTAAAAAACAGAAGGCCGGAACATTGAATAAATAGGCGGAATGAGGAAATATTAGAATATTTTCGTAACAATCCTCGTGCAAGCATTAGAGGCGCCAGTGTTGATTTGGATATACCAAGGGAAAATATTAGGAGATGTTTGCGAACTAATAAAGTTAAACCCTTTAAACCAAAGATTTTACACACTTTGGAAAACGGAGATGATGTTAGACGATTAGAATTCTGCTTATGGGCTCAAGCAGAGTATTTAAATAATAGAAATTTCTTAAAAGAAATTTTATTTAGTGATGAGGCAACATTTAGTACAAACGGAGTAGTATCCTCTCAAAATTCGCGATTCTGGGCAGTCGAAAACCCTGAATGGGTGATCAATACAAGAAGACAGTATTCTCAGAAATTAAATGTGTGGTGTGGCATACTTGATGATAGAATCATTGGTCCATATTTTTTTGAGAGAAATTTGAATAGTCCAACGTTTTTGAATTTTCTGATTAATGACTTTTGGGATGCAATACATAATTTACCATGCCAAACCCGTTTGAATTTAAAATTTCAATTGGACGGATCACCTGTGCATAACGCGGCAGTTGTCAGGGAATGGTTAAATGAAAATTTTGAAAATAAGTGGATAGGTCGAAATAGCCCGCTAATTGAGTGGCCACCGAGATCCCCGGACCTAACACCCTTTGATTTCTTTCTTTGGGGTTTCTTAAAGCAACAAGTTTACAAGTCTAGACCTCAATCTGTAGATGAATTACGTATTAGAATTACAGAGGCTTCTGCAAATATTACACCACAGCAGCTTAGGAATGTAACTATTAATCTAAGAAAAAGATGCGACAAATGTATTGAACTGAATGGAGGGCTGGTAGAAGCAACTAGAATTATTTGAATATGTTTAACTTATTATTCGGTTATTGTGTTGCTTGTAGTATTTCTATCATTGTTTGTAATAAAACTCGTTGTCGCGGATTGTTTTTTTCAAGGGTTACTTGATAACTCATCGTTAAATTGGCAAAAATAGGGAATTATTTAATTTAACTGCAGAATTATTAATAATTAATATTTTTAAACGAAATTTGGTACAGAACTGTTTTGGGCGATGCCGAATGTAGGGGTGTACTCAAATTTTTTGAAAAAAAAAATCGCTAATATGATTTTGCAAATTTTTCACCACAAAAACTTTATTAAGTAGGCCTTGTTTTTTGTGAAATAACATGACATTGAGCCCTAAAGTACATTTTTTGAAACTTTATATTTGAAAAAAAAATCATCAAAATCGGACTATAAACACAGATTTTATGGAGGGTGCCCGGTCTTGAGTGGGTCACACTGTATATTTAACAGCAGCGGTTGAGCTACGCAGTGTTGACAGTTTCTTTTCAATTTATCTTTCTAATATTTTCCCCAAAATACCTGTTTACTTGGTCAGTACGGCAACGCCGCTAACTTCCGTTTTCTAATGTCATTTCTGGATTGTCAAATCTTTGGAGGTTCATTTTGGTCGATGATTGTTCTTTTCCCTCCGATCGCCATATTGGCGTGGCGATCGGGAGGAGATCGTCTTTTTGGTGAAATACTGTACCGTGAAATAGGGTGACTTTGCTTCTTGGGGTGACTTTGCCAAATTCCGTCCGAAAATATGTTAGACGTAGCCGTAGCCACTACTTGAAAAGAACGCTTTATGTGTCATCGGTAAATTATGGTTGGAGGCGCCCCACGTCTCGGAACGTCGCTAAACGCTTGCCGTCAGTTGCGATGTAGCATTTACAGTGCTGTAAAGCCAAATCTGTTTTTAAAGCCTATTTTGTGCTTTTCAAACTTCTACGTGGCTGCAATAGCTAACCACGTTATATTGAGGTAAGTATTATGCAGAAGTTCGTTATAATATTGAGGGCGATGAAGCATATTTTATGTAATTATGCTTTTAAATGGGGTGGCTTTGGTCTATCAATAAGAATAAAAAGAAGAGGGCAAAGACACCCCATATAAGCAACTAACTTTGCCCATCCAGTTTTTTACTTTTTTTATATATATATATTTGTTTAATAAACAAAAAAGCGTATTATTGTTGTGTTGTCCTTATTACCACTTATAGCATAGACCATGCGCATTTGAGAAAATACAACAATTTTTGAAATAAACACGATTTAAAGTTCAGAATTGGGCAAAGTCACCCCACTTCACGGTACTGTTGGTTCCTGTGGGGATTACCAGTTTAATTTTTAGATGCTGTTGAATAATTTTATAAATTTTTACAAGATTTGCCTGAACCAAAATAGTAAAAAAAATTTTTGTGTGCCATGTGGCCAGGTATTGGGTAAGTTCACTTATTCACGTTTTTTTTACCTTTTCAATTCTGATTCTTAATCATTTTCATTAGATTTGGACAATTTTTGAATGGATCCACTAATTTTGTTCATTAAATTGTCGATGGTAGCTGGATGACTTGTTAGTTACGCTTTGGGGTAAGGTATCATAACCTAAAATCTACAAATATTAATTTAAATATTGTCCACAGGGTTTTGGTTATTTCTTTCTAGTTTTTACTTTTCTTGGTTTTCCTTCCTTGCTTTGATGGTTTTATTTTTTACATTCACGTGCACGTGATCACATGGTGTCGAGACATCCACCCTGTTTTCCAACTCAACAAAGATTTGTGGCCTTGCTGATGCAACTATAGTTCCTGGAGTTCACCCTGTTCAACCCTGGTCAACCTTGCCGTGCTCAGCTGCTGTTGTTGGATAAGTTACCCAGGCTTGTATACTTTTATTTTGGGGTACACTATAAAAAGGTATAGATAGTAAAGTCTGATTTAATTTTATTAATTTTTTTATAAGTAGTTTTCAACATCTGTAATATTTCACTTAATTATATACTTTTCAATTTAATTATATACTTTAATTACAAATTTAAATAATATTTTAACCTCATTTTCAAAATTTAAACCTATTTCATTGTTTTTCTGGTTGTTATGAAACAAACGTATTTTATAACCAAACATTAATTTTAATTAAGATATTTAGATTTAGTAGAGTAGAAACTTATTTGTTTTAGTTGAGGTTCCATCTTGGCAAATATCTTTTCCTAATAACAGTTTTCTGAATCTTTAATGTTATTTAACTATTAGGTAGATTCAGTGGCGCTCATTTGAGCACAATCCTTACTCACCCTATGATGCTCTCCAGGCGAACAGCACCGTCGCCGTAATGTATTAATAACATTTTATTTTATTATTACGTTGCGTTACAAATGTTAATAAATATGTAAAACTTTCTACCGGCGGTACTTCTTTCATCAGTTTTTTATACCGCCGCGTCGGCGGTAATTTAGCCAATTTGAAAATAATAACATTCATTCAACATGTCAGCAAACATTCTTTGCAATACGTTGTTCTGAATTAGAAAAAAGAAAACACGTTATCTGTTGCAGTGTCTCACTTCACAAGAAATTTTCCAGATATGTAGGGAGAGCATTCTTCTAATTTCTCCACTTTCGTATCGATTAAATTTTCTGGACAATCGTAGGAACGAGCTGGAAAACCGTCATTTATCTTCCAGGATTGCGAGTCTGCCACTCTCAGGTCTCTCAGATCCTGCTAAATTTCTATTATTCAACGCCAGCAGGACGACGCCGACGGTTCGAGTCCTGCGATGTTAAATTCGCAGTCGTTTAGTTTATTCTTCAATTTATATTTTTCTTTATTTCGATTTAAATCTACTTTAAATTGTGAATTAGTCGTTTTTTAACAATTGAATGTACTTAAGGTTGCATTCTCGACATTGGCCTTTGACACGCATCAGAAGATGGTTCCGCAAGGCGTTTTCTTTCATGAGCTTTTCTGTGACTGAAAAGCCCGATACGTGATGTTATCTCTCTCTTCCGCACTCCGGATATTCAAAAATCTCATTACTTTGTTGCCTCTTTACTTTTTGGTTGTCGTTGTTAACTGAGTTTACAATTCTCCTCCATTGCGTTCTATTGTGCGCTGCCTCCTCCCACTGATTCTGCATGCTTATGGAAAATATCCTTGTACCTTTTGAGTTGTTCACCCGGTTTTCTCTTACCGTCTACAGGCTCACCGTAAAGAGGATATTTCGATAGGTGGTTTTCTAGCATCCTGCATACATGACTAGCTCATCTTAAGCGGGATTTAGTAATCATAACTTCAGCGCTCTCGTAGCTAACTTTTTCAAGGACCGATACGTTTGAGACATGGTGGTACCATTTGATTCTTAGCAGTTGCCTAAGGTGTCTCTGTTGCAACTTGTTTAATGCGTTCATGTGCCGGCGGTAAGGTACCCAGGTTTCGCTTCCATATAAAATGGTGCGGATGATTCCTCGGTACACTGCCAGTTTCGTTTTTGTGCTCAAGTCATGATTGAAACATTGAATGACGTATGTATAATTGTTGACAAAATTCAAGTATTTATACAGGGTGTCCCAGGTTGAGCCCGCGTTTTGTGCATATCATTGTTGCACAATGAGATCTATCGATTAAAACTATTTTCAATATGGCCGCACTTTCGGAAGTACCGGAAGTTGACAGCAACTTTCTTATTTTAAATGGGTGACCCCATTTTTTATTTCATTCTTAAATTCTCTAAAATTATATGAATTTTGATATCAAACACTCTATACCTAACGTTAACCCTTTTTGAGAAAAAAAATATTTATAATTTTTGGAGGAAAAAAACTGCCTGTCAAAAATATGTTTATAGCTTAAACGTCAAATTTAGTGATTACCACAGCCTATACTTACCATAAAAAGAAGACATCTATGTCAAAAATTAAATTGTCCGAATATCATATAAGCTTTTTTCGTTTTCCTGTTATTACCGATTCTGAACCGTCCTAGAACTCTGCAGCGCATGCGCAAATGAAATAATGTCTTCATATTTCCTTCTGCGCATACGCAACTCAGTTCTAGGACGGTTTAGAATCGGTAATAACAGGAAAACGAAAAAAGCTATAATAATTGCCGCAGCTGTCATGGAATTGAGCGATTAAAAAATTATCATAAATCATTTTTTTTTCAAATGGAAATCCACTTTTTTATTTCACTCGTGAAAAGGCTTTCATTACTTTCGTTTTTAAAATTTGTTACTTTTTGACTATACTTATGCCTATAACAGTATATGATCGATCATCATTTTCAAGCTAACTTTGCGCTGTTTTTTTTCGATCGTACGGTATATTATTAAAATATCAACTATTAGATATCACTAAAGAACGAAAATACGGAGATATATTTATATAAATACACTTTTTAAACTTTTAAGCAGGCAGTAGTTATAATATAGGAAATTCAAAAAATTCATTTTCTGACAGATGGAAATAAATTGTCTGACTGTTTGACACTTAATGTCAAAGGAAGCTAGATAAAATCAAGAAAAATATATACGTTTTCAAACTAAATCTTAAATAACTTTCTCTAACGATTTATTTTAGGTAACGATTTATTTTAGGTATAGGAATATGTACGTAACGAATTGGAAAACCTTTTCACTAGTGAAATAAAAAAGTGGGCTTCCATTTGAAAAAAAATTATTTATGATAATTTTTTAATCGCTCAATTCCATGACAGCTACCGCCCTTATTATACGACATTTGAACAATTTAATTTTTGAAATAGATAGCCACATGTCTTTTCTTTATGTCACATAGGGGCTGTGATAATCACTAAATTTGACTTTTAGGCATAGATAAATGAAACAAGTTTAGATTGGAAAGTGCCCATAAGGACAATCTAAACACTATTTGGCGCTATTCTTGCAACGGTCGCGACCCAAAACTTTTAAAAATTTCGGAGCGGTTCGGCTTTTTCCGGAATTATATCGCCAAATATTGTTTATTCAAATTTATTATTATTTTCGTTTAATTTTATAAATAAAATACAGTGTGTTGCGTACAAGAAACTTTATTTTATATAAGGACGCATGTATGAAATACCTATGAAACATTGAAAACCGACGTTATGCCACGATCCACGATGGTTTTTGCAATTCACAGTTCACAGCACAGCTTTTTAAGTTTTTAATGCCACTTTTCACAATTATCACCGGTTGGAGTAAATAAAACTTGAATTAAACTCACAAGATAGCAATAATTACTTTGAAAATGGACGCTATAAACACTTTTCGGAATTTCTTTAATGAGAACGGTTTAGATTTTGAAAGATTATTATGATATTATGATTTTTGAAGATTCTGACTTTGACAAGAGAAAATTATTTCTGTTTTTGTTTGCCGTTGTTCTTAGCGACCACTATAGCAGCGCCAGATCGCGTATAACGGTCGCGACCCAAAATAATTTCGCGACCCAAAATTTTTACGGGCTTTCCAATCTAAACTTGTTGCATTTATCTATGCTTTTAGGCTGTACAAATATTTATGACAGGTATTTTTTTTCGTCCAAAATTTTTAAATATTTTTTTCTTAAAAATGCTTCCAGGAAAATACCGCGACTAAATTCGCGATTTTGTAAGTCCTCCAAAATCCGAGGGGCCCCTTTACTGTCTCACGCCCGTGGCCCCCGTTATACTAAAGGAAAATGAAGCTAGAATACAAGTTATGCTGTGCATTGGTTGTAATTTAAATTGTTTATTCGGTAAAAATAAATAATGAAACTATTGAAAAATGACTTAAAAGCTAAAATAAATAAATTCAGTCTCAAAATATATAAAAAATAATAATTATTGGATATTTTTAAACAAAGAAAATTACCCCTTAATTTAATTTCCTAAACAGAAAATGCCATTCACAATTATTGGGGCCTGTTAATTGATAATTAAGTAAATATCTGCTTCCATTTATACTGTTTACAAACTGCTTTATAACTACTGAACACAATATTGGCCTTGTTTGCCAGTTGAATAAAAAATTACTTATTAAGATTAGGAGGCCCCCTAAAAGACGGGGCCCGGGGCGGACAGCCCCTTCCGCCCCCCCCCCTTAGTCCGCCACTGCGTGTATACATGTGATACCAAAACCAATGCTAAAATTGCTGTAAATCGTTATTGTCTTATTCAATACCGAATATCTCCAATAAAAATAAAGCTATTGAGATGAATCAAAAAACAAACTATCGAGAAAATACTTACCTAGATGATAAAATGATTTTTGCTTCCTTAACATATTCCACAGGTTGTTTCAAACTTTCACCAAAATATCAACATTTTGTTTTCCCTCGTATAACTGACACAAATTGAAACTTAGTTATTAGAAATAGATACTAAAAAGTTAAATAATTTAGCTACAAATCGCATAAAAATCATCAAAATCGACCCACGAGAACAAAGTGTACTAAACTTTAAAATACATAAAAAATTTAAGGTGCTCGTTGAGTGTAGATATGAAAAATATTGAAGTTTTTTAAATATAAATATTCTTATTATGGAATTTTGAAAAAAAAATATAAACAAACTTTTGAGTAAATATAAACTGAAAATATGCGTTTCATCTGCAACCGCTCGCTAATTTTGCCGGAAAACATATCCCGCAGCGAAAAAACTCCGGCATTCTTAATTAAAACGTAAAACTTTGCTATGCTCACGTGCCCTCAACTTTTCCACGCCGTAATCCTGGCACGGGAACATCTAGGATAATGGATTAGTGTATGGAGAGGTTTTCAGCGCTGGCCGTAAAAGGATTTTAATCTGCGTAGTGTACTTTTATTACGGAAAAAAAGGAGGAAAAAACGGAGTGTGGGAAGAAAAAAATTAGGTTAAAATATTCGCTAGGATATTAAATAATTAACTTTTGCTATTAAAAATTAAAACAAAGAGTAATATATTATAACTAGCGTGTACCCACGACTTCGTTCGCGTCGAATTAATCATTTGTAATGGTGATGATGAAGCAAAGCAAGAATTTCTATTAACATACAAACTGGATAAAATTTTCTCACATTTATGTCAGCATGAGAAAAAACAATATGGCGATATTATTATATAACTTGGTAATATTTGAGGGGTAGTTTCATCTCGTTGGAATATGACTTTCGAATAATCCGTTTGCCAAAAATAAGCTTTTTACGTCATGCAGTTTAAGCAGAATCGTGATTAATGAATTACCCAACTTTTTGGAACACCCTGTATGATTTTTTAAAAACTTTTAAAATATGTAAAAAAACAAAATAAATTATGCGTATCCAAGCGTTTTCCCGAAAGACTAACCGTTTTTTAAATAACAAATATTGTAATATTTGAGGGGCGTTTTCAGCCTCTTGGAATTTGAGATTCGAGAAACCCCTCCTTATCGAACCTCTACACCCCACAGTCAATCCGTTTGCCAAAAATCAGCTTTAAACGTCAAGCAG
Organism: Sitophilus oryzae; assembly: GCF_002938485.1. Taxonomy (NCBI): domain Eukaryota; kingdom Metazoa; phylum Arthropoda; class Insecta; order Coleoptera; family Curculionidae; genus Sitophilus; species Sitophilus oryzae. The sequence continues at coordinate 1,413,857 of NW_022147208.1, forward strand.
TTTAAGCAGAATCGTGATTACTCAATGGTCATATTTTATGAAACATCCTGTATAAATTTTTAAAAAATATTAAAATATTATGTAAAACAACAAAATAAAATATACGTGTTTAAGAGTTTTTCCGAAAAACTCTACCGGTTTTTAAATAAAAAATATTCTAATATTTGAGGGGTGGTTTCGCCCCCTTTGAATTCGAGTTTCGAAAAATTCCTTCTTATCGAACCTCTACACCCTAAAGTCAATCCGTTTTTCCAAAAATCAGCTTTTTACGTCAAGCGCTTTAAACAAATCTTAAAATATGTAAAAAACAAAATAAAATATACGTGTTTAAGCGTTTTTTCGGAAACTTGGCCGTTTTTTAAAATAAAAAATATTGTAATATTTGAGGGGTGGTTTCAACCCTTGGAACTGGAATTTTGAAAAATCCCTTCTTATCGAAACTCTACACCCTAGAATCAACCTGTATGCCAAAGTTGAGCTTCTTACGTTGAGTGGTTTGAGCAGGATCGTGATTAATCAGTGAGTCACTTAAGGATTTTATATATTAGTATAGATTACAATCAAAAATAGCACTAAACTAATCTAAACAAATGTCAAAGAAAAAAAGAACGAGGACAGTTTTGTCCTCGTTCGAGATTTTTCCTCTAGAGACTTTAGGAGACCCCCTTTAGGATTTCCTCTAGAGACTTTAGGAGACCCCAAAGTGGAACGCTTGTTCTACTTTGGGGTCTCCTAAAGTCTCTAGATAATACCGGGTGCGTCTCAAAAGTGGCTCACCCCTATAACTTTCTAATTTTTTCAGATAAAAAAACGAGATTTGGTATGTTAGTATATGACAAAAATTAGGATTGTTTGACGTATTCAATTGTTTTTGGTCACTTCCCGTTTCACCGCAAATGACTATAACTTTTGATTTTTAAATGACACCCTCGGTATTTTTTTACATTATTCGATAGAAAGTGACACTCTGAATAGAATGGCATATTATATGTCAACTTTGTACATTTTTGCTTAAAACAAAATTGAATTTTAAATTTCAATCTAGAGTGTTATGGCTATGTTAAAAACACTAATTTTTAATCAAGGAGTCTTGTAAAAGTAGATTTGATCGTCTAATGTTATTCATGTCTTATCCTGGCCGGTTAAAAGATGCCCAAATCGCAATTCTAATCATATCTCGATATTTTCAAATGGAACGAGGGTGGCTCATTAGCATATTTCGAAAAAAGCAGTTTTTTACGAATAATTTGGTACCACACACTTGGTGTTTCGAGTAAAATTTTCGTTATAAATCGCATGTTGCAATTTCAAATAAACCATATTCGAAAATGTCAAAAGTTGACATATGATATATCATTCTATTCAGAGTGTCATTTTCTATCGAATAAACCAACAAAACACCGATGGTACCATTTAAGTACTAATCAAAAGTTGTAGTCATTTCCAGTGAAACAGGAAGTGACAGAAAACAATTGAATACGTCAATCAATCCTAATTTATTTCATATATTAATATACCAAATCTCGATTTTTTTATCTGAAAAAATAAAATAGTTAAAGGGGTGAGTCACTTTTGAGACGCACCCGGTATATTAGCCACCATTTTGAACATAAAACTTATTTTTAACTTGAAAGTAAGAATTGTGTAGACATCACTTCAAAGTTGTCTAATGGAGCTTATACCGGGTGCGTCTCAAAAGTGGCTCACCCCTATAACTTTTTTTTTTTTTGAGATAAAAACACGAGATTTGGTATGCCAGCATATCTATATATATAAAATGCTAATGTTTATCTGTGTGTCGTCTCTACTGAAGTAACGACTTGCTCTAGAAAGTTGCTTTTTTTACTAAAAGATAGCTAATTGGCTCTTCTAAAAACTGTCGTCGCCGGATTTTTTGTTTTTCATTTAATTAAAAAAAGAGGTACGGGCATTGGTATCTCGGTAACCGTAAAAGATACGAACATGGTTAAATTGGGGTAAAGTTGCCGCTTTGGGATGTTCACCAATATGCCATCAAAAAAGTTTTCAAAATTTCAAGGATTGCTGAGTTTTTTGGAAAAAACGGATTTTTTTGAAAATGAATTTTATTTTTTCCTGTCGTTATTTTTAAGAATATCCAAAAACTAATTGCACATTCTCATAGCCACTTTGTTAGGGCTATCTGATAGTATTTTTAGATTCTCAAATTAACTGATAATTTATGAGATACAGAGACCAAATTATTTTTTTTACTTTTCCAAATCCAAAAGCGTAACTTTGCCCCAATTTAACCATGCTCGTATCTATTGCGGTTATCGAGATACTATTGCTCGTACCTCGAATTTGTATCACCCTGTATATGCTTCTGATGAGATAATTTAAGTAAGGAGAATCGCTGAAAGGTTTTATCTAATTTCAATACAGACAGCGAGAAATACTGATGAATAGTCTAATCCGAAACCGGGGCCCTTTTGTGCCAGCGAAATCTCCTAATTTCCAATTGATCAATCAGCTTAATGATATAGGGAACACTCGACGAGCAATTTAAAGAGGAATTTGCCTGGATCTGAAACGATTTGAAATAATCCCTTCGATACTCTTTCGCGTCTCGCTGCAAAACGGAACGTAGCCATTAGTGGATGAGACTCAAAGAAAGATTTTCTGGTGATTTTTTTTTGACGTTCGAATCTATACAGTATCGTTCTGATTGGAAACAGTTTGTAGGAAATAAATTGGAGGGATTTGGAATCAAAAACAACATTTTAATCTACGAATATGAATTTTTAGAGGGAAAAATATAGCTATTTGTGTATCAGTGTTAATATTTGTGTATCAGTTCTTATATTTCTTATATTTCCTTATATTTCTTATATTTCCTATAATTGCGTATTGAATTTGTTTAATTTAAATCGAAGATCTTATTTATCAATATACCCATGGAATATTGACATTTTAGATTATTTTTAAAGATGCAACAAATTTTCAAAAAGTACAGATACTAATATTGTCCATATAGCTCGCTTATGTCATTAAAAAATAAAAGACTGTTTAAATATTTTTTGTTGAAGAGGACCAATTAATATGATCCCAGTATTCAAACTACATTAATTGACTGTTTACGTTGATTAATAATAACTGCTCCAAATACTAAAAAAATGAATTTTGTATGTGTATTAAACAGTGTGGTTAAAAGTAACACCTTATAAATTTTAATTCATTTTTTGACGAATGCTTATTTATAACATCAGAGACCTTCATTTTCATAACTATTATTATATTGATTTCTGAATAAAATCCACATTTATTTAGATAATTTATTAATAATAATTTATTAATTAGTACAAAGGAACACCTTATAAATTTTATTTCATTTTTTGACGAATGCTTATTTATAACATCAGAGACATTCATTTCATAACTTATTATTATATTGATTTCTGAATAAAATCCACATTTATTTAGATAATTTATTAATTAGTACAAAGTAACACCTTATAAATTTTATTTCATTTTTTGACGAATGCTTATTTATAACATCAGAGACCTTCATTTTCATAACTATTATTATATTGATTTCTGAATAAAATCCACATTTATTTAGATAATTTATTAATAATAATTTATTAATTAGTACAAAGGAACACCTTATAAATTTTATTTCATTTTTTGACGAATGCTTATTTATAACATCAAAGACATTCATTTTCATAACTTATTATTATATTGATTTCTGAATAAAATCCACATTTATTTAGATAATTTATTAATAATAATTTATTAATTAGTACAAAGTAACACCTTATAAATTTTATTTCATTTTTTGACGAATGCTTATTTATAACATCAGAGACGTTCATTTTCATAACTTATTATTATATTGATTTCTGAATAAAATCCACATTTATTTAGATAATTTATTAATTAATAGAATTAAGTATGTAATTAACTCTTTTTTGGGCGGAAATAATGGTATATTTAACTGGTGTACTCTTTTACAAATATTTAAATACTTTTCTTTTTGTAAACAAATGGGCTTACCATATTATTATTTTTACCACCTGTACATTTTGTACATATGTGGCTTAAAAAAATCTAAAATGTCAATATTCCATGGGTATGGTGATAAATAAGGTTTAAATTATAAGAAAATGCATTTTCTACGAAAACTTGATGAAATAGGTAAAAAATGGTATAATACAATTTGATAGACAATTAAATTGTGCATCTGATTCACGTAAAATATACAGGATGTTCTATTTAAATTAAACAAGTTATTGCCGTTTAAAGCTAGTAATTATGTAATATAAAGTTCTGGACACTCTCTACTGGACATTATTGCAACACAATATCTGATCAATAAATAATCTTCAGTAAATATTTGATATTAAAACCTTTAATACCCTTGGAGAAATGAAGCCTTAGTATTTTTATGCAATTTCACAAAATTGAAAATATTTCAAAAACGGCAAGGTTTAAGTGTGGTAAACCTTAATCAAATTTACCTTTATTTCAATCGTGGAATCTAGAAATAGAATAATATAGAGGGTGTTCCATTTAAAAAAATACAACGATGATATTTTTTACTTATTTGGTACACTCTGTATCTCGTAAAATTATTTTTAAATTGTAGCTCTAATAGTCCCTCAACGAACCCAAAACTTAAAAAAAAATGCCTTTTGCACGAATTCGGTACACGTCCGAGTACGTTTCCATTGAAGAAGCACCACAAACGTTGCTTCCACCTCAATTTAACAAAAACAATATAAAAAATGCCTTCAGTGTCTGGGACAGAAAAATATTGTAGCAGAGTATGTTCTCATGTAATTTTTTTATATGCGACATTAATGATGTAAATACACCAGTTCGTCAGTGGCCATTTTCATTTTATAATATTACTCATAATCTCTATTGTATTTCATGGTTGTTGTCTATAAAAGGTATACTCTGTTTTTTTTTTCTCTCAGGTAAGATTTCGACAGACGATGACAGAAGAAAAGCAGATGACGTCCCATACCAATATAAATATTTTACTAAAAAAAATTCTAATATTTAAGTAACTATGGATGGGTTTAAACATAAATCCGTCATGCGTTGTTTTCAACCAGTTTTATTGGTTTATTTCAAAAATGACAGATCATATTTCAAATTTATTGGTTTGACGGAACCTTTGAATAAGAAGACTAAGGAAGGAGCATAATACTATTCATGTATTCATGCATGGTGGGCGGAAAAAGGATTCTAGGGTGGGAATGCTTGACAGTGCAGTTTGACGATTCATTTGACACATTTGAATTTGATTTGAAATTTTGTAGATTTGTCAGTCTTTACGGAGCTTATTTTATGTTATTTATTATTTATTCTACCACTGATAGTTGTATAAAGGTAGTAAATCAAGATGGAAATTGTGGCAGAACTTAAATTAACAGTGACACTATCGCAATTTATCGAAAAAGACTCTAAAATAGTTGGTTGTGTAGCGTGCGGTAGATCTCGGCAAAAATCGAGTGAAATAATGGAACAACTTTTCGCTAATAAGTGACTATACAGGGTGGCCCATCGAAAACGTTCCGCAAGGCATAACAGCCAGAGTAATTTTTTTTTTCAGAAAATTCAAAAACACGTCGATTTTGTTTGCGAGGGGGGCAACTTTTGTCCCAAAAATGATTGCAAAATCTTCAACCCTCTAAGCGGGGGTGTCATCCCCCAGTTTTTTTCAAATGGGAAGGGGGGTCAAGTGGTACCGCAATAAAAAGGGCTTTCTATTCTCTATACTTTCCCGCTTCGTTTTTGAAAATCGGTCGAATCATTGAGAAAATATTAATAAATATATATATATTAATAATATAGATAAATTCCTTCGTCCAATTTGCTGTTTTTTTTATTATTTCTAGATGTTTATACGCATTTTTTCACTTGCCACAAGGTTGGACGATCAGGTGCGGTAGTTGCTAGATAGCTGTTCTGTGACTTGTGCGTTGAAGTTCTTCACAATATTGTTAAACTTTTTAACAATTATGATGTACTCACATGCAGAAAAAGTGGAAATACTTATTTTCTTATACTTATTTTCTTATTTGGAACTTTCCACCCGTACAAAATTCAGTTGGCTTGCAATTTTGCGAAACTATGAGTGAACGAGTGGCGAATGATAATAATTTCCTATTTAATGTGTGTTTTTCGGATGAGTGTACTTTCTTTTTGAACGGTGTCTTTTGAAGTCAAGTAGAGGAAAAATCGAGGGAAAATTAACTGCAGACCCAGAGAACAGTTTATAGCCAATACTCGCTGCCCAGACAGAAAGTTTTATACACCAATAAAGTTACCATCATTAAAGTTTTTATCGACCATCTCGTCGTAGATAAGTGTATCTCGTATATGGTATGGAGGATCGTACTAAACATATACTAAAAACTGGAGTAGCTGTAAAATATCGACATCACACGATAGGTAAATAATGGATTTTAGTACTTCAGAAAAATAATATCAAAAGGTACTGGTTTAAAAAAATTAAGATTAAAGTTAATTAATCAACCTTTAAGGTATAAAATTTGGTGTTATTAATAATAAAATAGTTTGCTTTATTTATGTTGTTTAATTTATTCCTGTGGAATATTACAAATTTGTATTTGTACATAAGTTATATTTGTTTGGTACGTGGTGTTTTATTCTTGTTTGTTTTGTATTAACACATACCGGTTTTTTTTTTTAATAAAATAACTCAATTACATTTTTTCAGTTTTATACGGCTTTTTTTCGCAATATTTTAAAGTAATCACTTGTCAGTCAAATTTTAAATATATTAATTTCCTGCTATGCGTTCCAATTGGTTCCAACTTATTTTTTTGTAAAATAAAATAAACTATTTTGAAATTAAAGTGACAGACGCATCTATCACTGTCAAGGATTGTCGTTGGATAGACTTATAGAGGGAATTATGGCATTTTAATTTTGGGCACTTTAATTTAAAATAACAAAATTATCTTCTCAAATTCTCTGTCACGCTGTATTCTGTTTTAAGTTTCAACTGCACGAATTGAGAGAATAGCTAAATAATTCTGCGCTTGTCAGAAGACAAAACAAATCTATTAAATTGAAGCACCCTTTCGGAAAAGTGTTTTGGACACGAACTCGCTCATCCTCCAAACGCTATTAGCCGCCTTTTGATATGCAAATGACAGATAATTGTAACCTTACTTCTCTCTTTTGAGTGTGGCCAACCTTAAAGCACATAAATCTTAGTTTGACGTATTATTTTAGTTGATATTTTGAACATTATCGAAATGTATATTTTTATAGATGTAAAATAACCATCGATACAAGGAATACAGTTTTTTAAATATTATTTTTAGTAGTGGGAACTATCGAATGAATACTATCGAAACATTCGATAGTTGCAATTCATTCGAATAATTCGATAGCTAGTAAAAAAACATTCGTTGAAAACTATTCGAATAAAAATTATCGAATAGATGCGTCATCTGCCTTGAAATATTGTATTCTAGTAATTCGGCAGCAAAAACCATTCATTTATAAAATTCATTCATTTATGAAATTCATTTATTCGTCAGGATCGATTATAATAAAATATTAACTGGATTTTAGTTGTCGCCCGGCGACGCCGACGTAGGTTTCTTTTCGAGAGACCCGACACCGGTCGGTGGCAATGCTATGAAAGAAGCCGGCATCTTTGATTTTTTGCGGAGTCATATAAAGATAAGGACACATTATTTTTTTTATTGAGATGCTAGTATTTACACAGAAAATAGATTATAAAGGGCGCTGTTGCCATATATTGGTATTAGTTGATATTAGCAAAGAATATTATTGTTTAGCTTTAGTTAGTTAGGGATAGTATGTCTTGGTATGTCTATATATTTTGCATTTTTTTTATTAATATTCTGTTGTTACACTGCAATAATACTTGTTATTTTGGTTGTAGGAAAATTATTTTTAATGTTTTTAAGCAAAGACTGGTTTAATAAAAATAATAATAACAGTAATAATTTGTTATACATAGTAGCAAAATATAAACAATAAATTAGATGTCAAAATTATTTATATTAGATCCTATTTAAAAATAATATAGTCTTTAAATTTTTTGTGGCAACGTTGGTTTATTAAATAATAATAATTACAGAACTAATTTGTTATATTAACAACAAACTTTAAAATCATGAAATATAAACATTTATTAATTTTCTAAGCATGCAGTGTAATGGAAAATAAAAAAATTAGAAATCAAAATTATTTATATTAGGTACTTTATATTACTATTTAAAAATAATATTTACTTTTACTGGCATTTTACTTTAAAAAGTAAATGAAATATTTCTTCATAAAAAACTACATGAAAGAGAATTAGCATAAATAAAATACAAACATCGTTAACTTTTTTAAATTGGCACGTGTAAAACTTTCAATTTAATTTTCTCACCCCATAGTTTGAGTTCGATAACCATTTACTTAATGATTAATTACTTAAATATGATTATTAGGTTCAACTAATTCATATTATTAAAACATCTAAAATACAAATATGTATTTTTAAAAATTAATTCAGTATTCAATTAGTCAATATTAAAAGTTCATCTCATCTCTTTTAAAAATTGCTACTTTCAAAATTTCCCATTAAAAAAACTCATAAAAGAAACAAAAATCACACAAATTTTCGGAAAAATGTTGACACCTGCACTGACACACGCACACAAAAAAAACTACTATTTTAGTATTTTAAATATTTTAATATACCCAAAATTGGCACAGTATTTATAAGGTGAAGTTATAAAAATTTGGAAGAACTAATAATGCACTGACGCACAAAAAAATCAAACGAATACTAAATTTCATTTATCAAAAGCATTCGATAGTCGTGGCTCAACGATAACCATTTAGTTTCACGGCGAGGTTGTCACATATGCTTTAGTATACAAATGAATGAATGATTTTATTCGAATAAAACCATTCGATAGTTGAAATCATTCATTCAGTAACCATTCGATAGTCTAATTCATTCGATAGTTCCCATCGCTAATTATTTTAATTAAAAATTAATTGTCCTCATTTTTTTCTGTTTTTCTAAAATAGAAAAATTTTGACGTGACAGCTCTTAAAGCTTAAAATAATAAAAAAATACGAGTACAGTACAACCTCTTTAATCGGAACAACTTATTGTATCAACCTATTCCCCTGTAGTGCAGTATAATTCTGGATCGGGGAAAAGCAGAATGTCCACTGGAGAAACAGGCAGGAGCATAGGCATAGTAAGGCCTTTATACAGTAAGGACCTAATGCTAAATCTACAAAGGAACTGCTAATGCTTAGCAGTAATAAAGTGCAGATTATAACAGATCTGTTGATAAAACATATACAGGGTGGTCCGAACTGTATTCCGGAAACTTCGGCAGCACATTCTGCAAATAAAAATAAAGTAAAAAGTTCTAGTGCTCTAATGCTTAGTTTCGGAGATACAGGGGTGTAGAGTTTCATTTTATTTCGATTTTCCAAATAATTCTGGAGTAATCGTCAATATTTGGATGAAAATTGGTGGATGGGTGTTTTTTGACATGAAAAAATTTGATTTTGATGTCAATATGACTCCATTTTTAGGTGTGTGCCATAAACATGAAGTTTTAACTGTTTTGAAGAGTAATAACTTTTGTCGGTACCTGTATAAAACTACTGAGGACAAAAAAATATACATTTACGATTTTTTACATAAAAAAGTGTCTCTTTGGTAAAATCGCTACGAGTAATGGCTCTCAAGAAATCGAAATTATCAATACCTGTCATCATTGACATAAATTAAACATGTTGACTAAATAGTTATTAGACTGAAATCATAAATTTGAAATCTGTGTCAAAAGTGTGTCAAAAGTTCAAAATAAACTGTTTAATCATCATTTTTTCGCAGAAAAACTTATGATTAATTTAAAAAAATAAAAATTTATTATTTCAGTCAAATAATTATACTCAAAGTGTGCTTATTTTTTGTCAATAATGACATATATTGACTATTTCCATTCAAAATACCTTGAGAACGGTTGCTCGTAGCGATTTTTACCAAGAGATATTTTTAACATAAAAAGTCATGGAAATGCATATTTTTTTTAGTCAGTGGGTTTATACAGGTACGGTCGAAAAGTTATTACTCTTCAAAACAGTTAAAACACATGTAGGTGGCGCCCCCTACAAATAGGAGTAATTTTGACATCAAAATTAAATTTCTCGTGTCACAAAACTCCCAGATACCAATTTTCATCCAAATATTGACGTTACTTCAGAAATTATTTGGAAAAAATCGAAATAAAAATGAAACTTCTACACCCTGTATCTCCGAAACTAAGCATTTTAGGACATACATTTATACGAACTTTTTTACTTATTTTGATATGTAGAATATGCCGCCGAAGTTTCCGGAATACAGTTCAGACCACCCGGTAGATGTCAAATTCTACCTGAATAAGCTCAAGCTGTATCAAGGAAGTCTTGGCTGCAGACTCTGCGATAAAAATGCTGAAACAGCATATGACCACATGTAACTAGGAGGCTCTCATTATTATTGAAAAAAAATACCTATTCCGATTAACAAATTGTTATGCATCAGACGGTTATGCATTTTAAGTGTTCAGGTTTCGCATGCATAGGTTATGACTAGTATAGTACTGCATAGGTTATGACTGGTATGAAAGTAGCATTCTAGATTTAAATATGATAGAGTTTTTTCCATAAGTACTCCATGTTAACTTAATTATTCTGTTGATTTCTGGTAGTAGAGATCCCGAGCTGTGTATTAGTTGTCCCAAATATATGTATTTTTCTACTATTTCCAGTGTTGTGTTATTTATTAGAATGTTTTTTTCTGTCTACCAGTTTGTACATTACTTTAGTTTTTGCTAAATTCATTTTGGGACCTACTTTATTGCTGGCTGTATTTAGTTCGTTAATTTGTGCTTGTAGTTCTTCACAACTATTGGCTTTACAAAACTAGTCTAATACAAATTTTAGAAGAAAAATACCGTGACTATATTTGTTTTTACACAGATGGCTCGAAATCTGACCAAGGTGTTGGCTGTGCTTTTTACAGCCCGGTTGCTAATAAAAAAATTAGATTACCTAATTTCTCTGGCATTTTAACAGCCGAACTCGGAGCTATTTATCAGGCTCTTGTCCAAATTCGGAGCATGCCACCGATTGAAGCATTAATATTATCTGATTCACTTAGTTCCCTCAACAGTATTGTTTCTTTAAACCCCCAAAACTCTCTAACCTGCAGCATTCGAGATCTAGTATATAAACTTACTGAAAGGAACTACAATGTTAACTTTACGTGGATTCCTGGACACTCTGACGTTGCTGGTAACGACCGAGCAGACAAACTGGCTAACGAGGCAACGCTCTTACGGAATATTGAAGGAACTCCATCCGTTGTCGATTTCAGAAATTTCCACAAAAAAGTGTTCTTCGGTATACTTTAAAATGAATGGGACATCCTCGAGGGAACCAATAAACTTAGATCACAATACATATGCCACTTCTTTATCTGTATCAAAATATATATTCTCTTGAACGCGGATCTTTCTGTAAAGTTGTTTACCTTCCCAGGACACTCATATCTTACCAAATCGTATATTATCAGAAATGAACCCCCTCCGAAATGCACCTTATGCAATAACTTAGTGTCAATGAGACACATTCTTTTTGAATGCTTACCTGTTGCCTCCCATAGGTCTAGATTCTTTAATGCTGTAACCTATGAGAATATTTTCGCGCCTTTTAACATTTCGAAGATTAATAAAGTTATGGAATTCTTAGACAGCATCAACATAATGAAAAAAACTTTAATTTCTAAAAAATTATTTAAAATAACCTCATATTAAATAAAGCTTATTATTGAGCGCTAAAAAACCCTCGCTGTTGACGCGCTCTATAAATCAATACCTGTCTCTCTCTCACAACTCTTGGCAATTAGGACTATGTCATCAGCGAATCTTAGATGGTTAGGATATTCTCCATCTATTTTTAATCCTTTGTTGGTCTAATCTAGTTGACGGAAGATTTCTTCTACTGTAGTTTCTTCAGCTCTAAACAGCTTTGGGGATATCGCATCACCCTGTCGTACTCCTTTGCCCGTTGGGAACTGTGGGGTTGTTTTATCTATCATTACTGTTGTTTTGGATTCTTTGTATATATTGGCGAGAGTTTCTATATAAGGCTAGTCAATACCTTCTTGTCTTTCACTAGGGCAGGCAACGGCCTAGCTACGTTGAAACACCGGTTCCCATTAGAACACCGAAGTTAAGCGACGTAAGGCGATACTGGTAGCTGGATAGGTGATCAGTTCGAAACTCTGTATCGTGCTGTTGTCCAAGGGAAAAGTGTAAAATCTATTGATACACACTGCTCATCCACGCCGGTTCGAGGCCGGATGAGATCGGATATCTCGTGAGTAAGAGTTGATTTAGACACTTCCTAAGTCGGTATAGGCTATTGACCATGATATGGCCGAGGACCGCAGTTCGGATTCCGCGTAAACAAAATAGGCCCCGTCCAGATTAGCCCTGGCAGCAAAAAGGAAACGTTAATTGAAATATTTACTTTACTTTACTATACTTTTTACTAGGGCTTCTATTGTTGCCTTAGAATATATCGAGTCGAAAGCCTTCTCAAAGTCTATAAAGGCTATGGCTAGTGGAAGTTTGTATTCCTTTGTTCGTCTGATTCAACAGTTTTTTTAATTAAAATTTATAAATTAAACGACAAATAATATAAAAAACAAAAAAAAATACAGCAAAATGACAAAAAATTAACATTTTTAAAAGAAATATTAAAGTAAACTGCCAAATAAGATGTTTAACAATGTCTACCGTAACGAGTTTTCCGTTATTAATATGTGAATATAAAAAAAATAAAATTGAGTTTACTCTGTTGTATTTAATCATTCCAAATCGTATTTGTCGTAAAATATATTCATCCCAGCGAATATGCTAGTTTTAAGCATTCAATAGTAACCTAGAGCATCGCACAATGCCTTTACACAACGTTTTGCAGAAACTTCTAAATAGGTTTTCTGAATTGTTAAACTTCGTATTACGTTACTAATTATCGTGTTAAAGTTTTAACTATAATATAGACAGAAGTTCCCTAACGAGATGATCTGTTTTAGTAGACAAAAAGATGTAACGTTGGTTGTTATTTACAGGCAATTCTTGAGTTTGATAATATGAATGATAGAAATAATATTAGAACATTTGAATATTCGAAGTTGCTATCGGCCTCTTTCAGTTGACCTCAGATCTATTATCTTCATAAAGTCTAGAAACTTGAAGACTGAACCGTCCATATACATTAGTAGCTCTTTGTCAATGGCCTATCATTGCCTAGTACAAAAACCGCACATTTGCGAGGCTGTCACACCGACATATAATATGTTCAGTCTTTTCTTCTTCAGATTTGACAGAACGTGCACATGGCTTCGTCCTTTAATCCTATCAGCTTTAGATGGCTATTAAGTTTAGAATGCCCTGATAGTAGACCAACTAGGCCAAGTACAGCTTTGATCTGTTTTGCTTTATCTGCTTATCACATCCATCGTAAATATAGGAAAATGTTTTACTATGTAATTTTTCGCTTGTCTCTGCCCTGGTGAATTTTTTCACCATTCTAGATATTTGATTGGCTCCCACTATTTTGTGACTGATTTTGCAGCTTCGCACATTATTGCAGAATTAGGTGGTAATAAATACATGTTCAAAAAATACATAGTTGAAACGCATATTTTTTGAATGATAGTAGATAAAACTATTTCCAAATATGCTAATGAGCCTCCCTCGTTCCATTTGAAAAAATTAATATATGGTTAAAAATACGATTTCGGCATCTTTTAACCGACCAGGACAAAACATGAAAAACATTAGACAATCAAATCTATTTTTCCAAGGCTCCTTGATTAGAAATTAGTGTTTTTAACACAGCCATAGAACTCTAGATTGAAATTTAAAATACAATTTTGTTTTAAGCGAAAATGTCAAAAGTTGACATATGGTATGTCATTCTACTCAGAGTGTCATTTTCTATCGAATAAAGTAACAAAATACCGAGGGTCCTATTTAAAAACCAAAAGCTGTAGTCATTTACAGTGAAACAGGAACTGAACAAAATCAATTGAATTCGTCAATCAATCCATATTTATGTCATATACTAACATACCCAATCTCGATTTTTATCTGAAAAAATAAGAAAGTTATAGAGGTGAGCCACTTTTGAGACGAACCCGGTATAGGTAATATTTTTATTTGCAATCCAATAAAATAATACAGACCCTAGATTGATTCATTTTTAAACAAAATCTTTCTACACGCGATGTTTTATATTGATCAGTTATATCCCACTCCATTACCGTTCAGTTACAACATGCATCTTTAATTAAAATCCCCTGTTTTCCTCTGTTCCGATTTCCTCCGATTTTTCCCGGAAAATCTCTCGTTTCTCTTCAATAAATAATTTTTCGCCATCCGGCTTCCGCACGATTAAATATGGCGGCCGGCCGAACGCATTACACCTCTCTATATCACTATCCCCCTTACGCTAAATGATTTAGCTCACTTCTCTATATCTAGCTCGCTCGCTCTCTATGATTTAACTTCATTAGATTAGGCCGTACATCAATATATATCACTGGAGCGAAGTAGGCGATCTGTCACTATAATAAAAGCCCGGATTATATACGGCTGACAATATGCATCGTCATTGCGAACGGCTAAAAAGCTTAAGGGTGACATTTTCATTTTGATTAACAGAATATGTTTGTTTCGGCGATATATTTTAGTGTTTAGGGATGTTATTTCTTTACACAATGTCATTCACACAATTTCTTGAATTAAAAATGATGATTTGGCTTTTTACAGTGTGTAAAAGCCTCCATAACAACAACAAGTCAAGAGTGTCACCATCATGGATCACTGAGCAATCCTTTCCTAACAAATACAGGAGTTAGGCAGGGATGTGTCTTAGCGTCTCTCGTATTCAACATATTCATGGCAGCGCTCCCCATTATAGTGAACAGCGAACTGCAGGAGATAGGTATGGGCATTACATACAGATATAACGGCGGTCTGTTCAACATAAAGAGACTCAGGGCAAAAACACGTACAAAATTCATCACAGAACTTTAATACGCTGATGACTGCGCTCTAGTTGCAAAAAACTGTACAGCAATTACAACAAATGTTGAACGCATATACCTCAGGCCTTAAGCTAAACACCGACAAAACTAAAATCATGTGCACTCCCACGGAAGATCACAACAATGCTATAAACATCGGAGAAGAACTACTGGAATATGTAGCGGAATTTAATTACATCGGCAGTTTGATTTCGGAAAAGGCCAATATCGACTCTGCAATTCAGCACAGGATTAGCAGCGCCTCAAGAGCATTCTGCATAATAAAAAAGTGATAAACACCACTGTAGCAGTGTTTATAACTTTGAGTCCAAACTGAGTCCACTGCCAGTGGCTTTTTATTAGTCAAACAAATTTGCCTAAGCGACGAAAGATGCTTAACGTTTCAGAAAGTACATCTCTACTCGTTGTCAGAAGTAAAAAACACATAGAAGAAAGATTAAACTATTTAAAATATCTAAAAGGAACTATTCAAGAACCGATGATGAACCGATTTTTTTTGAAAATATGGATTTTTACAAAACGGCACCTGCTCCATGTTTCTAAAATATTTTCAGCATTACAGTGTTGCCGCATCATTCGAAAAGTGGTAGCATCTTTCTTATTTTAAATAAAACATAGAGTATATTATTACATTTTTTGAAAATATTTTCATATCTCATAATTTTTCTCTTATACTAACCTATACCTATCTCTGATAGTTTTTGAAATAAAAAATAAAACATGTGTAATATTGACAAAAACATGATCGTGAATAAGCATTGAATTAAATATTTTTAATGTTGAAATTTGGGTTATAAGTTAACGAAAGTCGTTGTGTCTAAATATGTATCTCTTTCAATTTTACACATGCTTTATTTTTTATCTGGAAGACTATTAAAGATTGGTATAGTTTGGTTTAGTTTGGTAATATATTCTAGTTGTGTACTAGGAAGTAAATTTTCATGTATATTTTCATCGATAGGTTTTTAGCTTCTGAATAACGGTCTAGGTAAAGCATCTTGTTCAGTTGCCAGCTTAGAATTAGAATTATTAGAGTTAAGTAACTCGCATTTTCATTGAAAGACACTGTCATATATTTATTTCAAACCAATAATCAACGAGAATATTCGTATAGTTTAACAAAATTACTGTAAACCATTATAAACACGAATTGTTGGTTAGGTTCAAATTTTTTTCTCTTCTTAAATAAATTTAGGCGTTAACATTATTAGCTATTTGCATAAAAGTGTGCATTTTGGATGGTATTCCACAAAATTTGCAGGCTATTGCGGAAACAGAAAATGTACAGATTACAGAAATAAATTGTAAATAATATTTATATTAAAACTTTTTTAAACATGTCCTTCAATTTAATAGCTGTTAGTTAAGAAGTTCAACTTCAAATATACGCACATAATGCACACGCTGTTTTTTAAATAATCTTTACAAACACATAGAGACATATATTTGTCGCTAATATTTAATCAAATTGATAGTTTTAATAGTAATTCCACATTTTAAATGGAATCACTATATTCAATTTTTTGTCACAAATTTTATCATAAATGAACACAAAAAGTAACAATAAATTTCCTGAAATACATTTCTCATAACTTATGGACATATGAAACCCATTTCTTAAACACATGCCCACTTATTATCGCTCCTGTTGTAAGGCTATTTCTTTGGTTCTGTGACAAATAACCTTATTGACGTACAGTCATAAATCTAGATCTCTCGGGCGCCACCTCTGTTATTTATAGTGGTAGAGGTCCACGTTTGCCAGTACGGGTAGCCTTTAAACAGTGGAGACTCCAGGTATGAAAGGGTGCAGGTAAAGTCAAAATAAAACAGTCAGTTTCAATTAAAATAATATAAACAATCTTTATTAAACTCAAATTGATTCAGAAGCAGCCGTAAAGTCTTGGCTCAGAGGTTTCGCGCAAAATGGCGCGGAGTAAGATTCTACGCAAGCGCGAGACTTTCTAATTTCTAACCAAGGACGCATGCGCGGCCCTGAAATGAAGGCGATGGCTGGATGGCTCACCCTAGTATTTGCAGTCGGAGAATGCACTGCGCATGTGTTAACTTTCGAAAGTTAGGATGACTTTCGAAAGTCATCTGGTCTCAACACAGCGCTTCAATCAGCTACGCAGTGTCTTGTTACTTACTAAAAGAAAACGGGCACCGCATGCGCACCGGGACGAAGACGGCAAGCGGCCTCCCGACGTCTGTCGGGTAGCGCAGGCGTGGCAAGATCGCGAAATCAAAAAGTTACTGGTTAAACCTGTCTTTCGTTTGTTTACTAGCCCACAATCCAACCGTACGTGAAAACAGCACCCCACTGTCAAAATTGTAGGTTTTTCACGCTTTCCCTTCAATCACGGATGGATTAGGCACAGGAAACGCCTCCCGACAGTACTTGTGAAAGTACTGACCAAAAGACGCTACCTACTGCTCTGCATAGTCAGCCACCTTTTGAAAGACAGAGAACGGCCTTTCACAATTTAATGTAAAGCCGCTCACCGCTTTTCCGAAGGCGTTGTCTAAGACACACGTTCACGTGATTGAGTGAGGAAAACTGAAAGGAAAGTTTTCAAACGACAAGCTTCACTTGATGAAAACGTGGCGTAGCACTACACTAGAAAAGACACTGCGCAAGACAGGATATTGCGGAGGATGCGGGGAGTAGTCGGGTGAGCACTTTCTAGAAAGCGAGGCTTTCTATCGTATTCTTCGTTCGGCAGAGCAGAGTGGAGCTGTCATCTATTCACCAACCCAGGTACCAAGCAACTGACGACTTATGATTTTTTAACAGTACTGCTCTCGTTTACAGTGGTGGGGAAAGCAGCACACAGTGGGGACAACGGCGCGCGCCGTATCACCGCGAGTATCGATGAATACGAACCAAGACTCTACTACTTGCTTTTAACAAAATAATTATTTTATAAATAATTTGATAATTAAAAGCTAATTAATTTAATCACTACAAATTAATTATCACAAAAATTAAGTAACATCGTTACACTGTGTGTAAAATATAAAAACGACAAAAACTGGTCTTGATTTCTTCTATAAAATCAAATTTACTACATACACTAACACCACAAAGTTACACTCCCTCTTATCTCTCACCCTAAAATCCGCTCCACTCGTTCGTATTTTTCTCAATGATCGTCTCATTAGGACTGATCCGACTTGCAGTTGCGCATCCACAAAGAAAATTACCGCGAATATTTCAGCGTAATGGTAGGCAATCGAACGTACCTCCCCCTCCTACATTTCACAGCATTATCTCGGAGAAAAACGAGGCAAAAACTGAAAAGGGATGGAGAACATTCGGGGAAGATTTTCTCTATGGAGGTCGACGGTGGGGATGCATCAATGTCAGGCTGATGTTTTACAAGACGCGAATAACAATGAGGCGTATCTTTGGATTATGTCCTGAAGGTTTGACTAAATCAAAACGTATTCGAAAAATTAAAACATGTTTTGCTTCTTCTTTTGCCCCTTTAATTTTTTGTCAGGTGCTTTAATGACCTCTAAAACTTTTTTAGTGGAAACAGATCAAAATCTTAGCTATAGTAGAATTTAAATATGGTTATATTAAAGTGTTAGAACAGTTATCTCACACATATTTACGTATTATGATTAAGAATTAACTATACAGGGTGCTACAAATTCGAGGTACGAGCATTGGTATCTCGGAAACCGTACTAGATACGAGGGTGGTTAAATTGGGGCAAAGTTGCGCCTTGGGATGTTCACCAAGATGCCATCAAAAAGTTTGAAAAATTTCAAGGATTGCTCAGTTTTTTCAAAAAACGGATTTTTTTGAAAATTAATTTTATTTCTTCCTGTCGTTACTTTTTAGAAAATCAAAAACTAATTCCATGTTTTCATAGGCACTTTATTAGGGCTACCTGATAGTATTTTTAGATTTTCAAATTTGCTGATAATTTGTGAGATACAGAGGCCAACCTATTTTTTTTAAATATCGACCTGCATTTTTTATATCAAGTTTTGAAAGAACTCGGTCTCCTGAGTACAATGATATGCCACACTTATACTTTTTTGTTGTTTTGGGTACCTTAACAACAACAAAACTATTTAATTGTTATTTAAAATCATTTCAAGTCCGACTCTGGGGGTTTTTAAAATTATTTAATATGCTTATATTCATCGCAACGATATTCTAGATTCCTTATTCACATTGAATAAGGAAAATCGAGCCAATTGAAAGATTGAAATAAATAATATCCACGTCAGCGATTTAAATAGGTATATTACTTACTTTATATCGTGAATTTAAGATCTCAGTGTACGATCTAATAATTTGCATAATATTAATCGTAGTTATTATAAATCAATTAATTTCAACTAACTAGTTTCTAGAGCTCTACATGTTTGAAAGGGTTACCACCAACAGATCTTCTTCTTATACTTCCGAATACATTTTGTACTCTTTATTGTAAATGTTGAGATGTATTGATTTTACAAACACATATTATTTATTTTATTTTATTTTTTATTATTTTATTGCATTTGATTTTCCATATTCAATGTTTTACTCCACGTCATTGTTAAACTTGAAAGCTTATCTCTCTCAATATTGTAACGATGAATAGATTAAAATAAATTGTGTTCAAATTTACAAAACAAAAAAATATTAAGTGTGGCATATCATTGTACTCAGGCGACCGAGTTCTTTCATAACCTGAAATAAAAAATGCAGGTCCGTATTTAAAAAAATTAAGTTGACCTCTGTATCTCACAAATTATCAGCAAATTTAAAAATATAAAAATACTATCAGATAGCCCTAATAAAGTGACTATGAGAATGTGCAATTAGTTTTTTGATTTTCTAAAAAGCAACGACAGGAAAAAATAAAATTGATTTTCAAAAAAATCCGTTTTTTTCCAAAAAGTCAGCAATCCTTGAAATTTTTAAAACTCTTTTGATGGTATCATGGTGAACATCCCAAGGCGCAACTTTGCCCCAATTTAGCCATCTTTGTATTTATCACGGTTACCGAGATAGCAATGCTCGTACCTCGAATTTGTAGCATCCTGTATATGTCTAAATAAAATGTTAAAATATTAGTCCAGTAAATGAAAGTTGAAACCACGACTTAATTCGTCAACCGGAACCTTTCAGGCGGATTGTGTACCTTTTAGGGAGTAGTTTTAGAGGCAAAAACACCGTGCTCGGCCAGCTTTGTCCAAAAAAAAATTGCCGCAAATGGCCGAAAATCCGATTTTTGCAAATATCTGCCAAAATATTTATGCAATTTACAAAATTTTACTTGGAATAAAAAATACTATTAACAGCTACCTAAATCTTAATTTACCCTGTATAGCCTGATATTTAAGTACAATAACCAATGTATGTTAATCCAAATTAACATACATTGGTTAATTAATATGACCCGAAAAGTTATACAAGGTGAGACAAAATTGATATGGAACATTGGTCACTTTTAAAAGCAAGTTACTTTTTTATTTTAAACAGAACACCCCGTTTATTATTCTTGTGTTCAATAGGGAATTCATATATTTTCAAAATATTATTAAGGTTGCTTTACCCCCCAGACAAAGATTTTACTAGATAGGTATTTTAATTTATATGATTTTGCGTCAGTAGATCTTTATTATTTGAAAAAATCTAGGTATAGCTTTTGTTAATTTAATAAAATTAAAGGATGTAGAGTAAAATACTCAACGGCAATGAAAAGCTACACGTTTAAAACATATTTTAATTATTACAGAATTAAAACTAGATATGAACTTATAATTATGCGACAAAAATTAGCTAGATGAAATCAAATGGTCACAATGCTTCCGTTCTTGATATCTGAATAAAATGATTCTCTTTTCAAAAGATCATTTTTTTTCTTAAAAGGCATATGTGGAGTTCTACTTCGAAAAGCAGCTACAATTATTTCTCTCATGTTGTCGACAATAGTTGGTTAAGTTTTGTAAACAATCTCTTTAACATATCTCATAAAAAAACCCAGACTACCTACTAAATAAAATCAGGAGCAGTTAAGTATTCTATTAATTGGTGAATGCACACTGCATTTACTAACTAATAGAATCATATGAATTATCTCTGATGTAGGATAAGTTTGCATCTTAGGCAAATTTCTGACAATTCTTTTTTGTTTTAACTGACACATAATGATAACTAGTTGTTAAAGTTAGAATAATTAGAGAAATTAAAGTAACTTCAGACATATCACAGCCACCTAGATTTAATCAAATATAATAAAGATCTACTGACACTAAATCATAAAAATGAAAATATCTAGGAAAATCTTTGTTTGAGGAATAGGCAACCTTAATAGTATTTTGAAGAGACATGAATTCCCCACTGAATATCGGAATAATATACCGGCGTTCCATTTAAAATAAAACAGTAACTTGCTTTTAGAGGAGATGTCAGACCAATGTTCATTACTAATTTTGTCTCACCCTGTATAACTTTTCGGGTCAAGTTTTAATTTGATTTGAAGTACAAAATTTACTTTAACTACATATTAGGCTATACCGGGCTAATTCCAATATAGGTAACTTTTACTGTAATGTAAAAAATTGTTCTTTATTTTTAGAAAATGTTAAATATGTCAAAAGCCTTATATTTTAGTCATATGCGTCTCTAACAAAACACACCTTTGTTTTTCTCCCAGAATTCGAGAATCAATTAATATATAGGGCGTTTTATTACAAAAGACACAACTTCGATATGTAACTTTTTTGGGAGCACCCTGTAGAACTCCCTACATTTTTTAAAAAGTGCTCTTAATTAACCCACATAATATGCTCACAAAATTTCATTTCAATACATACTATCGTTCTCCTTGGAGCCTCCTCGTCATATGAAAGACGCCACCCTGTATTGACCGACCTTCGTAGATTGACAAAACAATTAAGACCCAGCCGAAGCTTTTTAAGTAAAACAAGCTTACCACGTCCGGATTAAGACTTAAATTGAATTTGATTGTTCGCCCACCAGAGGTCTCCCAGCGCTGTTAAAGGTCAAAAAGAACCTTCGTAATTAATTTACGAAAGATTTTGTGGCCGGGACCGAAAAATAACTCGTCGAAACGTTGTTATATTTTCGGGCCGAAGGAAAATTTCAAAGGTTGTTGTTGTGAGGTTAATTGCTTATCCGACTCGACTCGTATTTTGTTCAACTTTGTTGTTTAAACGCCGTTTTTTTTTTCGAAAATTTCGAACCGCTGAGAATATCCTAATTGTTTTCAAACATTCGTTGCTCGGGAAAAAACTGCGTAAATATGTTTGGTTTAAAAGGGAGAAATGGATTCGATATTACGTTGGAAATGTTTATCTTAAATATTCCAATTCCATTTGGAGGTAAATAATTTAATGTGTGTATATTTTTAGAACTTTTTTTTGTCTTCCTTTAATTTATCGACGTATTGTATATTTTATTTTTTAAAGTTTGCTTATATTCCTCATACAATATACAAAAAAAAGCCGCCCATACTAAAATATGCCAATAAAAAGTTGGTAGGTTCTTTTAGTTTCAAAGTAAAGGAATTTTTTTTTATCTCAAAAACTGCGACTTTGACTGATTTTGATGTTATTACAAATTTTGTTGCAAATATTATTCCTAATCTTGAATTTAAAACCGCGTTTCGCTAGCTACTGTTATTTTGGAGTTACGATTTTTTTAAATTTTTAACCCCCTCCCATACCCCCTTACCAACCCCCACTCCCACGAAAAACTAATGGCCAGATTTTCGGGTGCCACTGTATTTTTGTGCCAAATTTGGTTAAAATCGGTTTAGCGGTTTTTGAGTTATCGTGTTACAGACGGACAGACAGACACCATGAAAATATTTGGTTTAGGTCATTTATGATCCAAATAACTCATTTTGAGTGAAATTTAAAAAAAATGACAATCTTAATAGCCTACCATACCATTGGCATGGTCGGCTAATAATACAAAAGGTCATCAAAAAAGCCATCCAAGAAATCACAAGCTAATTATGAAAATAGTAGACTAATATGGTAACAATCATTAAATATCTCTAAACTAGATGAAACTGGATAAAATATTATATTTTTAAAAGCCGTTTGATGATTCTGTAATATATTCATTATATTTTTACAACAGTTACAAAATGCGCGGTCATAATTGTACGGGAGACCAAATCTTTTTGTAGATTTTTTTTAAATTTTACTAATCTGTACCCCCTCCCCCGCTTGATTAACGGACGCCCCCTTACATCATCCTAGGTGACAGTAAGAATTAGAGATGAGTAACAACAAATCGCAAACTGCGATTCAATCGCGGCGATTTCAAAATCGCAATTACAATCTGCGATTGGCTCTCATAGGAAACTGCGACTGCGATTTTTTCTATTTACGAGTTTCAATTTAGGCAACCAATATTACTATAGTTGCGTCTGCGAGTTTGCTGCAATTTGCAATTTTGTCGGGATTGTGATTTTGTAAACTAAGACCGTGATACCCTTCTATCTTTTTTGAGTTTGAATTTTGAATCATATTTGAATTCATTGAATTTTTAGGAGTTGCGATTTGTGATTTTGTTGCGAATGTAATTTTGTGGCCCATTGAAGCATTTTATAGTAAACTGCGATTGATTTTTTTTCTCTGATTTTATTTATTTATAGAGAAGGTATTATTTTCTAAGGCCAAGATCAATAATATACCTGGTGTTTCTCAGGAGTGGTTCGCCTCTATAACTTTTTAAATTTTTAGCCGACCATACCAATAAGTTTGGTAGGCTATTAGGATCGGCAAAAAAAAAGTTTTTTTAATTTCACTCTAAATGAGTTACTTGGGTCATAAATGACCTAAATACAAAATATTTTCATGGTGTCTGTCTGTCTGTCTGTCCGTCCGTCTGTAACACGATAACTCAAAAACCGCTGAACCGATTTTAACCAAATTTGGCACAAAAATACTGTGGCACCCGAGAATTTGGCAATTAGTTTTTGGTGGGAGTGGGGGGTTGGTAAGGAGGTATGGGAGGGGGTTAAAAATTTTAAAAAATCGTAACTTCAAAATTACAGTAGCTAGCGAAACGCGATTTTCAAATTAAGATTAGGAATAATATTTGCAACAAAATTTGTAATAACATCAAAATCAGTCAAAGTCGCAGTTTTCGAGATATTAACATATTTTAGTATGGGCGGCTATACGTGCCTCCCGGCGCCAATTTTTTTTCTGATAAAAAACGAGATTTGGTATATTAGTAGGTATATGACATAAATTAGGATTGACTGACGTATTCAACTGTTTTCGGTCAAAATGACGACAACTTTTGATTGTTAAATGGCACCCTCGGTATATTTTTACTTTATTCGATAGAAAACGACACTCTGAATAGAATGCCTAGTACAATATTTAAATATTAAAATCGCAATCGCAGGTTGCAGTCGCAGCGATTTAAAAATCACAATCGCAGTTTCAATTGCGATTAGACAATTGCAGTTTTGCTCATCTCTAGTAAGAATTACTCAGTATGAAGCTTCTAAGTCTGTCAAGAGTAAAATAAATATGACACACTACTTGGATAAGAGAATAATCAGAGACAGAGACATCAATAATTATAAACAGTACTGGAACAAACGAAAATTAAAGAAATATTCTTCATATTACAAAATACTCAAATAGGCCTCCAATCTGCATCTAATTTATTATCAGACTCTCCCTCGTATGTAACCACGTCCTTCGCGATTACCCTTCTAATCAACGGTTGTTCCCGCCCAATTTCATCAAACTATATCCTGCACGCTCCCTTAAATCTTACATCAATCGCAACATATCCCGGGGGCATAAAAGGCAAACACCGGAAAGGACAAACAGGATGAGAAATATAAATCCATCATACGATGCAGTAATAAGGACCTCCCCTACTGAACCACACTGCCAGGTAATTGGATTCCTCGATTGGCTTTGCTGCAGCAACGAGACCTAATTTCATTGGGTTATAATCAAAATATATATCGGTAATCAATTTCCAATTAAAGCCGGTTCTCTAATGAAAAGCCCTTCGCGCTCTCTACAATAAAGTAAATCTCGCAAAGTAATAAAGTTTAACGGAAGAGATAGGCGATTTAGGGCTCTTACTTTACGGTTGTCTGGCCATTTTTTGCCTCAAGGTGATGAACGGGGTGTTTTACTGTTGTACGAATTACTATATTTAATGACGCAATTTTGCAAATAACCTAAAAACGGCTTAAGAGTCTCATGCATCCGAAATCCGATGGTACGACATCCGAAATTTGAAGTTATCCTTTGAAATAAAAAAAGCCTGTCACATACATCCGAAAGTTCGTTCCGAAATTTGACAGTTTTGACATTTAGACCTGTCATTCCTATCAACAGTATCAACATTATTACATGTATTATTGGAGAAACACTTATAAAAATAACTTCCTCGCCAAATACCCCGAAATTGCCCACTTCCCACTAAACTTGTTTTTAAAAACCACTGTTTTCAATAAAAGTGAGGTTAAGAAACACACGATATTGTACAAAAGTTAAACAAAATTTAACTTTATACGACGTCGGACGATTAGTTAAAAATATCGCATAAAAATTGGTGTCAAAATATTTCGACCAATAGGAGCACCGTCGGATCGTCGTGTCATCAGATTTCGGATGCATAAGACCAGATGCAGAATCCAGCTTTATCCGTTGATACGATGCGATGGTCCGACGGCGCTCTGATTGGTCATTAGGGTGGAACGAAAAAAATTGTTTCCAAAATATTTTCACACAAGCCTCAAAATGTGCCTTTAGATAAGTATTTTTTTTCAAAAGCTGAGCGCCCTGCCTTTGTATCTTCAGGTTCGTCACGGGCCTTAAAAGCTGAGATATTTTGAAAAATATTTGTTTTTTTGCCCGTCAACATATTTGATAATTATTTATCGTTTACCTTTAACACACTGCTTAACATGACTATAAAATATAACCCAATAATATTATCCGAACTAAATCACTTAAATTGTTTTCCGGTTCCTCAATATATTTGAAACTTGTCCACCTGCATGATAAACTACCATCCGTGGCACTTGCCTGTGACAAAATTGGAGTTTCAGATCACGCTGCCGCTATAATCGCAAATGCTGTTTTAGAGGATATTGGAGTACTGTCTAAAAGCAGTTCTACACAGATAGTAGATAGAATGAAGATCAGGAGGGCCAGAATGTTTCAACGTAACGTTTGTACTTGTACTAGTGTATTAAGTGAAATGTCGTTATTAGGCCTGTTTTTTGATTGTCGAAAGGACTCTACTATTATTTACGATAAGAATAAAAGGAAGAGAAAACGTGTTGTGGAAGAACATATTTCTCTTCTAAGTGAACCAGGTTCTAAGTATTTGGGCCATGTCACACCGGAAAGCGGATCTACATGTCATATAAAACGGTCTTTGGTTAATTTCTTGAAAGAAAAGTTTGACTTGACCGAATTTTCCGATTTAGTAGCAGTTAGGACAGATGGAACGGTTGTGAATGCGGGAGTGAAAAATGGCGTTATTCGTTTGTTGGAAAAATAATTAAAACGTCCCTTACAATGTTACAATTTGTTTATTCCATTTAAACGAACTTCCTTTGCGACATTTAGTAAAAGAACTAGATGATGAAACTTCGGGTCCAGGTGGACTCAAAGGTGTTATTGGACAGAAACTAGATAACTGTGAAACCCTAGCTGTTGTAAAATTCAGAAGAATTGAAACTGTCTAATAAAACACGCCTAATAACGACATTTCACCTAATACACTAGTACAAACGTTACGTTGAGACATTCTGGCCCTCCTGATCTTCATTCTATCCACTATTTGTGTAGAACTGTTTTTAAACACTACTCCAATATGCTCTAAAACAGCATTTGCGATTATAGCGGCAGTGTGATCTGAAACTCCAATTTTGTCACAGGCAAGTGAGGAACCGCAATATTGAGGAACCGGAAAACAATAATTTATGTGATTTAGTTTGGATAACATTATTGGGTTATATTTTATAGTCATGTTAAGCAGTGTGATAAAGGTAAAAGATAAATAATTATCAAATATGTTGACGGGCAAAAAAACAAATATTTTTCAAAATATCTCAGCTTTTAAGGCCCGTGAGGAACCTGAAGATACAAAGGCAGGGCGCTCAGCTTTTGAGAAAAAATATGGCGCATTTTGTGTGAAAATTTTTTGGAAAAATTTTTCGTTTCACCCTATTGGTCATAGCGTTTTCGCGCCACTTTTCATCCGTAATTTTTTTACTCCAGCCCGTCAACGGAGAAAGATCGTTCGATAACGGACGTTTTGACACTTTTTTGGCAAATTTAATCTAACCTTAATAAAAATATAATGACCAGTAAATAAATATCTTTTTCTATGCTCTCCTGAACAGAGTGCGGACCGTCTGGCTGCCGGTAGACGTTGCGTTATCCTATTTTCGTTTTCGCTTTATGGGATTTCTCGTTTATGAGTAGAGATACAATGATGCGATTTTCACATTACTTTGCTACTTTTTTATGAAACTAAATATGCTACACATAGGTTTGTCCTAGCCTTCTTAGTTCCTGAAGTAGTGAATAGATGTTGAATACAGGTATGATGCGCAGTACTGAACACAACGTCTACCCGCAGCGAGACGGTCCGCACTCTGTTCAGGAGAGCATAGAAAAAGATATATTAAAGAACCGGCTTTCTTAAAATTATCTCTCAAAAACGTTGCCAACTCTTGGACTATAATTAAAACAGCAAAATCGTTATGGAAATGAAAATATAAAATGACACCAATCACAAGCAAATCGTATATCCGATGAACGGAGGCATGAAAATGCAATAAATTTAAAATCTGCGTAATTTTCTAACCAATCGAAGTCTTTAAATTCAGCCAATAAAATTAATATCGTATCATCTTATCGTCGGAGAACGGATGCATGAAAATCAAGCTTTAGCGAAAGAATTTCAAAGTTGATAGGTCATCTAGTCGAGTACTTTAATAAGTCCGGTTAAATACTTCTTCTAAAATCAATAAGGTGGTCAATAAACGACTCGCTTAAAATTTACATAGAATTTCCTACATGTCCTAAACCGGTTTATAACCCGGTAAAATTCATGTGTTTTGCCGTATAATTTAGATTCAAAGTAACCAAATTGAGAGTCGCCTCTCTCTACAACAGAAGACCTCTAATACCCTCTCTCTATAAACAAACAAAGCGAACGGGGGATTCCCCAAATTTATGTAATCGCTTGCCGATTTCCCTCTGCACACACAATACGGATTGTACGGCCCGTTTCGCTCTGGCAAGATCAAACGAGCCGTGTAATATACACGTGTGACGTTGGAACAATAGTCGACACAACGCACGGGCAAAGTAACGTATTGTAGTGCGAACGGGACATAAAGTACATATGTATATGTTGGGCGGTTTACGTTAGACCGAATTCCTATAGAAGGTGGCGGGTAATGTAGGCAGTGGCGGGTCCAATATAAGGGCGCATGGGGAACCCCCCAATTTAATGCCTCTACTTGAGAAGCATAAAACTACTTTTAATTTACCCATTTTTCGTTATTTTCTATGTGTTCCACAAACGATTCGTCTTTAATTTGAAATTGACACACAAAAAGTTTTTTTATTGAGGATTTGACATAATATATCATCTGATGTATTAACTCTCATTGTAGTATTTTGCAAAAGGATCTTTAATATAATGACTAAAAAATACAAGAACACGTAACGCTGATATACGGGCTGGAGCAGAATTTGTGTTGTTAGACATCATTTTTTTGGAGACAACGAATGTGTCACCAGCGACAATTTTAACGATTTTTAAAAATTTGTTGTATGTAGTGAACTTTAAAAAATGTCTATACCTATGTGGCGGATTCATCTTTCCAAAAAATCCTATATGATATTAACGACTATCCACCATATTTTATTGACAAAACATTAAACGAAAAACAAACCCAAATCATAGATACAATGATAACAATACACAATATATATAACAATTCCATACATACGAGGCGTTTCGGAAAAAATAAGAAGAATAGGAAAACAATATAACATACGAACATCTTTCAAAAGACAAAATACACTTAGATCCATTTTATCACATACTAAAACCAATGAGTACAGAACAACAAACAAAAAATGTAATATACAACCATGTGAATGCGATAAATTTTACATTGGTGAAACATCTAGGCCCTTAAATGTTCGAATTAAAGAACATAAAGATTATTTAAAAAAGGGAGATTTTCACAAATCTAAGATTTGTCAGCATTTATGGGACACAGGGCACAGAATAAATATTTTAATAACGCCAAAATTATAATGAAAGAAGCGATAGCCTCTAAAAGAAAAATAAAAGAGACTTTTTTAATACAATCTAATAACAAATATGCGCCTTTTAGATTTTTGAAAAAGTTCATGGCTTACTAGATATTTCGAAAAAAAAATTTTTGGCTATTTTAAAAATTGTCCCTAATTCCATTATAATCTGTTTTAGACAAAAATGTTCAGATAAAAGTTGTAGATAATCACATTTCTAATGAGTTTGTGTTCTCCCATTTTTTCTAAAGCATGTCATTTTTGACATATGACACAAACATGTTTTTTTAAATGGAAACCATAGTTGGTGATGACTTCATAAAAAGCACCATTTTTTAAGCTTTTCAGCGATATAAGCTATAATATATTTCTTTTACAAAATTACTGAGTTATAGCCAATTCTTATCTTTCTTGACTAATTTCATGCCATGGAAACAAGTCAATCGTCGTTGCTCTCAGAAATGTGTAATTGTCACCAATCTTTGTAAATTAAAATAAACAAAAATTGTAAATAATGTTTTTTAAATAAAGAAAAGCGTATAGGATTATTGGTTCAACTTTTCTTGACCATACAAGATACGTTGACCAGTAAAAGTTACTTTTACTGGTCTTTTTTTATTTCTAATGGTGTTTTAATTTTGTTATTTATTTATTTATTTAGCGTATGGCTTACATCACAGTATCTTAAGTTATAGCACACAGAATGGTATAAACAACAAAAAAAATGTATATAAAAAAACTGCATAAACAACAAAAAAATATGTAGATAAAAAAAACTGCATAAACAAAGAAAAAAAAACATACACAACAAAAAAATAGGCTAATTCGTCTCATAAACAGATGTCCAGTCTTTGTATATTCAATTGCCTCCTGAGTAGCCATAAGCAAATCTTCTGAGTTGCCCATATATGCTCTTATTGGGCAGTCTTGCACTATATGTTTATTAATTTTGTTATGATTTATAACTTATAAAAAGACAAAATATATTATTAAACGGCTCTTTACAATTTACATTACACAAACTAAAACTTAAAAAAATAATCACTACATACATTTTAAGTTATTTTAGAAAATGTTCACAAAATCCGCAATTGTTTTGAGTACATAAATGCATCTTTTTAAAACTGAATTTCTGGCTATTGTCACAGAACGACCGGTCGACTTAATTAAACATGTCCTGTTCCGCCTCTTCGAGTGCCTCTCATAAGTTCATAAGTTCTTTTGTAAACCTTGTTGTTAACCATACCGCATAAAAAAAATCTAAAATGGATAGGTCAGGTGACCGAGGAGACCCATGCAATTGCTCCACCTCTTTCTATCCCTGAGTCTACATAATTATGATAATGAAATAATTTGTAACATTTCTTACATTGTTGGGGGGGGGGGTTGATGTGTCATAATGAAAGTCATGTTGGAACCACTCTATTAATGCGCGAGTGTCTACATTTAACTTTTCTAACATGTCTTGAAAACCGTTCTCTAAAAAACATAAGTAACGTTCACCGGTCAACGTATTCTCGAAACTGTATGGCCAAGAAAAGTTGAACCAATAATCCTACAGGCTTTTATTCATTTGAAAAACTCATATTTGCAATTTTTGTTTATTTTAATTTACAAAGATTGGATGTGACAATTTCACATTTCTGAGAGCAACGACGATTGAACTTGTTTCCATTGCTAACTAAGTGAAATTAGTCAAGAAAGATAAGAATTGGCTATAACTCAGTAATTTTGTGAAAGAAACATATTATAGCTTATATCGCTGAAAAGCTTAAAAAATGGCGCTATTTATGAAGTCATGGCCAACTATGGTTTCCATTTAATAAAACATATGTTTGTGTCATATGTAAAAAATGACAGGCTTTAGAAAAAATCGGAAAGCACAGTCTCATTAGGGATGTGATTATCTACAACTTTTATCTGAAAACGTTTTGTCTAAAATAGATTATAATGGAATTAGGGACAATTTTTAAAATAGCCAAAATTTGTTTTTTTCGAAATATCTAATAAGCCATGAACTTTTTCGAAAATCTGAAAAGCGCGTATTTATGACCCCTCAAAACTGCAATTCTTTCCCCATTTAACTGACTCTATCTCCAGTAGTTTCCTAGATACCCATAGAGAACATCCTAGGAAACTCACCCTGTATATTTATCCGTTGCGTATCTGAGGGACAAAAGTTTACGACCTACATTGACAACGCTTTGAAATAAACTAAATCAAGCGAATCGCTCGCCGCTTGCTACTTGCCTTAGCCCGTGGTTACATTGGATGCGTGTCCGTTTTTTTGGTCGTACGTGCTCGGTTTATTTTTATTTAGGATATATTAATGTTCCTGAAAACACTGTAAAATATTCAAAAAAATTTGACCGGTTGCTGTTTTAATTCACCAAATAGTTTACATATTCATTTTCTTCGCCTTTTCTTGCATATAAATCATTTACCTAACATTTTCTTCCGTTCATAAGTAGTTATTTTAACATTAAATCCTCAGACAGCATCAAAGTAGTGGCGTCCGTTTTGACAAACTCGACAGACAGAACGCCATGAACGCGCATCTAATGTAACCACTAAAATAAAATAGTCGTGCGAGTAAATTCCGTCAAAGCTCGCACGTTTAAAAAAACGCACGGACCGGCGTCCAATGTAATCGTGGGCTTAGTCATCCCTGCGCACGCAACTTACTGCTTGGCGCTTGGCGTTAACGAGTACAGAGACGAGTACTTACAACAAGCGACGGGTGAAAAACCGTATTTTTAAATACGAGTGATATTTCGCTCGAGCGATCACTCGGTTATTGCAAACGCTTGACACTCGAGTACTCGATTATTGAAATTAATCGGTTTTTCCCATTACTAATTATTATTACGTATATTTAAGATTAACTAAAGATGACTATCCAGAAACTTATAATCACTTACCTTCTAACCTCCCCCTATATACCTAAACGCAGACATGACGGCTACCACACACGTGCCGACATGTCTGCACAATGCAGGTTTGAACAGGCAGCCTGTGCGAAAAAACTTAGCGTCTGGGGACCTTTAGATTAACAATTTGAGCCCCAACAAAAAATTTTTTTGGGGTGTAGTCACGTGACAATTGGGTTTTCTAAGGTTGTGCACCCCAGAAATATTGAACCAAGCGCCGCCACTGAAAGTAGGGTAGGGAGGGGAGGGCGTTTAATAATGAGCTGGCGCGGCTAATTGGATTTTGTAATTAAATAAGTGGCGGAATTGAAACGGAGATCGATAAGCCGTTATCGGAATTGGGTGATGGGTAATGGGTGCTGACCTCTAAATATTCTAATAACTAAACTGTTACGCGCTACAAACAAGTGTCGGTAAAATTCGGAAAATTAACCGGGTTTTACGCGAATGGCAGTTAATCATGTAAAATAATGGATATTAGTTCTTAGAATTAGTTGCATTATTTTTAACAGTAAATAGTACCTGTAGTACGGAGGGATCAATAATGGTTGAAATAGTTGGTTATCCTGATTTTGCACTCTTGCTTGGCAATATTTTTAAGAAATTCAATTAATTATCAGCTGCTATCACTGGTGCCAAAACAAACTTTTTTAAATCTAACTCATATTTCAATTCGTTTTCCATAACAATGTGAGGCTAACCATAACGAGAATAGAAGTAAATGGATTTAATTTAAAGTTTTTCTAAATTTGATTATTGAATTGTATTAAAAAAATATAGGTTAGGTTACATAGTCGTAATAAATTTTGGTAATAAAACGCATATTAAACTAGTTAAAACATAAACTAGTTGTATTCCAATATAATAATTAAATATATTTGAAAATTAGTAGTAAGAATTTTAACATATTTTTATAAATTTAACAGTCAAAATGACTTGTGTCTAGCCCCAGCAGGCAACTATTAAGCCCGACCAATCACGTTAGAGTTTTTGACAAACACAAATGAATTAACACCCTCCAAATAAACACGCTAACCAACCTTATCGGTCAAGCTTAATAGTTGCCTGCTGCGGCTAGACACTTCTGTCAAAATGTACCTTTATATGCACTTGTTTTTCCTTCGTTCAACTATACGTATCTGTTTCTTCAAAGACATCTCCTTGGTATTAGACAACTGTAAGAATTTTTTTTGTATACTTATCTTGTATTTAATTAATAATTAAACGGTGGTCAAAATTTTGATTTTGTATTGTTAAGTTACTAAAGCCGTGATTATGTAAGTATTCTTTTTCCATGTTGAGCATTCAGAGTTTATTAAAATATAGTTATTTTTTACATTGAAAAATATTTCAATTTCACAAATATCAAATTAAAAACTTTGGAAAGAGAAACCAAAAGCTTGTGGATTTTCCGTAAATGATGAATTATCATAATTTTTATATTTACGATGCAAATTTTTTTATATGAATTTTACTCATTGGAAAAATAATACTAAATTCACTATAATACGGTATTGTGAACTATTTTAGTCATTATTGATTGTTCCGTAGTACCTATTATACAAAAATATTGATGATTGATGATGACGTTATTTGTGATTTTGTCTGAGAAAGGTAATCTGGTAGTATAGGTCTCTATCCCTCTATCAGACTTAAGTCTGAAGCTACTCTAAGAAAATTTAATAAAAACAAGACCGGAAACATCAATACAAGAATACAATCTACCAAGTACCTTGTGGATGCGGTGAGCTATTGAAAAGAGACAAAAAGTCCTCTAAATGTACGACTTAATGAACATTAAAAAACATATGCAAATAGACGAAACAATGAAGTTAAGTAACGCACCATAACATGAACTGATAGAAAACTGAGAATATCCACCAAGAGTCTCGTTGAAACAAAGAATGTAAATTTAAAGAAGCCATTTTTAAATGAAACAATAAGAACATTTATAACAATCCAAGTATGGAAATTTTCACAATATTTCAACCACTTATAAAAAGTGCGAATATGAAATGCTCGCAGCCTCAGTGGACAATCACACAATTGACTGCAGCCAACTCCGTTACGGGCGGGGGGCAGGGGGCAAAGGAAGCCATCTCATGAGAGAGATGGAAAGGCGGTTCCTTTATTGCAAAAGTATTGTTCCAAAAGTATTGCCTCATCGTCACCATGGACATCAAGAACGCGTTCAACTCAGCCCGCTGGGATCGCGTTTTGGAGGCTCTCGAGCACATGGGTGTACCCTACTACCTACGAAGGATGGTCAGATCATATTTCAGCGATCGACTTCTGCTTTACGAGACGGAGCAGGGAGCAGCGGTGCATGGGGTCACGGGAGGGGTACATCAGGGCTCTGTCCTGGGGCCACTCTTGTGGAATGTTATGTACGACGGTCTGCTCCACCTTGAATTACCGGCCAACACAACACTCGTGGCTTTCGCGGACGACGTGGCGGTTGTCCTTGTGGCGTAATACTTGGAGGAGCTGGAAGCTGCATTCTCCATCACCATCAGGAGGATAAGATAGTGGATGCAATCGGCAGACCTGTCGCTGGCGGAGCATAAGACTGAAGAACTCCTAGTGAATAGCCGGAAGAAAATGGAGACCATCACCATCAGAGTAGGCGACCATGATATCCAGTCGCAACCCCATATCCGGTACCTTAGAGTGGTCTTGGATGAGAGGCTCAACTACAAGGAACATATCTCCAGCGTTAGCAAGAAGGCGGGAGCAGTTCAGGGCGCACTCTCACGGATAATGCCCAATATCGGAGGCCCCAGGCAAACCCGGAGACGATTACTTGCAACAGTAGTTACCTCTGTCCTACTATACGGAGCACCGGTGTGGTCAGAATCGCTGGAACTAAAAACATATCGCAGGACAATGACATCAGGCCACCAACCAACTACAGTGAGTGTAGTGGCATCATGCCTGCCTATCGACATCTTGGCGGGAGAACGCCAGCGAACAACACCGCAAGAAGAAAGCCGAGCAGCGACAGCTAGGTCTTCTGTGAAGAAGAGAGGCCTGAAAGTCATCGTCTCTAGTAAGTGAGATGGGACAGCTCGACGAAAGGTCGGTGAACACATCGACTAATCCCGGATGTCATCAAATGGATCACCCGTGTGCAGGGGGAGGTTGGATTCTACATCACCCAACTCTCGACTGGACATGGATGCTTTCGAGCATACTTGCACAGATTCAAGAGAAGTGACTCCCCGAACTGTCACCATATGCCGCGTGGCAACCGAAGATGCGGAGCACGTGTTCTTTCGATGCCCTCTATACGAGGAGATAAGGCCGGAACTTGAGAGAAATCTAGGCTTGTCCATCAGCCCAGAAAATACAGTGGACTGCATTACATAACGATATGTAAAATTTCTAAAGCAAAAACTAAGTAAGACTAGTTTACTTTTAAAGATCAATTCATAAAAATAATAAATCTAATAAAATTACAAATTTACTCTCTTTCTATTCTTAGTTTAAAAATCTCCGACAAAAGATAGAGCAAAAAACTGAAACAAAAACCTCCTCCAAACTATAACAGCACTAAACTTAGAACTCGGCGAAAAAGATAAGAATTAAGAAATCCATCTCCGACAGTAAATACAACGCCTCGAAACGTCTAATTTGTTTGAAATTTCAAAGCGAATAGAAAGGGGAGATCTCATTTTACTTAAAACGAGAATTTGTCGGAGCGTGAGATTTGGAAAGAGCAGTTTTATTTGTCTACGGGCCGGAGATAACGGATATTTATTGCGCAAGAATTAAAACTTTAAGGCTACATAATAAACTTTCGGGGCGCAGTTTTCAGCCTTGCCCGGATTATATTTGAGATAAGTTAGTCACTCACTGTAGACGCGCTGCTTCTATTAACTCAGAATTATTACAATAATTATATTATTTTGTGTAGGGTTACGTGTGATGTTTGGTTTGGCAACAATTTATTGTTTTATTGCTTACTAACTGATGCCTAATAGATGCTTTCGAGATGTGGGCCTACAGAAGAATGTTACGAATTTTATATACAGAGCATCAGACCAACAACGTCTCAATTCATTAAAACCATACTAGTAGCTTTACTCCTTGTCAAATCCTTTGTTCTTTTTCTGCCACTTTATATGACCTTGTTCTCGCGTCCCGTGACCACTGACGTAGCTGTATCGTCGTGTTCTATAACTAGGCTAAGTATAGTCGTGGCACTCGCCATAGTTTCACAGAGATGTATTTAGGAAAATATGAGTTCACAATAAAATAAAATAAATTGATCATCGAATAAAAATTTGCTTGAAAACAGAATATTTTCACATTTCGTGTAAGTAACAATTTTTCTGTGTCTGAAAATCTTTTGATGGGAAGAAATGCAGAAAAAATATATAATGACATAGTTTTATATTATTATGTATTTCAAAGATTTTCCTAACCACTTTTATACAACTTTTTTCTAATTTAAAACAAGTTTAATTTTAACATTAATGTGTTTGTTTTGTAGTAATATATTGGTTAGGTGATTTTGGTGGATAACTAATACATTGAACAACACATTGTACTAAATCATTGTACTAAATAATAAAATAACATATTTAAACTTCAATAATTGCTAATAAACATTACAGAAATTTCAAAAGAGAAAAGAAGCAAGAACAATGAGAAATAGCATCACTACTTTCTCACGTAATAAAAGAATAATTTTTTAGTTATTGTTCCGAGTCTCGAAGGTACCGAAAGAACCGGGAATTAATAATTTCGAGTCCCTATTCTTTGATATCTGAAAAGAACCGGGAATTTCCGGTTCTGAACCCTAGCTACCATATTATCAAGAATTTTTTTTAACTAAAAACTAAAAAAATTTCCAGATTTTTTTCCAAAAAAAAATTGCGCAGAAAAATCCTTATATTTCTGGGGCCAAAATATACTACCCCTAAAAATGTTTGCACTTATTTAAGAATCACCCTGTATAGGACGATTCACGGTTATAGTACTTTATAGCGTTTTGGGAACCGGAGCTGTTTTTCGGAACCGGTAATTTCGGTACAATGCCTCTAAGAAACCGGGATTTCCAATTTTTTATCGGTACTTTCGGTACAAGCAAATATTTGTCAATGATGGTGCAGTTCATTAAACAGCAAGCAAGGGATGGTTGTCAAAAGTAAAATCGATAAAAAATTGAGGTTTAAATGAAAATAATATCAAATTATTAAGTAGTAATCAGTCATGAGAAAATTAACCTGAATACAAACATGATCACAAATGACTCTCAAATAAAAACGCAAAGCACAATTTTTTGAATTATTACTACAACCAATAGCAGCACACAGTAAGGCGCTCATTTTGTGTCAATCCGTCCCTGTGCTGGGACGGAACGCTCGAACTTCGCATGTCGACGGACGAAACTCAACTGAAGCGGTCTACAATCTGCCGATAATCGACAGATTGTAAAAACTGGCAGAAAATATTTGGGAGAATGCAACTACTCTTTTTTTTCTACTATGGCAGTAGAATGGAGGGAGATTCGCTTGGAGTTCGAAACACTTCAGCTTTGAAAGCTAAACTACCCGTGCGCGGACGGTCTTAAATACTTTGGAGATTGAGAAGGACAAATGGACTGGAAAAACTCATCGTTAAAGGAGAGATGACCAAGAGGAAGGCCATTTTAAAGGAAATTTGGTATGTCGATAGATTGGACCAAGGCCAACTTGACCGTGTACGACACGTGTTACTGTGACAGTTAGATTTGACGTAAGAAACGTCAAATGTTGATATCGTCCGATAGCGACGATTTCGGCATAATTGGGGACGGGCTACAGGATAACGCCCCCGACGTTTCGAACCGATGGACGAAATGGACGAAATCATCAGGATTTTTCATAATTATGGAGCGATTGGAACCAAACTCAGCACGTGGATAGAAGTACCCAGGGTCTCTCCTCTACGGACAGACGGGCAGATGAACAGACAGACAGACGGAAGCAAGAAAAAGTTTCATTTTGGATATGCGCACGTAGTAAATATCATAAAACTGACAATTTTGAGAAACGGAAAGAAGAGAACGTAAAAACCGACAAATCAACAATGCGAATACCGCAATTAATGCAAATTTAATACTGTCTCTTTTCGGGGAAGATTCAAATCCGTTCGAGCTGTGTGTAGGTGGCGCCCGACAAATTAATGGCCCAATAAAACGACGAGATTTTACGGGTCCGAAGGGAGTTTATTTTCGGCAAAACGGCGCTGGCTACGGTTCCGCACGATTGCCCGATCAACAACCGAGAAATATATCTCGAAAAGGGGCCAAAGCACCGTAAATTAGGTATTACTTTGCTTGATTTTTGTCGCTAGTCACATAGATTTGACGTTGTTTAGACTAGTTAGTTCAAACTTGCTTTGATGTACTAAATAATCTTAAAATATGTTCTAACTATTGTTCGCATGTTTTATAAAAAAGAAATGAAGTGAATTCTTTACTCGAAGTAACTCACAGCAAATTTGACCCCCCTGTAACATCGTGGTGTATAAAACAAGACTCTTAATTTTTAGTGATTAAGAGGATATAATACAGGGTGGCGCACCTCATTCGCCTCGGTTGATTATGCGAAAACGGAAAGATCTAGAAACAAAATATTTTAGGGGTATATGTGGGGAGACAATGTACACAATTTAAAATTATTTTGAAATATACAGGGTGCTTCAGAACTAAGATCCATACCAAAGTTATATTTTTTCTTATGGAACACCCGGTATTTTATTTCTTTTTTGGATTCTTGGGCCCAAAAAAAGGCATTTATTATAAGGGTTAAATATGTTTAAAATCTTTAGTTTTTGAGATATTTAAAGATATTTAAATTTGCATGCTACAATAGAATAGACTATTAACACCCTGTACATTACTTTTCAGAATTTATTCTTATGCTGAGTTTAAAGGTAGAAAAATAAACTTTACTGAAAAATGGTATTGGTTCCTTAAATTTATACAGGGCTATCAAAAGTTGCTGATCTATTTTAAGGATATATTTTATATAAAAACTTTGTTATTTCAAATAATAACACCTTGTATTTTTTTAAATAAATCGAAGCAAATTCAAATGCTCTTTCAAACTATATTAGGGTTTCCTATAACTATCTAGCTCAGATTTTGAATAAAAAGCGATTTTTAAATAAAATTGTAATCAAGATAGCTGGTGTCGCCATGGCAATTTTCTAGTGACAGTTAGTAACTATTTTCAAAGTCGACATTAGTTTATGGACATTATTATTTATAATTTATAACAATTTACTTAAATTTACCTGCAATAGTTTAATAAGTAAGTATTCATTATTTTATCAAGAAAAATAAAGCAGTATCTGCTGGCGGAACGAATAGATACGTTACTAGTGATATTATTTTGTAGGGAAACTTGCTTCTTAGCCTCAAGGGCTTATACTCAAAGATATCCAAATAGGAATCTCCTGATAAGAGTTTCTTTGAAAAACTTCTTGTCCTATTTCGCCTGGTAGTGTGGTTTATGAAAAACCTATTAGGCAGAAACCTGTCGTTGGAAGTGAAGAAAATGAATTTGCCGTAATTAGCTCTTTTATAGAAAACCCATGTATCTACAAGTCATAGTAAAATAATTCAAAGACTACTTCTTCATTTTTCTTGATAGAGTAATAAACTCAGAAAAATTATTTATTAAACTATTGTAGGTAAATTAAATAAAAGTAAACTGATATAAATTTAAATAAGCCCATAAACTAATTTCGATTTCGAAAATAGCTACTAAGTGTCACTAGAAACTTGCCATGACAACATTAGCCATCTTGATTACAATTTTATTGAAAAATGGCTTTTTATTCAAAATCTGAGCCAGATAGGTATAGGAAACCCTAATATAGTTTGAAAGAGCATTTAAGTCTGCTTCGACTTATTTAAAAAAATACATAGTGTTGCATTTGAAATAACGAAGTTTTTATGTAAAATAAATATTTAAAATAGACCAGCAATTTTTGATACCCCTGTATATATTTAAGGAAGGAATAACATTTTTCTGTAAAGTTTATTTCTCTACCTTTAAACTCAGCACAATAACTAATTCTGAAAAGTAATGAACAGGGTGTTAATAATCTATACTATTGTAGCATGCAAATTTAAATATCTTTCAATATCTCAAAAACCAAATATTTTAAACATATTTAACCCTTATAATAAATACCTTTTTCGGGGCCAAAAATCGAAAAATGAAATAAAATACCGGGTGTTCCATAAGAAAAAATATAACTTTGGTATGGATCTTAGTTATGAAACAGCCTGTACATTTCAAAATAATTTTAAATTGTGCACATTACCTCCCCACATATACCCATAAAATATTTTGTTTCTACATCTTTCCGTTTTCGTATAATCAATCGAGGCGAATGAGGTGCGCCACCCTGTATAACTGGCTATATTGTCAACATATCTAATAAATTATACCTTATAGTTTATGAATTATCGCTAGTCAAATTTCTGTAATTTCGACGGTATCCACTCACAGATTATCAAAATTTTAAGGTACTTTTAGAAGTCCCTCAAACTTCAAATTTTGAGTTTTAGTAAGCGTTTAGCCTAAAAAGGAAGGAAAAACTGAAAAATCCTGATTCCAAGTCCAATTTATACAGGATGTCCCAGAAATAAGTGCAAGTATTTTAAAAAAGAGGTGGTAGATCTCGTCAAAAGAAACGTATTTTTTCTTTACCATTTTTAAAATAAATTGATATTAACTGAGTTATTTAACTTTGAACATTTTGAGAACCGCCGACAGATATCGCCAACTACACCCAATTACCCCGATCTCAGGTAATTCGACGTCCTGTGTTGCCTTATGGACAAGAAAGTATATGCTTAAAAATAAGTCATAAACCACCTGAGGAGTTTGGCAGGGATTGCAGAGATGCATTACATTTTTAAGATTGTGATACTATTACACAAAATAAATTATAATAAAACTTCCCCACCTTAAAAAAGATACGTATGACAGATCGATGTAACTGTAACAGTTCTCTTTTTCGATACACACTTATCTAAAATACACTTCACTGTGCTGCTTTACTTATACTGCTATTATAATAACTGCTAAAACAACAGTCCCTATTTCTAACACATTATATTCATATAGCCATTCAACACCTTGAAAAGCGCACATTGCTTTGAATACCTTTCTGAACGAATAAATGTTGAGAATTATTGTCTCTTATTGCCACTTTACGAACTATTTTTAATCTAAGAAAACATGTTTGGCAACTCAACATGTTTCACTCAACAATTTTAAATACATATTTTCTTTTTTCGCTATCTTTTCGGTGTATGAATGAAATCTCTCAAGTGGCAATGGGCATGACACCTGGCAAGAAGAACGGACAACAGATCGACCACAAAAATGACAGCATGGTTCCCACGAGGAATTACGAGTCCTAGAAGAAGAGCGCACCTCAGATGGGACCATGGAAGGACCTGGGATAATAAATATAGTACCTAATAAATCAGCAGGGATAAATTGTTCCCGCATAAGCAACAATAGACAACTATGGGCCCAATTACAAAGAAAGTATATAAATATGTGAAGAAATATGAGGCTACACCATAATCGGAAATGGTTGAATCAATATACCGAATTTTGTCATATTTCGACATATTTTAGTTTAGAAACATGTTTTACTTCAAATTAATCTAATTTTCTCACATTCTTATAGCATTTTTGCCCGTAAAAAATTACGTGATATTTGCCGAATTTTGCGTAGGATTTGCCTCATGTAATTAATTGGGGATGTAGTATATCCCCAACAATATTATTATTATGTTATTGTTAATAACAACATTCCTAAAACAAACTGTAACTGTGGTAAACAACCAGGCCCAACATAATTCACTTTGGTCTAATTTCTAATTTGCATTTGGCGCTAGCAAATCGGCCACCAGGGCCGGCATACGCAGTGGTAAAACTGAAAATAAGGCCATAAATCAGACCGACATAGTCCAGAGAGAGTAGAGAGAGAGAGAGAGAGACGCGTATGTCTCGTTGTAATTGTAATTTGAAACCAGTGTCGCGGTGGGATTTTATAAATATTACTGCTCCCCAGGGACACTCTAGGGGAGGAATATAGGGTGGATTCACAGCCCTTTCGCTTATCAAAACACGGAAGATTGGCGCCTGGGGGCAAGTTTGGGGTGGAATTCAATCAGCCGTTATATCGATGAGATATGAAACAATCGGATATTTTAGTTTTTCTTCGTTTTTAGGGTTCCATACCCAAAGGGTAAAAACGAGAACTTTATTACTAAGACTTCGCTGTCCGTCCGTACGTCCGTCTGTCACAAAGGTCTATCTTATGAACAGGGTTCGGAAGTAGTTAACTAAGACGTAATTTACCTGATAAACTACGTGTAGTTTTTCTTCAAAAACTACGTCTTTTGAGCGCCAAAGTATAGAAATGTATATTTTCGAACATGCATCGGTTTAGTAGAGCTGTAACATCGTAGACTAAAATATTCAACAAAGTAAGTGAGAAATTAATTCAACTATAAATGTAAAATGTTTTACTAAGTTAAATTGTCTTTACGGTCAGCTTTCATGGATAGACGACTTTGTCCAATTTGAACAACCCTGTATCTTTTAATCTTTCCTAGATTCCATTGGTGATTTTAGGTATACATATCTGGAAATTTAAAAGCATTTTTTTTATGTGAAGCTTCATTACGCGCGTTGGGAGTAAAACATCAAAGTCGTGACACACGAGCTAG
This sequence comes from Sitophilus oryzae, assembly GCF_002938485.1. NCBI lineage: Eukaryota > Metazoa > Arthropoda > Insecta > Coleoptera > Curculionidae > Sitophilus > Sitophilus oryzae. Next base: position 1,457,019 of record NW_022147208.1, read on the forward strand.
CGAGATGAAAATTGGCAAGTATTTCATGATCGCGCAAACACCAAATAACATTTCATTTAAAGCTAAGAAAATCATTATAATAAACTTAATAATACTGTACCTAATGTGTACCAGTATCCTCTACCTGTGTTCTAAGCAGAAAATTTTCATGCATATTTTCACCGATGGTAGCTTCTGAATAACGGTCTAGGTAAAGCATCTAGCTCTACTGCTAGCTCAGAATTAGAATTATAAGAGTTAATCAACTCGCATTTTCATTGGAGGACATTGAAATATTTCTTTCAAACCAAGAATCAACGGGAATATTCGCAACGGCACCGATTCGCCTGTATTGGTACGTTTCCAAGTTGCGCGCGCAAACATCTTGCCGCGAGCCATCTCCGGTCGGTTTTTCGACGCTCCACTTTCCATGTTCGTTGTTCAATTGGGACGGCCGGTGAAGACATCGCGCGCATTTATCAGTGACTATGTATGTTTTCTTTGAATAAATTACTTTTTTGTGTTTTTCTTTGAATATTGTTTATTAATGGAGTTTTTATAAGTCGCACTACTCATCACTAAAATTGCGTAGTTCTTTTCGAACGATAGAGACATGGTTAACGACTAAACGAATGTTCGCGGGATTTCTATGGATCGCGGGATGTTCGTTAAAACAATAAAAGCAACGCGCGGCCAGCGATCGGCGCGCGTGCTGCGCGTTCGCGGCGCAGCGCACCAATGTATACGTACCACTATGGTACGTATACATTGGCGCGCGCCCCCCGATTCGCCTCTATTGGTACGTGTTTTCAAGTTGCGAGCGCTCTGCGCGCAAGCATCTAGCAGCGAACCATCTCCAGTCGGTTTTTCAACGCTCCGCTGTCTATGTTCGTTGTTCAATTGGAACGGCCGGTGAAGACACCGCGCGCATTTATTGTTTATTAATGTGAGTGTTGAAAGACTCGCACTACTCATCACCAGGGTTGTTAAGTAGATTATGACGCAAAAAACTACGCGTAGTTTTTTGTATTAACTACGTTTTAAAATTTTAAAAACTACTTTCAAAAACTACACAAAAACTACGTTAAAAAATACTTACAAAAATATTGTCAAGAAAAATGGCCTATCCGCCAGAAATTAAAAATGTATTACTGGTTGCCTGCACAACCGCAACGTATCCGCCAGAAATTAAAAGACTTTTTCAGGCGCCATCTTTTAGTCAAGTCGAGAAGTAAGGGAATCAGACAATAGAATTGTCTGGTATGAAGAAGTACGCTTTCTACGAAATACAAAGTAACATTGAACACAAAATAAACTATAAATTCTTATGGAGAAATTCTCCACAGACATTCTCTAGGAGAATATATGATTTTTTACATCTAAAGGCACAACTTCATAATTCCTCTTCCCAGAAGGTATGGAGATATCGACGTCTTCCAAGCATTTTTAACCACTAAGTATCAAAAATATCACATAATAAGGAAAATATTCACAAAATATAGATTTTTTATTTCTTTAAATTGATCAACAAACAAAGTTTTTACGTTATGTTTTCACTGTTATTTAAAAAAACGACATTAGTTACACAAACTACACATTTACTACTCGACATTTAAAAAACTACTTGTGACATGTAGTAAATGTAGTTTATTAATTACTACGTGTTGTTTAACAACTCTGCTCGTCACTAAAATTGCATAGTTCTTCTCGGACGATAGAGACATGATTAACGATGAAACGAATATTCGCGGGATTTCTTTGGATCGCGGGATGTTCGTTAAAACAATAAAAGCAACGCGCGCGTGCTGCGCGTTCGCGGCGCAGCGCACCAATGTATACGTACCATTACGGTACGTATACATTGGCGCGCGCGCCCCGATTCGCCTCTATTGGTACGTGTTTTCAAGTTGCGCGCGCTCTGCACGCAAGCATCTAGCGGCGAACCATCTCCAGTCGGTTTTTCGACGTTCCGCTGTCTATGTTCGTTGTTTAATTGGAACAGCCGGTGAAGACACCGCACGCATTCCGCGCGGATTTATTTTTTATTAATGTGAGTGTTTAAAGACTCGCACTACTCATCACCAGGGTTGTTAAGTAGTTTATGACGCAAAAAACTACGCGTAGTTTTTTGTATTAACTACGTTTTAAAATTTTAAAAACTACTTTCAAAAACTACACAAAAACTACGTTAAAAAATACTTACAAAAATATAGTAAAACATAAACAATTTAGACTTTAAACAAAAATCAAGCCAAATTCTTATCATGGAAGTATGAAGTTATATTATATTTGTTATAAGTTAAACAACATCAGAAAAAAAGACAATTTTTTTTCAACAAAAGTGTATTTTCTACGAAATACAAAGTAACATTGAACACAAAATAAACTATAAATTCTTATGGAGAAATTCTCCACAGACATTCTCTAGGAGAATATATGATTTTTTTACATCTAAAGGCACAACTTCATAATTCCCCTCTTCCCAGAAGGTATGGAGATATCGACGTCTTCCAAGCATTTTTAACCACTAAGTATCAAAAATATCACATAATAAGGAAAATATTCACAAAATATAGATTTTTTATTTCTTTAAATTGATCAACAAACAAAGTTTTTACGTTATGTTTTCACTGTTATTTAAAAAAAACGACATTAGTTACACAAACTACACATTTACTACTCGACATTTAAAAAACTACTTGTGACATGTAGTAAATGTAGTTTATTAATTACTACGTGTTGTTTAACAACTCTGCTCGTCACTAAAATTGCATAGTTCTTCTCGGACGATAGAGACATGATTAACGATGAAATGAATATTCGCGGGATTTCTATGGATCGCGGGATGTTCGTTAAAACAATAAAAGCAACGCGCGGCCAACGCTCGGCGCGCGTGTTGCGCTTTCGCGGCGCAGCGCGCCAATGTATGCATACCATTATATGTCACTTTTTCAAACATGTCCTTCAAATCCTTGAATTTAATAACTCTTAATAACAATTTTCACTTCAAATATGCGCACCTAATGCACACGCTTTTTTTAACAAAATACATGTACTTATTAATTAAAAAATGTTAACAAAAAATGTTTTTTTTTTCATTAAGCAAAGAATACTTATCATCCTGTCAACTATCTTATTATTTCCACAACAACCCTCTCCAATTCCACGTTGTCCTATTATATTATTTTGACACGAACCGCATTCCGTCGCAGAAGGCTTAGTAATTATTTTTAACGAACTTGATAAATTGCGACATAGTTTACCCGGAGTACTGTTTCGTGATGGTGTTTATTCGGGAAGGCACTCCGCGCCGTTTTAATTGTTTCCCGACTCTTTTTAATTATTCCCGGAATAAATAATTCATAAGGGAAGAAAAAAGGGTGGTGAATTTATTATACCGACGGAAAAAAAAATTCGATAAGCCTTTGTGGTTTTTTTTCTGCGTTTTTTAATACTCCTTTTAGCATTTTTTGATTAACTTATCTTTTCTTAAGTTAAGTTTCTTATTTTTAAAAAATAACTGAAAAAATTAGTTAATTTATAAGAGAAGAAAAAAAGGGTTCCCGATAGATTACCAAAGTTAAGCGACGTTAGACCATGCAAGTGAATGGACGGGTGACCGTTTGGAAACTCTGTCGTGCTGTTGTTCCACGGCGAGAGTGTCGAAATTGTCGAAATCTATAGGAATTACGCTGACATTTGACGTTTTCATTTGTTTTCATTCAACTTAAATTTGACAGCGCGCAGTTGTGAGTTTTCTGCGGTAGTTGAAAGTTTTTTTTAGCTTTTAAACAACTTTCTCATAATTAAGTATTAAGTAGTTTTTAACTATCTACGATGGTTCGTCAGTGCATAATTTGTAAGAAGGTGGACTATGCTAACCCGGAATTGATTTATGGATATTTCGACGGTAAGTATCATTACGTTTTTTTTTACCTTTAGCCATGTTTTCAGTAGCAAGTATTTAGATAGTTTTAGTTATAAGTAGATTATTACAAAAATACGTATATTTTCTTATTTGTTGGCGCTTTCGATTGTGAAATTAGAGTTACCCTCAGTTAGACCTCAGGCAAAACTAGTTATAATGAAAAATTGGTCTGAGGCAATCCCAATCAATTTTTGGTAAAAAAAAAACATCACGCCGCTGATAGAGTTAAATGACAGAAAGATAGACGAAATTCAACCGTGTTGTCATATTTATGTACCCATCTCTTTTTAACTCCCATAAAACTGTCAAACCATGTATGATTCTAAATAATTGAGTTTTGTAAATGGAGTGTTCTGTCTACCTATTTAGATGTCTTTGGTCCAGACCAAGCAGACAAAACAGTGACAAGACGGAAACATTCATGTTTTAAGACAAAGTTGTGACAAATCCATTTCTGCGACATTTTTATCTCATTTTTGTATGAAACTCACCTTTATTTTCCACCTAGAATCCAAAAATCAAAATATAGGGTGTTTCATTACAAAAAACACAACTTTGATGCTTACCTTTTTTGGGGACACCCTGTAGGACCCTCTATATTTTTAAAAAATGCTCTAGATCAACCTACATATGCTCACAACATTTCATTTTAATACAAGCTGTGCTCCTCCTTGCAACCCTTTGTGTTTAAAGTAAAGTAAATGTTGAGTTTTTTTAAAACTTATAATTTTTTCCGTACATTTATAAGACAGAAAATGATAGAGTTATAATAGAAAATCAAACAATAAGCAGATTTAATCAGCCCTGTATATACCCTATACTAAGACCAGACAAATCTCAGTCTCCCTTAGAAGTGCCATTCTAATGCCGCGAGACCCTGTTTAAAAACCTTGTTATCCCCGAAACCTAAGCCCCTTCGCGTTCTTCTTGTTGCGAAACTGAGGATGAGGATTTCGAGAGTTTTAGAAACTTAACGAAACGTCGCGGAGTCGCTTGCGGAATTTCAAGTCGGCGACTTAAAACTCTGCGCGGTTCGCTCGCACAGCCAACTGTCGTTTCGGTGTTCTTTGGAAACCGAGAAAAAGACGCTACTGGTATATAAATAATAGAAAGTGTTGGGTAGATGTAATTCCAAACCATAGAGAACGTGATTGTAATTGTAAAACTAGAAATATACTAGACAATGTCATACAATACAGGGTGCTACAAATTCGAGGTACGAGCATTGGTATCTCGGAAACCATAATAGATACGAAGATGTTTAAATTGGGGCAAAGTTGCGTCTTGGGATATTCACCAAGATGCCATCAAAAAAGTTTTAAAAATTTCAAGAATTTTTTGGAAAATCAATTTTATTTTTTGCTGTCGTTACCTTTTAGAAAATCAAGAAACTAATTGCACATTCTCATAGCCACTTTATTAGGGCTATCTGACAGTATTTTTAGATTCTCAAATTAGCTGATCATTTGTGAGACAGGGACCAAATTATTTTTTTTAAATATGGACCTGTATTTTTTATAACAGGTTTTGAAAGATCTCTGTTTCCTGAGTACAATAATATACCACACTTTATACTTTTTTTTGTTTTGGGTACCTTAACAACAACAAAACTATTTAATTATTATTTAAAATAATTTCAAGTCCGACTCTGGTTTTATAAATTATTTAATTTGATTATATTCATCGCAACAATATTGATTAGCACTAATTAATATTGAATAAAGAAATCGAGACAACTGAAAGATTCAAATAAATAACATCCAGGTCAGCGATGTAATGATATTATTTTTAACTTCTTTTATTGTGAATTTGAAATCTGAGCATAATATTAATCGTAGTTATTATAAATAAATCAACTTCTACAAACTATTTTCTAATGCTCTACATGTTTGAAATGGTTACCACCCTTCCTATACTGCACAAATTTATTATTCGTTCAATTTTATTTATAGCTCTTTGAACATATACTCTTCTTATACTTCCGAATGCATTTTGTACTATTTCTTGTAAATATTGAAAAATATTGATTTCACTTTTACAAATGACGTCAAGTATGCCCCCCCCCCTTTGGCGACAGCTCCAAGATTATCAATATTGTAACGATGAATAGATTTAATATTAAAAAAAAAACAGAGCCGGACTTGAAATTAGTTTAAATCAATTGTGTTCAAATGTCTGAAACAAAAAAAGTATAAAGTGTGGCATATCATTGTACTCAGGAGAACGAGTTCTTTCAAGAACTGAAATAAAAAATGCAGGTCCGTATTTAAAAAAATTAAGTTGCTCTCTGTATCTCACAAATTATCAACTAATTTGAAAATCTGGATTGGATCACTATTCAATTTCTCATATTGAATCGACTCCTACGATTCGTTCATTTGAACGAACCACATGTACAATTTACGTTTCATAAAAACAAGAATCGTAACTGACACTACCGGCGATAATTTGGAAGGACAATTACTTAAGGGACTAGAAAAAGAAATATACAGTTCTTCCATTTGTTTTTCACCGCTTTTTGACACTGGCATAATTGGATTGATTATTTTTCCAGTAATATTAAATTATCAATCCAATTTATATATACTATTTGTTAAATAATTCTTAATACCAATTTAATATTTTTAGAGCCATATTTTAATTCCGATTTTCTAATCATAATAAATAGTATATAATACCGTATGATCGAAAAAAGGGCGTTCAGTTGGCTTAGAAATGAACATCGATGACATTCCCCATATAATTTTACATATAAAATGACAGCGATCTTCATTTTATAACCTTCCTTGGCGCTTTTTTTATCACATTGAGCAGAGGCCAACAATATTTATTTGGAGTTTCATAAAAACACGACTTCGTCTTTACATCTTAGTCCGACATTTAATAGTCGGTAATATTATTTTAACAAAAATATTAACGTGAAAATTAAATACCTTACAGATACTCCCGTACTAAGCACAGTATAAATAAGTTTTTTTTTCTGGTAAATAACTTTCTTATCGTTTGCATTTTATGCCCATGATGTTTGTTTAGGGCTTTTGTTCAAGTCTAAATATTGGTGTCTGCATTTATACTTATATCACCGCCGGCGCCGCGCCGGCGCCGTAGAAACGAACTATCGCATTGTGATCCGATTCAATTCTCACGATTCATTTTTACGGCTCATCGTTCAAATCTTATGGGTCCGTGCTGGCCACGATTCAATTGAACGAACCGTATTGTAAGCAATGAATCAATTGTCACGACTCTTTGAACGCACGATCGCATTGTGATCCGATTCAATTCTCACGATTTATTTTTACGGCTCATCGTTCAAATCTTATGGGTCCGTGCTAGCCATGATTCAATTGAACGAACCGTATTGTAAGCAATGAATCAATTCTCACGACTCTCTGAACGTACCGTCACATTGTGATCCGATTCAATTCTCACGATTCATTTTTACGGCTCATCGTTCAAATAATCTTATGGATCCGTGCTGGCCACGATTCAATTGAACGAACCGGATTGCAAGCAATGAATCGAATCTCACGATTCATTTTTAATACTCATTCAAATGAACGACTCGTTCAACCATGTATTCAGGGTCATAGGTTCATGAACAGCATTATATCACTTCTTCAAACATGTCCTTCAAATCCTTCAATCTAATAGCTGTTAGTAAGAAGTTTCACATCCAATAAGCGCACATAGTGCACACACATTTTTTTTAGTAGATAATGAAAACCTGCAAAAAAACGAAACAAATACTTTTTCTCAATCTCTAAAACCTAAACAACATAAAATGAGCTTTAGAAGCTCAATTTCCCGGTAAAGCTCGCTTTTAAAAGAAATTTCCCTGATTCCGGTCCGACGACGACGACCGCTTTTCCAAGATGGCGCCGGGCGGAAGTATTGCTTTCCACCGGGGAGACTCTTCACGGTAATTAAGACAAGATTTTATTAGTGCGGCCGGAAAAAGCCAGGTGAGAGGGAAACTCCGGAGGTCGGTGGGTTAAAGTAAATTTGCAGAGGACTTTGCCTTCTCGCTCTGTTTGCTTTTCGGCTCTGCACGCGGCTCAAAGTCGGAATATTTGTTTTTTTTTCCTTAGCTGTAACGTCTTTAAGAACGTGGATTAGAAGAAGCAATCACAAAAAGAGATAAAACAGAATCTAATGTTTCAATGATTTGATAAAAAAAGCTTTGCTAAGGAAGGATTTGAAAAAAAAGGCTTTGGACCTTAAGCTGAACACCGATAAAACCAAAATCATGTGCACTTCCCCGGAAAATCACAACAATGCTCTAAAAATCGGAGAACTACTGGAATATGTAGCGGAATTCAATTACCTCGGTAGTTTGATTTCGGAAAAGGCTAATATCGACTCTGAAATTCAGCACAGGATTAGCAGCGCCTCAAGAGCATTCTGGAAATTAAAAGACAATGTTTTCGACAATCATGACTTTAGCAGAAAAACGAAACTTGCAGTGTACGGAACAATAATAATCCCCACCATGTTATACAGAAGCGAAAAATGGGTGTCGTACCGTCAGCACATGAACGCATTAAATAAGTTGCAACAGAGACACCTTAGACAACTGTTAAGAAGCAAATGGTACCACCATGTCTAAAACGTATCCTCCCTTGAAAAAGTTAGCTGCGAGAGCGCCGAAATCAAGATTACTAAATCCCGTTTAAGATCGGCTGGTCACGTATTCAGGATACAAGAAAACTGCCTACCGAAATTTCTTCTTTACGGTGAGCTTGTAGGCGATAAGAGAAAACCGGGTAGACAACTCAAAAGGTACAAGAGGATAAGCATGCAGAATTAGTGGTAGGAAGCAGCGCACAGAAGAATCCAATGGAGGAGAATTGTATACTCAGTTAACAACGACAACGAAAATGTAAAAAGGCAACAAAGTAGTGAGATTTTTGAATGTCCGGAGTGCGGAGGAGAGATAACATCACGCATCGGGCTTTTCAGTCACAGAAAAGCTCGTGAAAGAAAACACCTTGCGTGACCATCTTCTAATGCCTGTCAAATACCCGTCAGCGAGTAATGGTAGTATGTAATAGTCTAAGAGCTAGCAACGTTTTCGAGAAAGTATTTTAAGACGTCTGGCTCTTTGATATATCTTTTACTATGCTCTCTGGAACAGTATACGGCCCGTCTGGCTGCCGATACCCGTTGCGTTCACTACTACGCATCGAAAGAAGATCCTATATTTTTTATTAATTTAGTCCTATAAATTCTAGTATTGAATATAAGTCGAACATATCTCCATAGGGCAGTGCGTAGAGTTTCCGACCACGAACCGATGATTCAGAGTTCGAATCCGGGTCAGGTCAAATACTTTTTTATTTTATTTTCGTTTATATTCTGATAGTAAAGTATTAAATAATTCTGGTAATTAAATAAAAACAAATATTTAATACTTTACTATCAGAATATAAACGAAAATAAAATAAAAAGTCTGACCTGACCCGATTCAACTCTGAATCTCTTCGTGATCGGAAACTCTACACACTGCGCTATGGAGACATGTTCGATTAATATTCAATACTAGAATTTAAAGGACTAATAAAAATATAGGATCTTCTTTCAATGCGCATTAGAGAACGCAACGTTTACCAGCAGCCAGACGGGCCGCATGCTGTTCTAGAGAGCATAGTAAAAGATATGTAAAAGAGCCAAACGTCTTAAAATACTTGTTCCCCCCCCCCGCGACGTTGCTAGCTGCTCTCGTACTAAGTAAGTAGTTGTTCAGGGCAATTAGCCATTACGACTAGCCATCAGCGAATCTTATATGATTAAGATATTCCCCATCTACTTGAAAAAAGTCTTCTGGATATTACGCCACTGTAAGAAAATCTACAAAATAAAATAGTTATTTTTTTTGTAAACACTGCTGGGGGGGGCGTTGATCCAACGGTGACCAATCAATCAATTCTCCATCTATTTTCCACACCCTGTACAGGGTGGCGCCTCTCATACGACGTGGAGGCTCCAAGGAGAACGACAGTTTGTATTGAATTGAAATTTTGTGAACATATGTAGGGTAGTTTAGAGCATTTTTTAAAATTATAGTAAGTTCTACAAGGTGCCCCAAAAAAAAGTTACACATTAAAGTTGTGTTTTTTGTAATTGAACACCCTATATATTAATTGATTTTCGGATTCTAGGAGAAAAATAAAGGCGAGTTTTATTAGAGAAGTATATAGCTAAAATGTAAGATTTTTGACATAAATATATATCATTTTCTAAAGGTAAACAAATTTTAAATATCAATAAAAGCTCTCTAAATTGGAATTTACCCGGTATAGCCTAAGATGTAGTTAAAATAACCATTGTACTCTAATTGAAATTAAAACTTGACCCAAAAAGTTATACAGGGTGAGATAAAATTAATATTGAACATTGGTCACATTTAAAAGCAAGTTAGTCTTTTATTTTAAATGAAACACCCAGTATATTATTCCGATATTTAATGGGGAATTAATGATCTTCAATATACTATCAGGGTTGCCTACCCTAAAACGAATATTTTTCTAGATATTTTCATTTTTATGATTTTAGTAGTATTTAATTGAAACTAGATATATCTAGTTTCTATTCTATAATAATTAAAATATATTTTAAGCGTGTATCTTTTTATTGCCCTTGAATATTTTACTCTACATACATTAATTTTTGTTAAAGTAACAAAAGGTATATCACAGCCAGCTAGATTTATGAAATAATAATGATCTAGTGACTCAAAATCATAAAAATGGAAATATCTAGGAAAATCGTTGTTTAAAAGGTAGGCAACCTTAATAGTATTTTAAAGATATATGAATTCTTCATTGAGTATTGAAATAATATACCGGATGTTATATTTAAAATAAAGGAGTAAATTGCTTTTAAATGTGACCACTGTTCAAAATAAATTTTCTCTCACCCTGTATAACTTTTCGGGTCAAATTTTAATTTGATTTAAAGTACAATAGTTATTTTAGCTACATACTACGTATACCGGATGAATTATAATTTAGGTAGCATTTATTGAAATTTTAACTTTGTTCTTCATTTTTAAAAATTGTTAAATAATATATGTCAAAAACCTTACATTTTAGCCATATACTTCTCTATTAAAATTCACCTTTATTTTTCTCCTAGAATCCGAAAATCAATTAATATATAGGGTGTCCCAAATTCTCTAAATCAACTTACGTATGTTCAAAAAAGTTCATTTCATTACAAGCTGTAGTTCTCCTTGCAGCCATCGCGTCGTATGAGAGGCGCCACCCTGTATATAAACCGAGATTTAGCGTCTCTTCTGTCTGAGAAAAACAAACGACGTCGGATTTTCCGGTCGGTTTCCTTTTCCGCGGAAAAACAAGCTCGTATATAGTTTGGATAATACGACTTGATAAAATCCCATCGAATAAAAGTCCAAATGGATACCTATAAAACGCTGAAGTCACGTAAAATATTTCAGATCGATATCGATACAATTTACTCTCGATAAAACGTTGGACGACATCGAACTTTTACCGTGGCCACATCAAAAATGTTTTTCTATGAGAGAAGTTCGTAATAATATTTTTTTCTAATTTTGATATAGGCATAAAAACTCTAGACGCTGCACAATAGGGTGTCCATTATTTACAAAGTTGATCATTTCTTTCACGACGCCTAAAAATTTTTAGTTTATTGTCTAAAAAAAATAACAGACCATTGTAAACCCTAAATATTCACAATAAATCTTGCCTCAAAGTCGATTAATTTTCCATTTAAATTACATATGTGAATTTGCCACTTTTTGCAAATAATTTTTCTTTCGATCTTTTTCTCTCGCAGCCATGACAATCACACCATTCTTATACAGAATTAAACGCTCTACAAAAAAGGTCTTTTACAATTTTTATAAACCTACTCCTTCAAAAGTAATTCACGGTTAAAGTTAACCAGTCGGTAAATGCCTAAATTTTTCAACTTTTTTGACAAAATTATAATTATTTTTGAAAAATTTAATGTTATTTGAAAAAAAGCAATTTTCATGATACCATGATAAAGAATTTTGAATTATAAAAAACAGTTGAATGCATGACAGGTAGTTAATTTTAATATTTATTATAGTATCAGGCAGAAAATGGTTGAAGCTTTAAAAGTGAATAATGACGAAGAGTTCGATATTTCTTAACGCTTCATTTTTAATCAGGATGATTTCAAATGGTTTATAAACAAAAAAATTGATTATTTCATAAATTCAAATTCGTTACAATTTTTTAAACGGGTTAATATTGATACAAGTTTCCTGTAGTTAGACAGTACTGACAGTACGGAACGGTTAAAGGATCCTGGATATATGAGAGGTTTAGAAATTGTGAAAAATTTAAGAGTAGTTAATGATACTGTAGAAAGAGCTGTTAAATTGTCAGAAGAATACATTAATATTTTATCTAGAAGAGAAGATGAAAAACAATATGTGATTCAGGTTGTAAGCGAGTAATAAGAAGAAATATCAAAATCCAACTAAAGAATGTTTATTAAAATAAACCAGCTATACTTAAATGGCTTAAACTTCATTAGACTTGAAAATTTCTTAATTCCCAACCTTAACACCATCAGAATTGTATATTTTGACAGTAATAGATTAAATTTTTCAAAAATAATCATAATTTTTCAAAAAAATGAAGAATTTAGGAATTTACCAAGTGGTTAACTTTAACTGTGAATAACTTTTGAAGTAGTAGGTTATAAGAATTGTAAGAGAGCTTTTTTGTAGAGCGTTCAATTCTGTACAAGAATATCTGATTGTCATGGCTGCGTGAGGACAAGATCGAGAGAAAAAAACATTTGCAAAAAGTGGCAAATAGGAAATGAATCGTGTTTGGGACAAAGTTTATTGTAAATATTAAAGGTTTACAATGGTCTGTTATTTTTTTTGGACAATAAACTAAAAATTTACAGGGGGTCGTGAGAAAAATAATAAACTTTGTAAATAATGGGCATCCTAACATACATACTGTAGCGTTTTTTTATAAAACATTACCACTGCGAACGGCAGCTTTTTGTTGGTAGAGCAGTCTTGGATAAGGTATTTCACTGGAAAGAAACTAACTAACAATAACAAATCAAAATTACAAATATTGGGTACCAGGCATGAACAGAGAAAGAAAACACAGTTGTTTATTACTTAAAACTAGTGACTATATTAATTCATGATGTATTCGGATGGTAAATAGCATTGTACAATTTTAATAATGATTATAGTGGTTATATGTCGAGTTAAGCTATGTTAGAAATAATATTAAATATATTCAATGAAAAGACTATAAAAAAAATACCATACATGTAAAGTTATAGAAAATGTATAAAAGGTAGCATTGCTTTAATTAATTTGATATATTTTATATGATGTTACATCGAAGATGTTGCAACCTGTAGATTCTAGAATCTATGCCTGGTTATTCATCTGTTAGTACAGCGCAATAATAATATCTATAGAAAGTAATACTATTACAAGACGTAATGTAATGAAACCTAAGATCTAAATCATATTGTATCTACTAAATCGACATAAATGTTCGTAATAATCTAACCACTAAACATAATCTGTACGACATTATTTAAAATGTACGTTATTATATTAAGACTGAAAATCGACTGAAAACCAGAACCTAAATCTACATTTAGCTGTTCTTGAGGCTATCCTGTTTCAAAGAGTAGCAGAGTGAGGTGGGCTCATATCTCTGTACTGTCTGTCGGCTATCCTGTTGGCCAATACAACAAAAGAGGCCAGAATAAGGACACCATGAATCAATACAGCCGTAACTATTGACTAGGCTTAAAAATGGGAAAGAAGCATGGGGCTCAAGCTACATCCACGCTGGGGCACTCTATATATATAAGATAAACCATCCCTACATGAGACACTCGTCCACAGGACATCCGTACATAGGGCATCCAACCATAGGACAATGTCCGTAACTTGGACCATAACCTTGGACTCAATACATATATATGGGACACCTGCCCATACCTTGGACACAGTCCGTCCATAAGACCCTAAAAATACGAAACTCTTGTTTAAAATCAAACAAGGCCTAATAAACAAAATAAACCTACCTCGAATTACTTCCGAGGGCTCAATAATAAACAAAGAAACTGTCCTTTCTTCCATGTAACATTCTGGAGGACAACGAAAGAACGCCAATGTGCCAGCAAAATACAAATACGAGTTAAGGTGGGCCAATCCAAAACTCTACCCTAAAAATATTCAATAAGTCGGGTTCTGAAGGTGAGCGTCTGGCCAGAGGCCAGACAAAAAGTGAAGTTAAGCGCGGATTGCGACCTAACCTTGGAGCGATGTTGACAGCGCCTCCACAGAGCAGTGAAAAGATAACAGGGTTGGCGACTAGGGAACGTAAAAATTACGCCAAGCGTGCCAAATAAATTATCAGGCCTGAACGATACGAAATCCGGTGACGATACGCCAGACATCATATATCATATATGAAAGACATGTAACGAACTAAAAATATTACAATACACTAAGAGAAATTCAGCTAAACAAAAGAATACGAACTTTTACTAGCCATAGGCTTTATGGACTTTAGGAAGGCTTTCGACTCGATATATCCTAAAGCGGCGGCTACACGACGGCGACTTGCCTGCACGGTATAGTTTGCGCAAACTAGCAGGAACACTGTGCGGTGTCCACACGATGCAAGTAAGAGCGTACATTCATCATTATTTTTATTCTGAATTTGTGGTTCGGTTCGTGGAAATGTCAAGTGACGAATTATTGTTTTTTATTGCTTATTGTAAAAGAAAAAACAGCAAAATAAACGGTATAGATCGAAGTGGAGTAAAAACTGACTTAAATAGAAAACCATTTTCTTGTACGCATCATTTTTTCTGTTTCTATCGGAACAATCTCTCAATTTTATCTTCCATAGACATGGCAACGATCAATATATTTCAATAAAAGTCATCATAAACTCTTTATTGGAATAAGTACGAATATCAGACATTTTCTAAGAGTTGATAACTAATAACACAAAACTCACAAAAGTCACAAATCTGTACCGTGAACTCGCTGATACCGTCTACACGTATGATATCACCGCACAAACTGGTTTGCGCAAACTAAAATCTTTAGCAGCGCGACGTTTACGCAGGCCGCGCTTGTTGGTTTGTGCGTGCTACCGTTTTACCGTCTAAACACAGCGAGTTCCCGATACAAACAAGTTTGCGCAGGTAAGCTCGTGGTAAAGCTTATACGTGTAGCCGGCCCTTAAGGCAATGATAGAAGCTCTAGCAAAACAAGGTATTGACATGTCTTATATAGAAACTCTCGCCAAAATATACAAAGAACCCAAAGCAAGAGTACTGATATATAAAACAACCCCAGAGTTCCCAACTGGCAAAGGAGTACGACCGATGCATGCGAAACCTGGACACTAAAACGGACATTATAAGGAAACTGCAGGTCGTACAACGGTTAATGGAAAGAAATATGCGGGGAATAACCAAGAAAGACCGTAAAATGAGTGGATATAATAAAAGACCTAGGTAATAGATGTCATCCAGAGAATCAAATCTCTCAAGTGGCAATAGACAGAACACCTGGAAAGAAGAATGTGAGACTTAAAATAAAATATAGACTGAGCATCTCATTCATAAATAGCTGGAAGATGCGGTCAGACAATGTCTTGTTATTGTTGTGTTATTGTTTTAGGCTCTAACGAGTGCGACAGAGCGATAGATAGGTTGTCTCCGTCGTAACGGTCGTTCCCTGTATGGTTCCCTGACGACTCTGACGAGGAATGCAACACTGTCTTTCGTTCCTCAGTACACCTGAACTCTCCGTACCATCTACCGGCCGGGTAATTTTTTTTTATTTTAATGAAGTTATAATTCAATTAAAAATATATCGTATTTAACTTATTTATATTTTATTAAGATTTAGGAGAGGTTTTTTAAATAAAAGTTTAGAAAAAAAAACGTCCAAAAGCGATAAAAATAATAAATACATGTTATAGAAAAAATTTTGATAATCGAAATTGCCTATTTAATTCTTGAAATTAATTATTAATTTTAGTCATACATTTACAACCCTAATATTAATCAAAACAGGATCTATTCTATAGATATAATAGAATCGGCGACATAGAAAGAGAAAAAACTTCATGATTGTTGTATTTTTTTTTCTGGTAAGTGTAAGTCTTATTATGTAAATTAGAGAAAACAGAGATCTGTTTCATTAAAGCAAGTTTTTAGGAAGTGGATAAAATGAAAACTACATTTATTTAACCCGGTACTGTCTCTATTATACCGGCTGCGTCCCAAAAGTGGCTCACCCCCATAATTTTTTTATTTTTTCTAATAAAAAAACAAGATTTGGTATGTTAGTATATGACATAAATTAGGATTGATTGACGCATTCAATTGTTTTTGGTCACTTCCTGTTTCACCGGAAATGACTATAACTTCTGATTTGTAAATGGCACCCTAGGTATATCTCTACTTTATTCGATAGAAAATGACACTCTGAATAGAATGACATATCATATGTCAACTTTTGACATTTTTGCATATGATTTAATTGAAATGAAAGAAATTGCTTTATTGTCATAAAAAAATTTTACAATTTTGTTGACAAAGCTTAAAAAAAAAGAATATAAGAAACATACAAAACTTCACTTAACAATAGAAAAACATATAAAACTAACAGCAAACATACAAAACTAAAACAATACTTTATACAATTATAGAAATTGTACATTGTCAAAAATTTATTTAATTAAATATAAATAAAATATAAACATACATGTAAATAAACAACTGTATATAATGTCAATACTAAATTTAAATGGATAGAAAACAAAATCATTTCTAAATTTAGTGAATGTGTGTTAAATTTAGAACCCTAGATATTAATAAAAAAATCGTTAACCGCGTAAAAGGCTTTCTCCAGTAAGTATGATCTCAAGGCTCTGCGAAATGCAGGAAAGGATGAAATGGAATTAATTTCAGATGGCAGATGATAGTGCATTTTTTTTTGCATTGTACAATTGGGAACTCTTTACTAACTCAGAGTGAGGGGTTGGCAGATACATGTTATGCTCTGCGTTCCTAATTGGATAGCCATGAACTGGCTCTAGAGAAATACTCGATACGTGCTTGCGAACTAGGCAGACGGATTCGAGTATGAATAGGGAAGGAAGAGTTAATATTTTATATCTTCTAAACAAGTCCCGGCAGTGAGCACAACTGGTTAGCCTCAGTGAATATCGCACAGCTCTCTTTTGTAATTTGAAGATACGCTCAAATTGAGTCGCACAACACGCACCCCAGAATGGAAGTGCGTATCGGAGATGCGACTCATAAAGGGCATAATAGACTGTCCTAGATGTTGACAAATTAAGCACATTAGCAACTGATCTAAGTGCGAAACAGGCAGAACTTAATTTTTTAGCTAAAGCATCGATGTGCAAATCCCATTTTAAATAGTTGTCCACAACAAGGCCTAAAAATTTCACAGAATCAACGACGTCAATGGTGGTATTATCAAGTTGAAAAGGTAGCAACGTACTTTTATATGATAAGACTTTAGTTTTAGAGACGTTGAGACACAGATAATTAGAATCGCACCATGTTTTTATGTTGATTAAGTCACTGGAAATGGTTCTATGAAGTGCCGTGGTGTCCGGGCTGCTCCATGTGAAACAAGTATCATCCGCGAAGAGACAGATTTTACCACTGATGTCCAGACTAGCAATATCGTTGATAAACAACAGAAACAAAATAGGACCTAGCACTGAGCCCTGAGGTACTCCGCATTCTATTGGCTTGCAAGAAGACACAGTCTTATCAACCCTCACACGCTGGTTTCTGTTGTTAAGGTAGGACTTAAACCATTCAAGAGGCGTTCCCCTGATACCATAGTACTGCAATTTGTTAGTTAGGATGTTATGATTAACACAATCGAAAGCTTTCGAGAAATCACAGAAAATTGTTGCTGTAACGAGACGGTTGTTCAGACTGGAGTATACATTATTAAACAGCGAAAACATAGCGTCATTTGTACATTTGTTACTCAAGAACCCAAACTGAAAGGGGGTGAGTATTTTGTATTTTAGAAGAAATGATACAAGCCTCTTTTTTAACCAGTCTCTCCATGATCTTCGATAACGTGGGAAGGAGTGCAATTGGACGATAGTTGGAAGCTTGCTCTTTATCACCTCCTTTATGCAAAGGAATAATTATCGCCGACTTAAGGCAATTTGGAAAAGCACCATCTTCAAATGACATATAAATTAAGGCTGAAAGATGGTTTAATGTACATTCCGGCATACTAGAGAACATTTTAAGAGTAAGTCCGTCAGTCCCTGCTGAAGATTTATTTTTAATATCATTTAATGTATTGCGAAGCTCTGCCAACCCACAGGCGTAAGGAAGAAACTGTGCAAATTAACATTATAGTCAGAGAGAAATGATAGAGGATCAAGGGAGGGTGAGATAGTATTCACTATATTCTTCGCCACATTTACAAAGTAATTGTTTAGGTCCTCAGGTGAAGTTGAGGTTATGTTGGACGAAGAAACCTTACTCCTCAAGTCATTCACAATCGACCATGTTTCTTTGGCAATATTACCGGACTCAGTCAACCTCCTATTGTAATAGATGTCCTTGGCGGCTTTTATAGTCTTATGGTAAATTTTCCTGTAAAGTTTCACGTACTCGTGAAAGAAGACACTATCCGAGAATTTTTTAGGTGAGATAAAGAGGCATGTTTTTTGCAGATGTACGTAGGCCCTTAATAGTCCAGGGTTTATGATGTTTAATTTTGACAGGCCTGAGAGGAAAGGCTTTGGATGCCAGACCAGATAATGTTTGTGTAAATCTGGAAACTTCAGTGTCTACATCACCAGAGATGACATGCCAATCTGTTGTTAGACAAAGCTGCTTAAAATTTATAAAGTTTTTTTCCGAAAAAATACGTCCTAATTTACGAAAAGTGTTTCTACTCTCGGATTTTATGGAAAATTTTGTTAATACTCCTTCATGATCAGAGAAGCCTGAGTTCAACACAGTACAGTCAACCAATTCTGGATCAAAGGATGACACGACATAGTCTATAGTACTAGAACAAGTTCTAGTGATTCTTGTTGGTGCATTAACATGCATTACTACACCAAAAGTCTCGAAGATAGACTGGAGAGATACCCGAGCATCACACACACTGGAGAAGTCAATATTAAGGTCACCACACAAGATCAACCTGCTATTCACAGGCAGGGACTCTAGCAAACTCAGTAATTTCTGAAAGAACATATGCATATCTGCGTCAGGTGTTCTATAAATACAAACAATATAGAGGTCATAAGCAATGTGGTAGATGATAGAAAATTCAAACATTTTCTCGGCTAATAAGTGATCAAATTTTGTTATTGCCGTAAGGTTTTTGTTGGTAGACATTATCATAGTACCTCCATGAGATAAATTACTTCTATTAAATCTAGCTATTGTTGTGTAATTTTTCACAAACACGGGCTCATCGGTATTTAACCAATGTTCCGTTATGGCAATGATTTCAGGAAATTTGAGCTGTTCCAATAAAAGAAATAATTCATCTGTTTTGTGTCTTAAGGACTGAACATTGATAAGAAAAATACCTAGCTTGCTATCGTCCGATTTATCAGAGGGTGCTTGATCCTCTGTTCGCGTCAAATGAATTAAAAATTTTTATTTTTAGATGGAGAGCCACTGGAAAAATACTTGCTGTGGCTTTCCCTAGACTTCTGAAGGTGAAATAGCTTCTCTGATGAGAAAAAGGTCCTGAAGGCGGAGAGATCTGCCTCAACCTCAGCCACGCCAATGCCATACGCGTCGTGGAAGCGATAAAACAACTTGCGCAGGGAGTCCATGTCGCATGGGAGACCTTCCGATGCTAGCGCCAACTTGATGCTGGTGTTGGTGTGTCCCTCAAAACACGCACTGGGGGGTTGGTCATGGAGGTACGCAAGGAATAGCCTGACAGCTTTCAATATCGAAGGGTCCCTTAGTCTCGCCAACAAATAACGTCCATTGGCCGTGTCCGATTCACGCGATAACCGCACAATAGGTGGAGTCATTGGGTCCAAACTCAGCACCTCACCTTCCCTTGGATGCTTATTGATAATATTTTTCGCCTCCTGCTGCCCAAAGGACTTACTCGCAGCTATAGCCTCCCTGTCTGAACCAATTTTAACGTATTTGACCTCCTTGGCTAGATCTGTAGGTAAATTGGAAGATTGTGGAAGGCTTCGTTTCTCCAAAGTGGAAATCTTAGGCTGTTGAAATCCCATGGCAGAAGATCTTGATTTTTGCGGCGATACCTCCGAGGGAGTCAAAGATGGTTGGACATTGCTATTGACTACTTCAATTCCTGGGGGCCACATACTTATATCAAGCAGCCGCTCTAGGTGCCTTATATTCTGCACTCCAACTTTGAATTTTGAGAGTGAACTGTCCTCACTATTAAGCATAGGAAAGCAACGAATAAAGTCCGAAGTTCCAAGTTTATCCTTGATATAGTGAGCCAGTTGGTTTGCCGTAAAGGGAGATGGGATATTGGACACAACGACATAATGCCAGGCTTTTCTAATGGAGGGTTTGTGAGGTGGGGGAGTACTGACTTTAGAAGAAGTGACACCCACTGAGGCTTGGCAATCTGTCTGAGTCGAAGTTGACTTTTTTATTGCTGGTGGGCTACTCCTATTATTTTGCTTGCCTTGGGCAGCAAACTTTTCTATTGTGGTTGCCATCTGATTTACGCTCCTACGCAGCTCACTGACTTCCTTCAAAAGATCTACCTTTGAAGAGTCATGAACCTGGACCCTAACAGACTCATCCTGAAAGTCCATAAAAATGGATGATAGGTTGAGTATTTCTTGTTTTATTTCACTGATCGAATGAAATAAAGATTGTTGACCATTTTCCGAAATTTTGGAGTGGTGGCAGTGAATATCATCCATTTTTTTGTATAAAGACTTCCATTTGGAGTCATGATAACTCAATATGTCATAGATTTCAGTTATGACTGGAAGCAGGTCGTTGTTCCTTTTTAAACAGGTTCCCAGACCTTCAACAGTTTCTAGAGGGATCTGTGATTTCTGAAGCTGTGAAACTTTGTCATGGAGATACTTCATCGTGGGAGAATCACAAACATTGCAGAAAAACCTAATATTTTTGAACTTTTGCTGGTGGATCACTTTTGTGGTTGTCTTGTCCAGCCCAGTACAGGTCATACAAAAGTTGCGGCGGCACTCCCCACTACAACGAAGTCTATATTTGTCCTTTTCCGAGATGGTTTTTTGGCACGAATCACACTTAAAATCTGCCATTTGGAAGTGTAAAGGAACAGCAAAATCGGAAAATATTAAATTAAACAAGACAGTATAGTTCAATAATAAAAACAGTGTCAATGTCAACGAAGCTAGGTCACGTTTAAAAAATATCTATAAAAATAATAATTATATAAAATAAAGCAGAAACGCACGTTCAGCGAAAACTAGCGAACTGAACCGGGTCGGGTCAAGACCGAACAACAACACACGACAAATCCAAACAAAACAAAACAAAACAAACGTTCAATACCGGCGGTCCACAAACGAAACGAAAGCACGACCGTCTCGTATGACTGTTCGATATGAACTCGAAATTGTAACACGCGGCTCATAACGACAATTTGACTCGAAATACCAAGTATCAATATATTCATAAAAAAATGCTTTTTCGAAATATGCTAATCAGTCACCCTTGTTCCATTTAAAAAAATTGACATATGATTAAAAATACGATTTGTGCATCTTTTAACCGGCCTAGACAAGGCACGAAAAACATTAGACGATCAAAACTATTTTTCCAATGCTCCTTGATCAAAAGTTAGTGTTTTTAACAGCGCCGTGACACCCTGGATTGAAATTTATAATACGATTTGTTTTTAAGCGACAATGTCAAGAGTTGACATATGATATGTCATTCTATTCAGAGTGTCATTTTCTATCGAATAAAGTAGCAATATACCGAGGGTGCCATTTAAAAATCAAAAGTTTTAGTCATTTCCGGTGAAACAGGAAATGACCGAAAACAATTGAATGCGTCAGTCAATCCTAATTTATGACAAATACTAACATACAAATATGTTTTTTTTATCTGAAAAAATAATAGAAAGTCATAGGGGTGACTTTTGAGACGCACCCGGTATATTAAAATATATTGTTTCATAATGTAATATCATTCTATGAGAGAAGTTCGTAATAATATTTTTTTCTAATTTTGATATAGGCATAAAAACTCTAGACGCTGCACAATAGGGTGTCCATTATTTACAAAGTTGATCATTTCTTTCACGACGCCTAAAAATTTTTAGTTTATTGTCTAAAAAAAATAACAGACCATTGTAAACCCTAAGTATTCACAATAAATCTTGCCTCAAAGTCGATTAATTTTCCATTTAAATTACATATATGAATTTGCCACTTTTTGCAAATATTTTTTCTTTCGATCTTTTTCTCTCGCAGCCATGACAATCACACCATTCTTGTACAGAATTAAACGCTCTACAAAAAAGGTATTTTACAATTTTTATACACCTACTCCTTCAAAAGTAAATCATGGTTAAAGTTAACCAGTCGGTAAATGCCTAAATTTTTCAACTTTTTTGACAAAATTATGATTATTTTTGAAAAATTTAATCTGTTATTTGAAAAAAAGCAATTTTCATGATACCATGATAAACAATTTTGAATCATAAAAAACAGTGGAATGCATGACAGGTAGTTAATTTTAATATTTATTGTAGTATCAGGCAGAAAATGGTTGATGCTTTAAAAGTGAATAATGACGAAGAGTTCGATATTTCTTAACGCTTCATTTCAAATGGTTTATAAACAAAAAAATTGATTATTTCATAAATTGAAATTCGTTACAATTTTTTAAACGGTTTAATATTGATACAAGTTTCCTGCAGTTAGACAGTACGGTCAGGTACGGACAGGTTTAGAAATTATGAAAAATTTAAGAGTAGTTAATGATACTGCAGAAAGAGCTGTTAAATTGTCAGAAGAATACATTAATATTTTATCTAGAAGAGAAGATGAGAAACAATATGTGATTCAGATTGTAAGCGAGTAATAAGAAGAAATATCAAAATCCAACTAAAGAATGTTTATTAAAATAAACCAGCTATACTTAAATGGTTTAAACTTCATTAGACTTGAAGATTTCTTAATTCCCAACCTTAACACCAACAGAATTGTATATTTTTACAGTAATAGATTAAATTTTTCAAAAATAATCATAATTTTGTCAAAAAAATGAATAACTTTTGAAGTAGTAGGTTATAAAAATTGTAAGAGAGCTTTTTTGTAGAGCGTTCAATTCTGTACAAGAATATGTGATTGTCATGGCTGCGAGAGGACAAGATCGAGAGAAAAAAACATATTTGCAAAAAGTGACAAATTCCCTTGTAATTTAAATAGGAAAAGTCAAATCCGTCTTTGGGACAAAGTTTATTGTAAATATTAAAGGTTTACAATGGTCTGTTATTTTTTTGGACAATAAACTAAAAATTTACAGGGGGTCGTGAGAGAAATAATCAACTTTGTAAATAACGGACACCCTAACATACATACACTAAGAGATATTCAGCTGAACAAAAGAATACGAACTTTTAGTAGCCATAGGCTTTATGGACTTTAGGAAGGCTTTCGACTCGATATCTCTTAAGGCAATGATAGAAGCCCTAGCAAAACAAGGTATTGACATGTCTTATATAGAAACTCTCGCCAAAATATACAAAGAACCCAAAGCAAGAGTACTGATATATAAAACAACCCCAGAGTTCCCAACTTGCAAAGGAGTACGACCGATGCATGCGAAACCTGGACACTAAAACGGACATTGTAAGGAAACTGCAGGTCGCACAACGGTCAATGGAGAGAAATTATGCTGGGAATAACCAAGAAAGACCGTAAAATGAGTGGATATAATAAAAGGCCTAGGTAATAGATATCACCTAGAGCAGTGGCGGATATAACGGGCCCCACTTTATTTCAAGAAGACCCCACAGGTTAGAAGAAAAATATTAATACTGCGGGGGGAAAGGCAAATCCGTTATTGAAATTTGTAAAACAGCGAAAAAATGCCAACCCTTTTGCCTGTTTAAAATCATACATTCATTATAATTTTATTTTTGAAAATCGATCTGGAACATTAATTTAGAAGAATATTGATAGTTTTGGCAACAGCGTGCCATAATCTCACAAAAAGTCTGTTGGCATCACTGCGGTAACTGTCAACTGTCATTTTTAGTGCATTCTGCTCGATGTTGGTACAATCTGTTAATATTTTACATCATTTTTAAAACCCATTGCTCATTGATTGATAACTATGGGTGACCAATTCGCGATTAAAGTCTCCCGTGGTGGTGGTGCCCTCTAGTAGTCATTAGAAAAAGTTCAAACGAGATATCCGTTTTTCAGTTTTTGTATGAGATTTGTTGGTTTCTGATTTTAAAAAATGATCGCATTTATCGTATTTATAATTGCGGTGTACCACAGTGCAAAATTATTACATATTAAGGCATAATATTTCATGCTTTTCCCCGAAAAATGCATTTTATAGCCAAGATGGATGTAATAGTGGAAATCAAAACGTGGATGTCGTACAAGAAAATTTGCGGTGTTCATTTTGTGCAAGAAGATTATATTCCAACAAGTATATACAATTGCGTGCATAGAAATCGGCCCAAGGCAAAATTTTAAAGTTAACTATATATTTTTTAGAATCTATTTGTCAGATTAAGAAAAAATACATGCTCTTTGAAAGACAATTTCATATTCTTTGAAAAGAGTTTAGAGATATTAATTTGTATTTTGGTTTCTTTGAATTAAAATTATTAAATTAATGCATGAAACAAACTATCGTTTTTTATTACTAAGAGAGGTATGTTATTATTTATTTATTTATTTATGGACAATTAACTGAACTAAATTTTCAATAATGGCTATGACCCCCTCTTGCTCTAACAACATCTCTCATACGATTTGGCATAGATTCGATCAAATTTGATATTGTTTCTTGCGAGATGTTAAGCCACTTTTCCTCTACTGTAACAATGAGCTCTGGGATAGAAGTTGGGGCTCTTCGACTAGTACGAATTCTTCGTTTTAGCTCATCCCATAAATGTTCAATCGGGTTTAAGTCTGGACTGCATGCTGGTCATTCCATAACCCGAAATCCGACTTCTAAAATGTAATCGTGTACGATTCTTGATGTGTGCCTTCGCATTGTCATGCATAAAAGCGAATTCGTTTCCAATGTAGTCGACGTAAGGTACCACATGAACTGCTAAAATCTCTTCAATATACCTAGCACCAGTTAAATCTCCTCTCCCGTGCCGACGGTCGCCCCAACGGATGAAAACTGGGTCGGTTCGCGCAGTCATAGAAATTGCATCCCAGATCGTGCAGGAACCACCTCCATAAGCAATCCGCTCCTCAATACAGCATTCATCATTCGATTACAAAGATAGTAATTGCAATATTTGACAAGTTTGTTATTCTTATTGTCACTACAACACAATTACCTTTTATTTGTTTACCCGTTGATACGCATATAAACGATAAGTACCCTGATTAAGTTTATGCTCATATTAAAGCATGTTAAATTGTCTTTGAAACAGCTCATATTTTTTACTTGCCATGATAAATAGATTCTAAAAGACACAGTTAAAACCAAAAGTTCACAGTGGGTCGATTTCTATGCACGTAAGTTTATATATATATATATTATTTAAAACTCGTAACTAAGAACATAAAGCAACAAAAACGGGACCCCCGAATGTGTTTTTTATTGATTTGGTGATATTTGTAACCTAAAATGGTTAAAAGAAAGTGACCATACTAACACAAAATTTTAAGATCGTTTTTTCAACATAAATCGGTAATGTAGTTGTATAAATGTGTTGCAGCTAGTTATATTAATTACAGAAATGTATTTTAAAAAGAATTTTGAACTTTTAACATACCTGTTATTGTACAATAATGGGGCAAATAAGTGTTTACAGTGTACTCCCACGCCCATATTGCGGATACAATTACATCTAATTTTCTTGGTACCCACAATTCAGGATATTAAAGTGTTTTTAGTATGTTCATTACCGTTGGGGTTAGACACTTAAACCCACCCAGCTTTATCGTTAAATCATGTTTTTTGTAGTCGTTTTATTCCAAAAAAATTAACACGTCTCTTTTTAAAAGAGCTTTATCTTCAACAATTAGGCGTTTTCCGTCACCGAGTAAACTGAAAAAACCGTAAATGTTTATTTTATTCACATTAGACCAGTAAAATATAATTTAACTGCAATTAAAAGTAAGATAAATTTAAAAAGAAAACAACACGTTATAAGAACTTTTAAAACGGGTATTCTTACACGGCCATCTTGGAATATTGACAGCGCCATCTCTCGTGAACTTTAATCGCGAATACCTAACGGCATTGCCCAATTACCCACTTGTCGCGCATTGACAAGTGACAACCTGATGGGCGAAAAAACGGGTACAAAAATGTGAACAAAGAAGTTCTCGTTTCGTCCTGCGCACTAAAATAAAAATATTGAAAACAAATGACAGCTGACAGCGTAATAATAATTATTATTAGGGGTGCCCCATAAAAAGTTTCGCGGGGGGGGCCCCGAATCCTTATATCCGCCATTGATCCAGAGAATCAAATCTCTCAAGTGGCAATAGACAGGACACCTGGAAAGAAGAATATGAGAAAGGCTACACCATAATTGGAAATGGTTGAATAAGCTGAAAATGATGATGATGATGATGGTGGTAGTATATCGTACAGTATTATCGGTCTTTGAAAAAATAGCTATTATAAAATGCTTTCAGTTAAAATACACCAAGATTCGTCATTCTAAATCAAAACATCTGTTCTTTAAAGTGTTTCGTCGCGCAAAAACTTAAAAACATCTTACAAGAATAACTAGGTTTTTGTTGTTCATAAACCTACTTTGCCTTTCCTTCGTGCTGTTTTCTAATTCCCCTCTCCCGTGTTTACCTTGGGAAATAAATAAGAAAATGCGAAAAAGAAAATCAGAAAAAAGAGCGCACTCAACAAATTACGCTCTGTCGTTTTGACTGGCAGGATGCTTGTATCGAATTATGGTTCTTGTAAATTACGTTTTAAAACGTTTCGGAAAATCTCTCTGATTTTTCCTGCGAGTTTTCTTTTACATGGGGAGTGTTTAGAGTGGGGTGATCTTGGTGCTAATTACTTCGATAGAATGTAGGAAGCGTAAGAAGAGAATATAAAAGCTTTTCTTTAGTTAAAAAGTTACAGAGATTCAACAAAATAATGGTAAAAATGTTGTATAAAAAAAGAATAGCTTCTGTTTTACATGATAGTGAGAGAATAATATACCTTTATCTCGATTTTTTTTATCTCCGATTTTGTTCCTTTAATTTCAATGTAAGCATTCAGGCATAGATAAATGAATGAAGTTTGGATTGGAAAGTGCCCATAAGAACAATATAAACACTATTTGGCGCTATTCTTACAACGGTCGCAACCCAACGCCTTTGATAATTTCGGATCGGTTCGGCTTTTTCCGGAATTATGTCGCCAAATATTATTTATTTAAATTTATTATTATTTTCGTTTAATTTTATAAATAAACTACAGTGTGTTGCATACAAGAAACTCTATTTTATATACGGACATGTATGTGAAATACCTATGAAACATTGGAAACCGACGTTATGCCACGATCCACGATGGTTTTTGCAGTTTACAGTTCACAACACAGTTTTTTAGTTTTTAATGCCACTTTTTCACAATTATCACGGGTTTGTGTAAGTAAAATTTAAATTACACTCACAACATAGCAATAATTACTTCGAGAATGGACGCTTTAAACGCTTTTCGGTATTTTTTCAATAAGGACGGTTTAAATTTTGAAAGATTTTATAATTTTTGAAGATTCTGACTTTGAACAAGAGAAAATTATTTTTGTTATTGTTGGCGGTTATTCTTGACAACCCCTATAGCAGCACCAGATCGCGGACAACTCTCGCGACTCAAAACAATTATATATTTTGACGGGCTTTTCAATCTAAATTTATTTCCTTTATCTATGCATTCAGAAAGTCTAGTTAGTGGTAGTACATTTTAAAGTAGTAGGAAAACTTTAGACTTTTCAACTAATTATACTTCAAAACATCTTCAAAATTTGCGAGGAATGTCATTTTGGCTTTCGATTATCATCCGTCAAGATAAATTGTGGTTAGAAATGAAAAGTTTATTGTTTTATAAGCTAAATATTAGGCTTTCTCTATGGATACCACTTACTACAGCAAGCTGTTGCTAGGATATTCTATTAGTTTTAATTATTGTGTTTTTTAGATATTGTGAATGATCGTAAACTATCGTTTTAGTGGGGTGAGATGGCTGAAAAAAGTTTCACATCTGACAACCAATGCGCCCTTTTGGATTCAGAAAGCACATAGGTAGACGAGTCTAAAAAGCTCGGGACACAAATTTTTCTGGCCCTCTAGCGGTCTTGATTATTATAAATTTTGAGACACGCTTCTAGATTTCCCGTTATAATTCAATTTTCCTTTCCGATATTAACATATGTTTTAGTGATTATGAATTAGGAGAAAACATGCTTCCCAACGGTGTATTTGGTTTTATAGTTTAGGTTCACAGAACCAAAAATATTTGAATTTTTTTTTAATTTTTTTTAATTTTAATTTTTTTCATCGCATTTTGCTAAATAACTTGAAATCAGTTACATTTAGCTAAAAACGTGTCATATGCTTTTTTGTTCGTCAGAGAATTATCTTTCTAGCGGTATATATGATTTTTATTTTGTCACAAACGGTTTTTGACAATTTGCCAAAATATTGTAGTGTTACACATCTAGTCGTTATGGTAAAAACACAATTTATATAGATCCTGAAAAGTAATACAACAACCTAATGACTATCTAACTATCAAATGTAGTTGCTGGAATTTTTAATGTATTTGTAAAAATATACGGAAAATGGTGTTTACCCTCCTATAAGTCGTGTCCCACTGTGTTTGTAACATCAGCAGTAGATAACATTGATCACAACCAGTCTTCGTCTACTGCCTTCTACTGCCGTTTCTTTCCATGGTTCAAGTGTTACATCTTCAGCATCCTCACAGTGAAGCAACTATAGAGATTGATGATGACAGCATTCGTATCCAGCAGTGGATCAAACGAATCCTCAATGGTCTACCTGAATATTACACTACTCTTCTTGCAACTGGTAAAGTAACAAGTGACCCACCTTTGCCAACTGTCAATCCATAGTACACCGACCACGATCCTGCATTCATCACTAGGAAAGTTTTAAGTCATTGGCTTAACTCTGTCCTCCAGAGAGTGTATATTAAAGACATACAAGTATGTGCCTACGAGCCTACATACAACAAGTATGTACATACGAGCACGTGCCTACAATATCGTTTGCTGCTTTTCATGCACACAATGAACCTGGTATTAAAAAATTAGGTGTAATGCGTCGTTGCTTCCACTTCTTAATGCCGAAATTGCAACGCCATCAATGGTACGTCATATGATGGATATCATAGTAACAGCTACTGCAGAATTACATGCAAATTCAAATCCAGATGTACATGCTCAATTTCTTCGTGGTAACTTTACGAGCAGCAAAATTGCTACAACTTTTTCTGCAATATCTGACGATCAGCTTTATGAACACAGTAATAAAGTTATAAAAGGTGAAGATGGAACATATCAAACAACATATCAAACGAGCCAGAAAAAATAAATATTAAAAAAATACATTCCAAGCTAGAATTTGGAGCAACAGTCTCGTTGCACAATACACGATACCTTCACCAACCGAGTGGGGATGGATACTAACTTCGGAAGGATCATACCGACCTGTGTGGATAACAATTCCAGAAGTTTCAAAACACGGTGTAGAACTTACTTCCTGTACTTTCCGCATGTACAGCTGGTTCCAAAAAAAAATGAATACGACTCTTTACACATTTTTTTCGAACATTTGGGCAGTGTATATCTATGTGTCAAGTATTTTGACATTTTAAGGTTATTGTGACATTGTATAAAACAACTTTGCTTTTGGCAGATAAATTTTTCAGAACGTCAGCATGACATGAGTAGAGAAATGGAGGACTGGTTTCATAGAATATACTGCCCGAAATAATAAAAATATGTTTTAAATCGTATTCAATTTTATTGGAACCAGCTGTACATCTTGTAAATATGTTAAAATGGGAATACGCTGTACAAAACTTTGTGTATGTGAAGGACAGTGCTCGGATAGTGATCGGTAATCATAAGTGAACGGGTAATGCAAATCCTCTACTCTGGATATGACTTCTGTAACTATATATAACTGTATGTTTGAAAGCTACTTTACAGTTATACCTTGAGTGTGCTTCATGTGTGCGATTTTAAAACGGAAATCAAAGTTTCGTCTTCCGAAAAAAGCTATACTTTATTTACTTATTCATCTAAAATTAGTTATTATTTTTTTTGCTTTTTAGCAGGTACAAAACCGTTGCATTACTTTACGAAATCTATAAATTACATTGCTGCCCTAACGACTAGCTGTGCAACGCTACATTGTTTTGGCAGATTTTTAGCAACTGTTTATGATAAAATAGAAGAAATATATACCGTTGTAAAAGTAATTTTTTTGGGAAGAAAAAAGTATAGAACACATTTTTAGCTACATATAGCGAATTTCAAGTTATTTAGAAAAATCTGACGAAAATATGAAATTAAAAAACATTTTTTTTAAGTAACAGATATTTTTTTGTTATTATAAACGTAAATAACTTTGTGAAATATACCATTAAGAAGCGCGTTTCCTTCTCTTTTATAATCACTAACAATACTTGTAAATATCGAAAAGTAAAACTGAATTATAGCGGGAAATATAGAAGCGTGTCTAAAAATTTTGGCGGCCATTTTGATTACGTCATCAAGACCGCTAGAGGGCCAGAAAAAATTGTGTCCCGGGCTTTTTAGACTTCTCTATCCATGTACTATCTAAATCCAAAAGGGTGCATTGGTTGCCAGATGTGAAATATTTTGGCATAATTTTAAGCTAACACACCCCACTATTTACTATCGTAAACTATAAAGTATAAGGTGTAATTGAAACCACTAATTTATTCCACTAATTGCGAGGTCCTGAATGAAGCTAAAACTTGTTAACTTTTTCCACTAATTTGGCCGTTCTGAATGCCATGGAAATCAAATTAAAGGAACAAAGTTCTACGCTAACTGAAACCACTAATATATTCCACTAATTGCGAGGTTCTGAATGAAGCCTTAGGAAAAAATTCAACCGTATTTTTATGGTATTTTTAATTCTCTTTAAAATGGTATGGAAATTTTCTGTTTGCTTTTACTTTGCGGTATGGAGAAAGGCAATAAAGCAACTACGTACTAATTTATTGAATTCTGTTTTATTTGCATTCTTGTCAACCTCTATTTCTTCATTTATATGTATTGACATACATAATAAAAGTCCCAGAAAACCTCGAAAATTCAGAAACCTTTTTACCTTTACTAAACTTTTTCTTTTACTATCTCAAAATCTTCGACCGATCAAATTTCACAGTTTATCCCGGAATATCTAAAAGTTGAAAGTTTTCCCGACTGTCTCGCCTGAAAGAACAAAAAAAGAAAATAGGGAAAATGACCGACATCGATAGTAGTAGCAATTTTTCTGCCGGGAAAAATCTGGCTTTCCATCAGCTGAAAAATTTTAAGAATTTAAATCGAGAAACTAGGTTGCTGGATAAGTAATGGAAACGTTTTATTACAGACTCTATTTACTACCGGTTCTCTTTTTGTTATGATGTTTGATCTGGTAAATGACCTCTAAGGGCGTTTGTTGAATAACTAAGAACACTCAAAGGGTAGCTCTATTTTCTTTACGTACAGAAAAACATAGAAAAATGTAAGAAGTGGTCCAATAATAGAGGACGTTGCACAGGGGAGTAAAAAAATACAAAAAAAAACACCCTTCGAAGAATTACATACATAGTTATCGCAAAACATTTTCCGATCAATCATATCGAAATTGACACTAAAGCCTATAAACCTGACTAAATTAAATTTTGGCAAAAATGTTTAAATTTGTTGTATATTTTAAGATACTGAGCAGCTCTTTATCTTCATTTTACTTTATATAGCAAATGATTGCAACAGATATTTTATTTAGATTAAAGCTGCAAAAATTAGTTCAAACTGAATTTTATTATATGTTGGTCACATTGCTCCGTGTTCAGCAACGTTGTCATTTATTATTTGACAATTATCATAATGTCAGTCATTATTTTGTATAATATCGTGTTGTTGAATCTTTATGAGTAATTTTCGTTTCTTTTGCTTATTTTTATAGTTTTTTTTTTATAAAAATTGTACTTTTAAGCACAAACAGTTCTTATAAGAACTAAATTTTCGAGCTTTTGTATTGCATTTCTTCAAATTATGTGTTGAAAATATGCCGAAGCGTTTAAACAGTCGAAGCAAAGAGCTTGTTGCTTCCCTGATAAACTATTTTGAACGAGAACGTGACAATAAAAGTACTTTATTACCTTGTAACAGTTGTACAGGGTGGGTCAAATTAGACGCTTTTAAATGGAAACACCCTTTTCTATAGGAGATAGACAAAAACTAATATCGGTGTCTGGAGCTCAATTTTCATCAAAAACATGATGGTGAAAACCGCACATCAATATCTGTTACCGTTTCGGAGTTACGGGGTGTTTTTCAAAAATGTGCATTTTTAACAAATCGCTGTAACTTTTTTGCTAACGAAAATTTTGTATTACTATGAAAACATTTCCAAAGCACCTTTTTACGTAGAATTTAATGGTTTAAGTATAATTTTTTTTAAATTAATAATTTAAGAGTTATCAACAGAAAATTTGATTTTTTATTTGGGACACCCTCTATATTTTTAATTAACTGAAAAGAATTTAAAATTACCTTTTCAAAAATATAGCACACTTGATATTTTGTTATAATTTTCTTCGAAATACAGAATTTTTAAAAGTTCGCCACTTTTAACTAGTAGGCTTTGGAACCCTTATTGATGATATGCCCTTAAAGGAACTCGAAAACATATTTTTCCAGCAAGACGACGCGCCGCCTCTGAACGCTGAAGTTATCAGCAAATTTTTGCAGCCAATTTCAAGAATAATTGAACAGCTAACCAAGATCCCAGCTGTTGGCCGCCGAGGCCGCCTGACTTAGTGCCCATGGATCTCATCCTATGGATATATTTGCGGTAGAATAAAGGTTCTTTATTCTTCCGTATAATCTAGACAAGAATTAGAAATACTTAGCAGTTATCAGAGGGTATTTTGGTATTGGTACTTTCACCTCCACTGAGTTAATGAATTCCGCGAGAAATGTTCAAAAACTGCCCCGTCTGTCTATAACAGAAGAGGGTCGATATGTCGAACACCTGTAGCAAAATCTCATGTCTTGGTTTGCTATTTATTTTTATTGTTATTAGATATAGTTTAAATGTGTTGATGTTGCTTTAATATATTTTAAATTGTTATAAAATTTTTCATCTCTCATAGCAAATATTATTTTCGTTTTAATTGATGCTCACAGCTAGAATTTTTTTTCATTACAGCCGGTGCCGTTCAAAGCCTACTTATTTAAAGCGGGAATTATTAATTATATTTAAAGGAATCGAGCAAAATATCAAGTGTGTTATATTTTTGGAAAGGTATTAAATTCTTTTCAATAAATAAAAAATATACAGGGTGTCCCATATAAAAAATTAAATTTTCTGTTGATAATTCTTAAAGTATTAATTTTAAAAAAGTTATACTTAAACCATTAAATTCTACGTAAAAAGGTGCTTTGGAAATATTTTCATAAAAATACAAAATTTTCCATAGCAAAAAAGTTACAGCGATTTGTTAAAAATGCATATTTTTGCAAAACACCCCGTAACTCCGAAACGGTAACAGATATCCATATGCGGTTTTCACCATCATGTTTTTGATGAAAACTGAGCTCCAGACACCGATATTAGTTTTTGTCTATCTCCTATAGAAAAGGGTGTTTCCATTTAAAAGCGTCGAATTTGACCCACCCTGAACATCAATAAATAAATAAATAACCCATAATAACGCTTACAACAATATTCAAAATGGGCTAGTTTTCGCCAATATGTGATAAGTAAAATAATCTATAAATCATATAAATCAATTAATTACTAAAATATTAATTATTAAATAAAAAAAAATAAAAAAATGATATAATAAATATATTGCTTCCCAATTTTACATCAAAATGCATCCCATGAATCCATGACAATCTGGCAGCGCTGTGGCCATTACTACCCCTTTCCTATTCCACACTTACGCGAAAGTTCACTTCAAAAAATTATTAAAAATACAAGAATGTCCTGAAATCGAAACTATATTAGGTATTTACTTTACATGGTCTGGGCCCGTATTCTGTAACTTTGAAAGCGCATTTAGACGCTCGGCGTATATGACGTTAACTTTCGCTGAGCGCGCACTTAATTAACGATTTCGGTATTCTCGTCTGACGCGCTTAGCGTCTTTACTGATTGCGCTTACTTTACTTTTTACTGAGCGCTTTGAAAACGGTTTCCTTAAAGGATCGTTTTGCTTGTCAAACTGTCAGTGAAAATCGAAAAAATTGTGATTTTGTGCGTTATCTTGCTCTTTAGTATAAATTATTACTTCTTCTATAAATTCCTCAATAAATAATTGATAATTTACGACTTGGCAGCTATAAATATTGTTCAAAACATCGAAAATGCTGAGAAGCGTCTTCAACACTTCCCTCGTATAATAAGAATAATGTATAGAAAAATAGCTTGACATAACTCAACAATAGGTTATGAAATTCACGTAACATTGACATTTTTCATTGTTATTACCTGCATTAGAAATTGTGATGTTGCCAATATGTGCTCAACGCGTATCCAGAACACGATTCGCATGACAACGAGAATACCAAAATCGACTGCCTGGCATTTCGCTGATCGAATACTTGCGCTCACCGCTTTGAAAACGTAACGTTTTGATATCAAAGTTACACAATACGGGCCCTGTACTTGACTTTACTGTAAATATGGTAATCGTAAATCATACAGGATGTTCAAAATTCTACGCCAAACTTTCTAAAATATAAAATAATTTTTATTCGTTTTTTTTAAATATTATTTTTTCAATAGATGGAGAATTAAAAAATGAACATAGAATATTTCAAAATTTTTAACTGTTAATCAGATATTCGCGGTTTTATATTTCGTATAGCATTTTCCACAGTAAATTTTTACCAAAGCCACACAATTATTTTTCTCTCGTATTTTACCGTTGAAGGAGCCATATGAAATGATACTGCGTGTTTCTGCGAAACCATCAAAAATTTTGAAATACTTTAAATACAAAAAAAGTCATTTTTTAACTCTCCATCTTATAAAAAAAAATTGGCGCCGGGAGGCACGTATAGCCGCCCATACTAAAATATGTTAATACCTCGAAAACTGCGACTTTGACTGATTTTGATGTTATTACAAATTTTGTTGCAAATATTATTCCTAATCTTAATTTGAAAACCGCGTTTCGCTAGCTACTGTAATTTTGGAGTTACGATTTTTTAAAATTTTTAACCCCCTCCCATACCCCCTTACCAACCCCCCACCCCCACCAAAAACTAATGGTCAGATTCTCGGGTGCCACAGTCTTTTTGTGCAAAATTTGGTTAAAATCGGTTCAGCGGTTTTTGAGTTATCGTGTTACAGACTGACAGACGGACAGACGAACAGACTGACAGACAGACAGACAGACAGACAGACCACGAAAATATTTTGTATTTAAGTCATTTATGACCCAAATAACTCATTTTGAGTGAAATTAAAAAAACTGTTTTTTGCCGATCCTAATAGCGTACCATGCCCTATTGGTATGTTCAGCTAATAATATACATTAAGTGGTCCATTTAAAAAACAAAGAAAAAATATTTTATATTTTAGAAATTTTGGCGTATAATTTTAAACATCCTGTATAATTAAATATTACAATATTTCTAGCAAAGTAAGTATAGACCATCTAAAGTAAATACCTAATATAGTTTTGATTTCAGGGCAATTTTTGTATTTTGTAATAATTTCTTTAAGAAAAGCTGAAATGTATATATTTTCTATTTACTTATTAATATTTCTGAAACAATCGAAATATATTTGCTCATATCTTAGGATAATGTACAGTGATCTGAAAGGAAGCCAAAAATGCAATAATATACAGACTGTTCCATTTAAAAAAATCATACCGATCCACTCACACTTTTTTTAATATTTTCCTGAAATACATCCTAGTACATACTTTAAGTTTGCACCTAAACAAAATTCACTAGTTTTTTTTTTATTCTAGAAGCTACAAATGCCCAACGCCCTATTACCGGACCCCACATAAAATGTCGAAATTGTCTAAGGATGCCTGCAACCACCTCCCGTAATCCTGCTGTTAAAACAAAAAAATTGGTTTTTATATATAAAAACCAGCTGTTATGTTTTAACAGCAGGATTACGGGACGTCGTTGCAGCCACCCTAAAGGTTGATTCTCACTATACCTTCCATATCAGCTCCCTTCCGTTTCCCTTCCGTTCACATAAAATATTATATCATGTAAATGAACAGGACAATGCACACTATCCGTTCCGTTTTTCTTCCGTTCCATATCCTTTCCTTCCAAACATTTTTTTGGCGGACGGACTGAAGCGTATCGGAAACAGCGTTGTCAAGTTCTTACATTTGTACAAGCTCTGCTAACATTTTACTGATATTTATTTATACTTTCACTTCTTAATTAAATCTATTACCTTTTTCCAAAGATACACATTTTTTAAATAAAACTTTCGTAATGTAATAAATTGTACAATAAAAAGTATGGAACTGATACGGAATGGAAGCTTACGTACAGCGTCAATACAATAAAAATACGGAACGAATATGGAATGGATATGAAATGGAAATGGAAGGTATAGTGAGAATCAACCTTTAATCGGACAAAATAAAAATAATGGAAGCTCGACATCGAAATCCTTTTTCAAAAAAAAAAACTTCAGATTACATAAAAATCAGTTAAAAAAAATCCTGACCAATGTTAAAAATTTAAAGCTTATTTGAATTTGGGCCCCGATGAGAGAACCATTCTATCAATTAATTCTATGGCATTTTTTTGTCTCTGTGTCGGTTAGAGAGCGTTTTGCTGCAAAACGCTGACGGGTTGTTTTTCCTCCAACTTTTAATTAGCTAAATTGGAATTTTGGCTTCAGCTAGCCGATTATAAAGCGATAGTAACTGTTGGTGCATACCCCATATATTTTAAGCTTAATTAATAAGCGGTTTTTTAGGTTTTGCCTGTTTTTAAACTTTGCTCTTTACTTTATAATTAATGTTGTTCGAATGAGGATATGAAAGGAGTATACTATATACACTTTGTTGAATGTTAGAGATGAGCAAAACTGCGATTGTGAATTTTAAATCTATGCGACTGTAACTTGCAATTGCGATTTTATTATTTAAATTTTGTACTCGGTATATAATTGTTTGCATACAGATTGTTAACTGGACAGTTACTTATAGGGGAACAGAATGGCAACACTGCCTATTGAGAACGCATTGCCACTGCCACTTATAGGGTTTTCTGCCGACTCTTCTCCGTCGCGTCGTCTATCGACGAGCGGGCCGAGGTTGCCATATTTCAACCATAAAGCACTTTCAACCAACCGGCATATTTTCACATAATTTGAAGAAATGCAATACAAAAACTCGAAAATTTAGTTCTTAAAAGAACTGTTTGTGCTTACAAGTACAATTTTTAAAAAAAGACTATGAAAATAGGCAAAAACAATGAGAATTAGTCAAAAAGATAAATAATGACTGACAGAATAATTATCACATAATAAACGATAACCTTGCTGAAAACGGCGCAATGTGACCAACATAGCGATAATAAAATTCGGTTTAAACTAATTTTTGCAGCTTTAATCTAAATAAAGTATCTGTTACAATCATACGCGACGGTAGAGTCGTCTATCGACGAGCGGGCCGAGGTTGCCATATTTCAACCATAAAGCTCTTGCCGCGAGTGATAAACAAATTAACAACCTGTATGTACCTATATAGTAATCGCAAAAATTTTCCGGTGCACGTCATCAATCATATCGGCATTGACCGAAGTCTATAAACCTGACTAAATATGAAATTTTGGCAAAAATGTTTAAATTTGTTGTACAATTTAAGATACCGAGCAGCTCTTCATTTTACTTTATAGAGCAAATGATTGTAACAGATACTTTATTTAGATTAAAGCTGCAAAAATTAGTTTAAACCGAATTTTATTATCGCTATGTTGGTCACATTGCGCCGTTTTCAGCAAGGTTATCGTTTATTATTTGATAATTATTCTGTCAGTCATTATTTATCTTTTTGAGTAATTCTCATTGTTTTTGCCTATTTTCATAGTCTTTTTCTAAAAATTGTACTTAACTAAGCACAAACAGTTCTTTTAAGAACTAAGTTTTCCGGTTTTTGTATTGCATTTCTTGAAATTGTGTGTTGATCAAGCTTTTAACTTTTCCACTAATGATACTTCAAAATTTGCCAGAAATGTCATGTTGGCCTTTGATTATCTTCCGTCAAGAGAAATTGCTGTGGTTAGAAATCAAAAGTTGATAGTTTTATAATAAATATTAAGCTTTCTCTATGGATACAACTGACTAACGCAAGCTGTGGTTAGGATATTCTATTAATTTTAATTGTTTTTTTTTAAACATTGTGTAATTGAAACCACTAATTTATTTTACTAATTGCGAGGTTTGGTTTGGTTTGGTTGCTGCAAAAATTAGTTTAAACCGAATTTTATTATCGCTATGTTGGTCACATTGCGCCGTTTTCAGCAAGGTTATCGTTTATTATTTGATAATTATTCTGTCAGTCATTATTTATCTTTTTGAGTAATTCTCATTGTTTTTGCCTATTTTCATAGTCTTTTTTTAAAAATTGTACTTCTAAGCACAAACAGTTCTTTTAAGAACTAAATTTTCGAGTTTTTGTATTGCATTTCTTGAAATTGTGTGTTGATCAAACTTTTAACTTTTCCACTAATGATACTTCAAAATTTGCCAGAAATGTCATGTTGGCCTTTGATTATCTTCCGTCAAGAGAAATTGTTGTGGTTAGAAATCAAAAGTTGATAGTTTTATAATAAATATTAAGCTTTCTCTATGGATACAACTGACTAACGCAAGCTGTGGCTAGGATATTCTATTAATTTTAATTGTTTTTTTTTAAACATTGTGTAATTGAAACCACTAATTTATTTTACTAATTGCGAGGTTCTGAATGAAGCTCTTAAGCTCATACATGGAGAGATTTTTTTGGGGTGTCTACTAACATTTTTCCAGAGTATAAAGTAAAAAAAAGTAGTCTGCTGTATATCATGTTTTAAAGGTGCTCTATATTTATTTATGTCCGTTTCGTAAAGAACTCGACTGAAAATTGCATCCCATACAAGTATTTTTCGGTACGCTTGATTTCGTATCGTCTTATACATAATCTACGACGACAAACGTCCCCGGAGCGAACTGATTTTGTAAGTGTAATGTAATCTTTCTAGTTAGAGCCGTCTGGAGTTCCCGGCTCTCTGTTTTCATATTCATTATTTATGGCTTGTCTTTCGCCACTTCCACCTTTAGTGCACCGCAGCGGCAAAGAGTTGCATCAAAATGGAAAGGAAACATTGTCTAGTCGGTGAGATGTCTAACATTTTCCTTTGTAATGTTCAATGAGTTACTTTAGTTTCTACCTAAATTGCTACCTAGTAAAATAAAGTGTCTAAATATTCTTGTATATTTTTCTTATATTTTGGAAACAAAACATTGTAGTTAAAGATATGCAGGATGTCCCAGAAATAAGTGCAACTATTTTAAAGGGTGGTCGATCTCGATAAAAGAAACAAGATTTTCTTTCTTGTAAATTTAATCTACTACCTATGTTGCCATACTATCAAGAAATTATGTTTTTTAACTAAAAACTAAAAAAAATCCAAATTTTTTTTCAAAAAATTCCGAATTTTCATAGGCGTGTTTCTGGGGTTGAACTATACTCTCAGTTAAAATACTGGCACTTATTTCTGGTACACCCTGTGTAGAAGGTGTTTCAAAAACAGACGCCATCTCTCGTTGGGAGATTCCTCACATAAAAATAAGTTTTATTTTGCATGTCAACATAGGTCCGATTCTGCTTTGTTTCGTAGCTACAGGGTGTTAAAGTCTTAATATTTTTTCGATTTATTATAATTTTCTTCCAAGTACTTTTAACGCTTCGAATAAAATTTTGGGGGTAAAAGTTACTATAAATGCGACATATTTTAAAGCTAAAAATGTGTCAACGTATTTACCAGGGACGTGCATACGGGTTATTACTGGAATATTTTTCTTAAAAAAGCATGTACGCAACTGGCTTTTTTATTTTTTGTGAGCGAAATAGTGTAAGCAGTTTAATGCCGATTAAAATTTGTCTCTTGATATTTTGTCGATTTCGGCCTCCTTGATGAGATAAACGCAATATTATTAATTTGCCTTGATCCAAATCTAATAGCAACCTTTAAAAAAATGAATATCACAAACTCATCAAAAAATATGTAGATATATTGTCGCGACCTAGCTTGGGGGTTGTTTGCTAGGATCGCTTATACCAGGTTCTCTCTCTTAATCAAAACAACCATTAGAAAAAATACATTTATTTAGCATACAAGAGTTTTAAACAACAATTCTTGGAAATTCGAAGACTAAACAAAGTACAGAGTATACTGAAAGGAGTACTTACAATAACATCTTCCTTAGCTGACGGGCTGACTTCTGTGTTCTCACTTAACTTGACTAACTACGACTACTGACGACTAACTGCTGAACTGACTCACTACCGATTGACTATCAACTGTCATGTGATGCAACCAACTGAACTAACTGCTACTAACTGAACATTGGACTGACTCCTGCACTCTTCAGCATACTCTTTTTATATTTCCAATCCCTCATAGTCATCGCTGGTTATGTCGTTCAATTGTTTACAATATAATTACACTAACCCGGTTATGACCATGAGGAAATCGAACTTCTATAAGCTACGTATCCTATCGTATATAACAACATATCTGGGTCGATGTCAGGCAGTAACCGATCTCCTGGGCTTACATCAAATTGGTTTACTAGAATTATATTTTACATGATTTTTCGCAATTTGATATAAACCCAAGTTGACATTTATTTAAGTCTTGACAATATATTATTTTTTTATTTGAAATTGCTGTATGCTGGATTAATAGTAATAATAACTAATAGTAATAACATTTAATAATAAATTAGGTAAAATATATAATTTATTAATTTTATTTTTATTTTAATTTAATTAATTGTGATAAATAAAATTGCGTTTAAGGAGGCCGATCATCAAGGCATCAAGGTAATCATCAAGACTTGGATCAAGGCAAATTAATAAAATTGCGTTTATCTCATCAAGGAGGCCGAAATCGACAAAATATCAAGAGACAACTTTTAATCGTCATTAAACTGCTTACACTATTTCGCTAACAAGAGAAAAACAGTCAGTGGTGTATCTACATGTTTTTTTAGAAAAATATTCCAGTGATAACCCATATGCACATCCCTGGTGAACATCTCGACACTTTTTTAGCTTTAAAATATGTCACATTTATAGAAACTTTTACCCCCAAAACTTTATTCGAAACGCTAAAAGTACTAGGAAGAAAATTATAATAAATATATTAAGACTTTAACACCCTGTAGCTACGAAACAAAGCAGAATCGGACCTATATTGACATGAAAAATAAAACTTATTTTTACGTGAGGAATCTCTAAATCACCACAATATAAAAATACTTTTACTTTTACACTGGACGCGCGTTTCGCTAACCATGTTTGATTTGGTTAGGTTAGGTTTTTTTTTATTTTTTTAACTTTTTCATTTGGTTAGACTAATCTAAAAAGTACAAATTGTTTTATTTTGCTGTATAACACCAAAGGTTTCAACCCTCAACTGTAATCTATTGAGGAATCTCCCCAAGAGAGATGGCACATGTTTTTTGAAACTGTCGAAGGTGTTTCAAAACCATTTGTCATCTCTCGTCCAGTGCGTCACTGAGTTACAGTGGACATCAATTATTACTAGTCAGCTATAATGATGCATAACGTGAATTGCGGAAGATAGCGGAGCTTAATTTATTTAAAAATTAACTTTATACTTTTTTTAAGATTTATAGATTATAAATAGTGTAACAATGGGTGTAACTAACACAACTTTGTTTTATTTTTTTAGATATAATTTTAGGAAAACTGTTACAGCATTTACCAGGTCAGCTACTTTAAAACAAAAATACATTTTTGCGGTGGTCCATAGTAAAACAGGAAAATTAGCGGCATTTAACAGGGGCGGGCATTCCTGGCTCAAGACAAGCGAAACGAAACCATTTAAAGTTGCATCGGGACTTTTGGCACTTTGTGTACGATATCCGGACGGTCATAAAAAGCGGA
Organism: Sitophilus oryzae; assembly: GCF_002938485.1. Lineage (NCBI taxonomy): Eukaryota > Metazoa > Arthropoda > Insecta > Coleoptera > Curculionidae > Sitophilus > Sitophilus oryzae. The sequence goes on from NW_022147208.1 coordinate 1,499,605, forward strand.
AACGGCAAAGTTCCGGTAGCTTGAACCACCCGGAAAACTTTCCGACGACCCCTGACCCGCAACAGAACAACACGAATACTTGGTCTCACCGCGATCAGAACTTTGCCAGAAGTACAGATAGTCTGTTTTATTTCTCTAACTCTGTTTGTTATTATTACAAATAAACTGAAGTTTATACAGCAAAAGCATTAAAAGATTCAGGACGAAGATAGATAGAATTTATTAGTTGAATATTGGTCTATCCTTACTTCGACCTGTAGAGAACTACCGTGGTCCTCTTTTTATATACAAGGTGGTCCGAACTGTATTCCGAAAACTTTAGCAGGATATCCTGCAAATAAAAATCAGTAAAAAAGTTCATATGTCTTAAAATGCTTAGTTTCGGAGATACAGGCTGTAGAAGTTTCATTTTTATTTAGATTTTTATCTAAATAATTTATAAATAAATAAATAAATGCCTTTATTGTCAAAAAATTTTACAATTTGTAGACAAAGGTAAAGTAAACAAACAAGGTACACAAACAAAAGATAATACAAAACATTATACAAATAATATCGTCAGTCTTATTGTTTAAAATAAACATTTATATAAATGTTTACAATGTCAAAGAAAGATGTTGCTCCGCGTTCCTGACTGGATAAGTGTGAGATGGCCTTTCTTGAGAAGCTGATACATGCTTACGTATTAGGCAAACGGATTCAAATATAAATAAGGAAGGAAGAGTTAATATTTTTAATTCTTTAAAAAAAGTCCTGGCAATGAGTTTTGCTGTTTAGTCCCAATGAATATAGAACAGCTCTCTTCTGGAGCCTGAAAATGCGGTCAAATTGAGTCGCACAACACGTACCCCAGAATGGAAGGGCATACCTGAGGTGCGACTCAAAAAGTGCATAATAAACAGTTCTAGCCACTGACAAGTTAAGCTCCTTAGAAACAGATCTTAATGCAAAACAGGCAGAGCTCAATTTTTTCGACAAAGCTTCGATATGCATGTCCCATTTCAGAGAATTGTCCACAACAAGCCCTAAGAATTTTACAGATTTTACGACGTCAATTGTGGTGTTGTTAAGTACAAAAGGCTGCAGCGAGTTTTTATACGACAAAGCTTTAGTTTTAGAAATGTTGAGACTAAGGAGGTTCGAATCGCACCAAGATTTAATGGTGATTAAGTCATTTGATATAATCCTATGAAGTGCCGTGACGTCCTTGTTGCTCCAAGTAAAGCTAGTGTCGTCGGCAAAAAGACATATTTTGCCACTGATGTTTATGTTAGCAATGTCAATAATAAAAAGAAGAAACAAAATGGGGCCTAGTACTGAACCTTGTGGTACTCCACATTCTATTGGCTTGCTAGAAGACAACGTGGTATCCTCCCTCACAAGTTGACTTCTGTTGCTCAGATACGACTTAAACCATTCGAGAAATGTTCCCCTGAACCCATAGTGCTGCAGTTTATTAATTAGGATCTTATGATGTACACAGTCGAACGCCTTAGAAAAATCACAGAAAATTGTTGCTGTAGAATGATGGCTATTTAGGCTGGAGTAAACTTTATTAAGGAGGGAAAACATAGCGTCATTTGTGGACTTGTTATTTCTGAAGTCACGTCAATATTTAGATGAAAATTGGCGTCTGGGAGTTTTTTGACATGAGAAATGTTATTTTGATGTCAATATGACTCCTATTTGTAGGGGGCGCCGCCTACACGTGTTTTAATTGTTTTGAAGAGTAATAACTGTTCGTTCGTACCTGTATAAAACTACTGGACAAGAAAATATACATTTCCGTGATTTTTTACGTAAAAAATGTCTCTTGGTAAAAATCGCTACGAGCTACCGTTCCCAAGATATTTAGAATGGAAGTAGTAAATACATGTCATTATTAACAAAAAATAATCATGTTGAGCAATAGTTATTTGACTGAAATGATAAATTTGGGAACTTTTTATTTTTTCAAATAAATCATAATTTTTTCTTCGAAAAAATTATAATAAATCAGTTTCTGTCGAACTTTTGGCACAAAAACATTTAAAATTTATGATTTCTGTCTCATTCAGTGGACATGTTTAATTTATGTCAGTGAAGACAGGTATTGATAATTTCGGTTCCAAATATTTCGAGAATCATTACTCGTAGCGGTTTTTATCAAGAGACCTTTTTTACGTAAAAACCGTCGTAAATATATATTTTTTACTCAGTAGTTTTATACAGATACGGAAGAAAAGTTATTACTCTACAAACCAGTAAAAATTTGTAGGTGGCGCCCTCTATAAGTAGGAGTCTAAAAAAGACAGCGATTTAGAGTGACAATTTTGGTTATGTAAAATTCAGCTGCCTGACGCACTACTGCCGAACACTGTATAGCAGAGCATCAATATTTAGACTGGAACAAAAGCACTAAACAAACCGATAGTTGTTGCAAAATAAAAATATAATATAAAATGCAAACGATAAGAAATTTTTAATTACAAAAAACATATTGTTACGTTTTTCTTCGGTTCCGTGTAGATAGAAAGTCTAATTTATTTAAACACAATTTATTTTACACTAAGTAACAAATCAAAAACGATAAAACTACTTAAAGAACTATTTACAACTTATTTACTATTTATCTAACTATTTATCTAAAAGGAATTTATTTTGAATTTAGCGCGGCAACTGTACGCGTCCATTTGTTTCTGTCTCTCCTTTGCACAGGCCTCGGGTTATATACCTACAGCTAAACAGTTCTAGAATAATCCATTAGATCATTAGGTGCATAGAGAAGGTTTAGAATGTTCTAATAAATAAAATAAATAAATAAATAAATGCCTTTATTGTCAAAAAATTTTTCAATTTGTAGACAAAGGTAAACAAACAAGGTACACAAACAAACAAACAAAAGATAATACAAAACATAATAGAAATAATATTGTCAGTCATATTGTATAAAATAAACATTTATAAATGTTTACAATGTCAAAGAACAAAAAAATAAAAATAACATTCAAAAATATTTAGCTAGTTTATAGTAAATATCAATGACCTCTAAATAAATTCATTTCGATGTCATTAGTAAATATAGCAATAGCAAACATTAAACCAGTGTTTACAAGATCAAATTCGATTTTCAAAATATAATTCATTTACGGCGTAGAAAGCCTTGTCTAGTAAATAAGAGTTCAATGCTTTGCAAAATGAATAAAATGATGTTATGGATTTGATTTCAAATGGCAGGTGATTGTGCATTTTTTTCGAGTTGTATAATATTGAGCTTTTAACTAATTCTGAGCGTGGGATAGGTAGATAAAGATCTTGCTCCGCGTTCCTGAGTGGATAAGTGTGAGATGGCCTTTCGTGAGAAGTTGATACATGCTTACGTATTAGGCAAATGGATTCAAATATAAATAAGGAAGGAAGAGTCAATATTTTTATTTTTTTAAAAAAGTCTTGGCAATGAGTTCTGATGTTTAGTCCCAGTGAATATCGAACAGCTCTCTTCTGGAGCTTAAAAATGCGGTCAAATTGAGTATGTACGCCTCCATTCCAGTGGAACTCGATTGTTCTCGAATGTTCGATGAATCATTACGGAGTCTATTCTTTAATGTGATATTAAGGTCATATGGAGGTGGGACATATTAGTTAGGTTAGGCCGAGTCCACACGGGTCCGCAACAATATATTTATCCTGTGTTACGTAAAATGAGTATTATGTATAGTTCATTCAAATGAACGAATTGTAAGAGTCGATTCAATATGAAAAAGTGAATCGTGTGATTCGATTTACTAAAAAGAATCCTAATGCCCATCACTACTTTGAATGATAACGAAAAAATGTAAACGACCCCTGAGCAAATCATTAAATCAATACCATTAAATCCCTAAACTGGACCTTATCCCTAATCCCTGACCCTAAAGCAAATCATTTAACGGTATTGTCTTTTGTAATAATACAAATATTTAAGCAGAACGATTCTTTTATATTATTATATACCCAATAAAACAGTAGAGAGTAGAACAGAGTAGATTTTTGATAGTCTCTGACCCACCTCTGTTTTATATTGCGAAAAATAAGCAAGAAATAACTACCCCATATCCAACTTTTCGGAGGAACTTTCGTATACATATAAAGGGCCGTAAAAAATTACGACTTTAATAAAATCATATATCTGCGTACTTTTTTATTAGGACAGATATTCGAGAAAGAAAATAAATGTATCTTCATATAACAGTAACAAAACATATACAAGGTAACCTTATCTGCAGCATGTTCTCCAGTTTTCTTGACAAGTTTAAAAGAGTTTTATTATTAAGCTTTTAGTTTAGTACATAAATAATAGGTAGTTATTGTGTACCAAGGCCGTTAAGTTGATCGGCCTTGGTACAGGCTACGCCTCGACCGCCAATTTCAGGTGAGGACAAAAAAGATCATACGACCCAGGTGCACACAAATTTTTTTAAGCGAGTGTCTTTTGAAGTAGGTAACAATTTTTTTACAATTGCGTTTTTAAATAAAGACGAAACTGGAAAATTAGATTCAAATTTTTATTAGCCAAATGAAAAGTGTATTATTAAGATTAAGTAACAAAGATGTGCACAGAATTACTTACAGTATTATAAACAGAAGTTGGGTTATAAAGAAGTTAATAAATTAGGGCATTATTTGCTATTAATTATTATGTTAAATGTACATTTATTACATTAGTCTACAAGTAGTGTCTAGTAGGCCGCCTTTATAATTTGACAATCTTAATATCGGACCAGTGCCTTCTATTAAAAGATCAGCCTGCGGGCGGACTTTTGTTTACTTCATCAGCTGTACATACTTAGATATTGGGTTAGATTCCGTTTCATATTTTGTCGGTTGATTTTTGGTTTTAACTCTTTGATTTTTGGTATTATTTATTAATGTAGTGCAAAAAACTAATTATTTTGGTGTTGAAGGGACATAAACTACTACCAGATATATGGTCACTCTCGGTTTGGAAATAGAAATTTTAAAAATTACACGTTGTGTAAGTGATTTAACCTAAAAATGCCCATACATTTTTTACTTATCGTGATTTTTGTGTGTGTTTTTTAAGACTCTAACAATTCATCAATAAAGCTTAAGTGGAGTGTGTTTTTGGTGCTATGCCTCATCTTTGTTGTGTTCCTGGTGGAAAGGATAGTTACTAAGGATAGTTATTATACTAGGCAGCCTAAAGTGTCCGGAAGAGCAAGAAAAGTGGGTACGAGTTATAAATCAAGAGAATTTTATTGAAAATATCTTTAATAAATTTAAAAATAATATTCTCCCATGATGGTATTAATGAAAACTGGACAATTATGTTTATTTTATTCATATTGTGGAATCTCCACTCCAAGTGTTGCTGGTTCAGCTTCGATAGATTCAAACACGTAAGTAGGTATTATGATCTAGGGAAAAATAAAGAATATGTGTATTAGAGATCATGAAAAAGATTATTATTTTGAGTTCAAATTTTAAAAAAGACAAGACTGATACAGTTTAAAAGAAGAATGTGTTTTTGTTTGATAATATATAATGTATGTTAAGCATAACATATATTTGTTCAGTAATTTTTAATGAATAGTATTGATTATTTATAATACCAAATTAATATCAAATATTTAAGTGATGGCTGAATACAATATGAATAAAATAACAATAAAATTGGTATATTTGCATAATACAAAATTAAGTTTTAAGAATAAAGGTGTTACTAAAAATACTAAGAAATTCATATTTCTTTGTTTTAATTGGTCTAATGTTATTTACATTTTACGTAAGAATTATACCGTATCATCGAAAAAAATCGGCGTCTAGTTGGCTTGGAAATGAATATCGATGACATTCCCTAAATAACTGTATACCTAAAATAATTAACTAGAATTTTACAATCTTGGAAAATTTGATATTCTTGAACCTTGATTCTAAATATTCTAAATTTTTTGATTTTCTTGGAATTTAGGTTCGGGAAAAACGCTGATTGATTTTTCATTTGGTTTTTCATTATTTTTATTTTGTTTAAAAAAAAACGGTTCGGCTAACATTATAGCCTCCATCAGTGTTGTGTCATATGAAAAAATAGTGTCGAATATAATCCAAAAAATTGCATATAAAATATTCACACCACGCACATAATGTTTACTGCGTACTCCATAGTCAATGTAGATAATTTTCGTGTTAAGAATAATAATTTTAAAAAATATGTGGTCATCTTTTGATAAGTTTATATTAGTTTATTAATTGCAGTAAACGTTATGAGGTGTGAATTATATTGTATATGTAATTTTTTGGATTATATTCGACACTATTTTTCTCATATGACACAACACTGTGAAGGCTATAGTTAGCCGAAACGTTTTTTTTAAACCAAATAAAAATAATGAAAACCCAAATGAAAACTTAATCAACGTTTTCCCGAACCTAAAAATCCCAAGAAAATCAAAAATTTTAGAATAATTTAACATATAAAATGCCAGCGATCTTCATTTCATAACCATCGCTGACGCCTTTTTTAGATAATATTGTATTATTTGTAAATATAATTTTTCGAACATTGATACTTGCAAAATATACATATAAATTTTGTGAATGCAAATAATAATACATCACTATTAGTAGATATTAAATGTTTTTTGTTAAATTAGATCGATTTTCAAACCCCAAAATTTAAAATATATTTACATTTTACCCATTATCTTATGTACCTATACATTATTTGTACATTGTAAAACATTTGCTGCATTTGTATGGTTCATAGTTTATTTGCCAAAGTATTTATTACTATAAATAGGTATATATGTTGTAGTTATTAACTGTATATTATGTATATTTTATTTAAGATATATCATTTTTAAAATACAAACCAAAAATCTGAGGAATAATTATGTTTTCCATGTATTCTACAACATATTTATTAATCCGTTATATCTAACTAGCGTGACGTCATAAATCTCGCCCGTAGGCTGATCTTTTAATAGAAGGCACTGATCGGACGTAGAAATAACTCAAATAAGTAAATTAAATGTGTCTAGTAGGCTGCCCTCATGATGACTTTGTTTGCAAAAGCGGCCGTAAAGTAAAAAGGCGTCCAAAACAGATACACTTTAGGGACGTTAATAGATCCGTAAAACTTCATTGTTTGTAACACTCGCTTAAGAAAGAAATTAACTTAGATTGGAATGCTCGGTCAGCTTGCCGCCAAAACTTACAATAATTGTTTCGGATCGTATACGTTGCAAAGCGCTTCTAAAGCGGTTGCTACAATGACTAAAGAATACAAGGACACGTAACGCCCATATACGGGCTGAAGCAGAATTTCTGTTGTTAGATGCCATTTTGTTTGGAGGCACAAATGTGTCACCAGCAACAATTTTAGCGATTTTTAATAGTTTCTTGTGTGTAGTGAACTTTGTATAAACTTTATTACAATGATGATTTGTTCGGCATTCAGTAAAAGCCCAAATGATAAGGAAGAGCCAGGAGTTACGTTTCACAGGTAAATAAACACTACTCCACCTTATTAGCGTTTTCTTATTGAATTTAATAATTATTTTTCTGATATTATACGTACTTGATATGTGCTATACGTCGATACTAGTGTTGTACCTTTTGTTAATATTGTATTACGTTTTTTTTTTAATTAATTAGTATATACCACTGAAATAAGTAGCATGCAGCATAGGCTTAGTCAAAGCATTTATCAAAAATATAAATGAAATCTCTTCAAGCAGCTAAGTTAAGAAAAATATGTGGCACGGCACAATTTGGTTTTGCGTGTTGGTCCTTGTATGCTTTAGTCATTGCATCTATCACTGTCAAGGATTTTGTCGTTCGACAGACAAGGATTTTTATTCACCAACCCACAGATAGGTAGAAAGGAAATAAATTTATATTGGAATGCTCGGCTTTCCGCTAAAACGTATAATTGTGTTGGGTTGCATGCGCTGTACGGGATCTGGCGCTGCTATAGCGATTGCTAAGAACAACTGCAAACAAGAACAGAACGATTTTTTTTCTTTTCAAAGTCAGAATCTTCAAAAATTTTAAAATATTTCAAAATTTAAACCGCCCACATTGAAAAAATACCGTAAGGCGTCCATTTTCAAAGTAATTATTGTTATCCTATAAGTTTAATTTAAATTTTATTTACTCAAATCCCTGATAATTGTGAAAAAATAGCATTAAAAAAACTTAAGCTGTGTGAACTGTGAACTGCAAAAACCATCGTGGCCTAACGTCAGTTTCCAATATTCCATAGGTATTTCATACATGTCCTTATATAAAATAAAGTTTCATATATACACCAACAACCTGTGTTTTATTAATAAAATTAAAAGAAAATAATAATAAATTTGAATAAATAATATATTTGGTGACATCATTCCGGAAAAAGCCGAACCGCTCCGAAATTGTCAAAAGCTTTGGGTCGCGACCGTTGCAAGAATAGCGCCAAATAGTATTTACATTGTTATTATCGGCACTTTCCAATCTAAACTTGTTTCATTTATCTGTGTATCAACCTTATAGTTTATTAGTATTTTGTTATTAGTAACTCTTTAAGTTATTTCAGATGAACTTCTGCAACATTAAAGTGTATTTTAATACCATTGAATCGTCCTATTACAGTACGGGCTGAAACGAGAAGAGAAACAACTCAAGTGACACTTGAAATTATCGAACCATTTTACACCCGAGTGGATTTCCTGTAATCGACCTAAAAAGCCTAAAGTGGGTGCTCTGTTGTGTTAACAATTCAGGGAAAGTAAACACTGTTAGATTGGACATCTATTTTTCTCTAATAATAGAAGAAGAAATATACAGGACGGCCCATTAGTGCGAGGAAATCTAATATTGTCGTTATTGACAAAGATGGCATGATTTATAAAGAAGCATATCCAAAAAATATTTTGTTGTAAACAGGGATTCCCACAAAAAGAAAGATGTAAGTTTTTTCAAATTGCAACTTTCATTTTTCTGTACAGAATTGCGTTCAGCATAAAGTACAGGCTTTACGTGTGTTAAGTTAGCACGACCACTTTAAAAAAATGTATGAAACTACGTGGAACAACTGCCGTAAAAACGAAAAATTTGCAACACCCTGTATATTATTTTTCTTTTACGTGCAGAATTAATAAGCGAACATTTTTATGCTGAACAACCCTATAAACTGACAAATTAATTTTAGACGTAATATCGACAGATTTACAATGTTATTTCAGCCGCTAAAACCCTTCAAAATCTCGAGTAATTATAACACCAATCCCACTCTTTACCCTCTAAGCTCCTATCCATCTCTGGACTCTTGTAACCCTTCCGAAGTACCAACATAACTACGGATTTTCCAACTTAACTTTTCCCATCACGCAATCTAAAGGACGGTAGGGTGTTCGAGGAGGGATCAGACCTGAAATGGGAGCCCTAAGGGTTTCTATTTTGGGGGGGGGGGGTTCTCTGTCACTTCTTTAATCCGATTTGTCGACAGATCTACAAGAAGGACTCAGCGCATTAGATATTACGATATTACTTTGCATTTGCTCTTATATATTCTATTTGTATCAAATAATTGAAAGATATTTACAATATCTTATGATTTGATCACTTATTGAGCTTAAAATTTTACAGCACATATTTTTGTACCAATATTTATAGCTAAATTTTATGGACCAATAAAAATTATACGTTATCTGAATTTTTATTAAATACTTATTTGTCTGATTCAAATTTTATTTAATTAAATAAAGTAAATACATTTGATTAAATGATAACAAGTTGGTACGAATTGCAGTCGGGAAACTTATCGGAAGCATATTTAAATCAGTAAATGTCTCTCCTAAAATGCTTCGTTTTGGAGATACAGGGTGTAGAAGTTTGATTCGTATTCTAAAAGAATTTTTTGGAAAAATATTCAGATATTTTTATAAATGATAAATAATTCTCTATTAAGACTCGTACATACTAAAGGTATATCGGCAAACAAAGTTTCAAACAACGTTTGTAAATACTTGTAAATGATTTTCATAACGTTTGAGTTTATGATGCACATTTTGTGTCAATAAATTATTCTGTATATAAAATATTTATTCAACATAATTTTTACATACACAGTGTGGTACATACACAATTGAGAAACTTTGACAACCTATTCTGCAGATAAAAGTTTGTACAAATTTATGTTGAGAATAAATGCTTCGTTTCGGAGATACAGGGTGTAAAAATGTTATTTTTATTTAGGGTTTTTTTCCCAAATAATTTCTGAACCAAAGTCGATATTTGTATAAAAATTGGTATCTGAGTATTTTTGACTTGATAAATTTGATTTCCATGTTTTAAACTGTCTTGAAGAGTAATACCTTTTCGTCTATCTGTATTTTTTATGTAAAAACAATCTCCTGGTAAAAACAGCTGCGAGTAACTGTTCCTAAAATATTCAGAATAGAAATAATCAATACATGACAACAGAGTTATTTGACCGAAATGATAAATCTGAAACATTTTATTTTTTAAATTAATCATAAATTTTTCTAGACAATTTTTAATTGACTCTCCGAAACAGTTAACAAATTGTGGATGGCGCCCTTTACAAATAGGAGTTATACTGACATAGAAATCAAATTTCTATTACGATATTGTATGGATGTCAAAAATGTATGTATGTCAAAAAACACCTAGCCTCCAGTTTTCATCCAAATACTACTACTGCCATTACTCACTGACGAGTATTTGACAAGCATCAAAAGATGGTTACACAAGGCGTCCTTTCATGAGCTTTTCTGTGAATGAAAAGCCCGATACGTGATGCTATCTCTCTTCCGCACTCCAGACATTTAAAAATCTCATTACTTTGTTGCCTCTTTACTTTTTGGTTGTCGTTAACTGAGTTTACAATTGTTCTCCATTGCGTTCTATTGTGCGCTGCTTCCTCCCACTTATTCTGCATGCTTATCTCCTTCAAATTTTCGTGGAAAATATCCTTGTACCCTTTGGGTTGTCCACCCGGTTTCCTCTTACCATATACAAGCTCACCGTAAAGAAGAGGCGTTGCTAGGCGGTTTTTTTGCATCCTGCATACGTGACCAGTCCATTTTAAGCGGATTGGTAATCATTTTAACGCTCTCGCAGCTAGCTTTTTAAGGACCGATAACATTTCTTGTAATTGCTGTAATGTTTTTGCAACTAGAGTGCAGTCAACAGCGTATAGAGGTTCTGTGATGAATTTTATAGTGTTTTTGCGCTTTTTATACTGAACAGACCGCTGCGCCGCGCCGCCGCCGTCGTATCAGTATCTAATGCCCATTCCTCATTCCTGCAGTTTGCTGTCCACTATAATAGAGGGCGCTGCTATAAATATATTGAATTGGAGAGGCGCTTCCCTGCTTATGACACATCCCTGCCTAACTCCTGTATTTGTTAAGAAGGGGTCGCTCAGTGATCCATGATGTGACAGTCTTGACTGCTTGTTGTTATGGAGGCTTTTACACACTGTAAGAAACTTGTTGGGTACTCGTTTCATCCAAATAACGACGTTTGTTCGGAAATTATTTGGAAATAAAATTAAATTTCTACGGCCCTGTATATTCGAAACGAAGCGTACGAACTTTTTTACCCATTTTTATAAAATTTCCTGAGTACAAAACAGCATTTTTTCTAATCGGGAAATAGGTCAAAAATAAAATGTTTTCCACAGTTTCAACAAATATTTTCTTGTAGCGAAATTACGTATAACACTTAACCTACAGACTCTTTCACGCTGCACTTCACCTTTCTACATTGTTCTACCTTCGAAATCACTTTTTCAAACCCTAGGACGTGTCAAGCGCTATTTCTTTTCTTCCTTGGAAACCCTCGCTCTAGTGCAATAAAGAAAATCGCCCTCTTACTCCAGCCCAAGAAAAGGACTTGGCGTCAAAAGCGCTGCGAGAAAGAAATCTCGTGGAATTTTGTCGTAACTTACTCCAGATTGAAAATTGGCGAAATAATAAAGAGAATTAGATTGAGAGAAATAAAATATATAAAATAACACACCTTAAAGTATTGGAGGTTGTTTTTAGTAAACACACAAAATAAATACATCTTCTAGAAAATGTAAGTTAAATATGTGTGTTAAAACCATAGAAAAAGTCTAATAAAGGAGGTAAATAATAATTTAATTTTATATCAAATATAATCTCGTGAATTTCCTTTTTTTTTAAAAAGGAAATTAAATATAAAAATTATGATAATCTATTATGATATACGTAGAAATCCACAACCACAACGAATGAGAGAGTTGGTAATACAATGACATGTATTATTAGTGAATGGTATCAATTAGTGATGAAAAAAAATAATGAATGTTGACAATCGTGTACAATCGTTTCTAGCGATTTCATCAAAAAATATTTGCGAATTTGTGTTTTTTAAAGCTAAGTGGAGGAAAAATTAAAATAAAAGCAAGTTTTCTTTGAGGAGTGAGCCTGAGGACTGTCGCTTCTCCAGGGAATCTAATCCATTTTTAGGGGTTCAGTTGGACAGTGAAATGCGATGGAATGCTCATATTGAGCAACTATGCAAGAAGCTAAGAAGCGCGCTCTTCGTTCTGCGTAATTTGTCAGGTACTGTTTTCTGTTGCGTATTGCGGACGGCTTACTACGCTCTTTTTCATTCTGTGATGTCCTACGCTGTTTTGGCTTGGGGCCACGCACCTCAGTGGCGCAGGGTTTTCGCGCTTCAGAGGAGGGCTGTGAGAGTTGTCGGAGGATTGGGCTACAGGGATGATTGCAGGGAAACCTTTAAAATGTTAAATATACTTACTCTCCCAACTCTTTATATATTGGAAAATATATTATATGTTAAAGCCAATACAGAAAAATAGCCCACAAATGCTCAGCACGGCTCTCATGACACTCGTAGGGCGGAGTACCTCAGTATCCCAATACATAGGTTAAAAAGGTCTCGAGATAGGAACCTAGATACTGGGGTGTGAAGTTTTACAATAAACTCCCGGATGGTTATAAACTATTGTCCGATAAGATGTTTAAGGGTAGGGTTCGTGGCTGGTTACTTGAAAATCCACTGTATGACTCGAGGGAGTTTCTTTCAAGTGATATACATATTAATCTCACTTGATGGAAATTCCTTCTACAACAGAATGTGGGAACTGGAAACTCCCAACCTATGTTTATATTACAATGTATTCACTAGAGTATAATTGTCATTGCGTACCCATCTAATATGATGGTCTTAACTTTATGTCTTTTGTGTTAATTTTTAAGTTAATTGTGTTTTATATATGTATTTTATTTTATATTTTGACTTATGTACGTCACACATGTACGTATTCTATTCTATTCTATTCTATTCTATTCTATTCTATTCTATTCTATTCTATTCTATTCTATTCTATTCTATTCTATTCTATTCTATTCTATTCTATTCTATTCTATTCTATTCTATTCTATTCTATTCTATTCTATTCTATTCTTATTCTATTCTATTCTATTCTATTCTTATTCTATTCTATTCTATTCTATTCTATTCTATTCTATTCTATTCTCTATTCATTCTATTCTATTCTATTCTATTCTTATTCTATTCTATTCTATTCTATTCTATTCATTCTATTCTATTCTATTCTATTTTATTCTTATTCTATTCTATTCTATTCTATTCTATTCTATTCTATTCTATTCTATTCTATTCTATTCTATTCTATTCTATTCTATTCTATTCTATTCTATTCTATTCTATTCTATCTTCTATTCTATTCTATTCTATTCTATTCTATTCTACTTATCTCTATTCTATTCTAATTTACCTTATTCTATTCTATTCTGGCTCCTATTCTATTCTATTCTATTCTATTCTTATCTCTATTCTATTCTATTCTATTCTATCTCTATTCTATTCTATTCTTATCTATTCTATTCTATTCTATTCTATTCTATTCTATCTTTATTCTTATTCTATTCTATTCTATTCTATCTCTATTCTTATCTATTCTATTCTATTCTATTCTATTCTCTATTCTATTCTATTCTATTCTATTCTATTCTATTCTATTTCATTCTATTCTATTCTATTCATTCTATCTCTATTCTATTCTATTCCCATTCTATCTCTATCTCTATTCTATCTATTCTATTCTATCTATTCTATTCTATCTCTATTCATTCTATTCTATTCTATTCTATTCATTCTATTCTATTCTATTCTATCTCTATTCTATTCTATTCTATTCTATCTCTATTCTATTCTATTCTTATCTATTCTATTCTATTCTATTCTATTCTTATTCTATTCTATTCTATTCTATTCTATTTATTCTATTCTATTCTCTATTCTCTATTCTATTCTATTATATATTCTATTCTATTCTATTCTATTATATTCTATTCTATTCTATTCTATTCTATTCTATTCTATTCTATTCTATTCTATTCTATTCTATTCTATTCTATTCTATTCCTCCTATTCTATTCTATTCTATTCTATTCTATTCTATTCTATTCTATTCTATTCTATCTCATTCTATTCTATTCTCATCTCTATTCTATTCTATCTCCTATCTCATTCTAATTCTATTCTATTCTATTCTATCTCTATTCTATTCTATTCTATTCTATTCTATTCTATTCTATTCTATTCTATTCCTATTCTATTCTATTCTATTATTCTATCTCTATTCTATTCTATTCTATTCTATTCTATTCTATTCTATTCTATTCTATTCTATTCTATTCTATTCTATTCTATTCTATTCTATTCTATTCTATTCTATTCTATTCTATTCTATTCTATTCTATTCTATTAAGTGTAGACCCACTGTCGTTGGTGAAGAGACTCCTAGTCAGGTGATAAGTGACTATTGTCGTAACGTCATATTACGCTGCATTGGATAATCTATACTAAATTAAAAAAAAACGTTTAAGACTAACAATAGATACAGTCCTGATTTTAATAAACATTAATAACAATAACAGAACCAACGATATTAAAGAAAACATCTGTAATACTCAAGTATACAAACAGAAAAAAAATTGTAAGAAATACCCTAATACTTTGTATTGCCTCCCTTAGATGCTATAACTGTCTGTATATGTGCGTTCATACTGCCATTGAGGCTGCATATATCATATTTCGTTTGTTTTCTCATTCTTCTTTAAGGACCAAGCGAAGTTTATTTAATGAATCTGATACCGCTTCGTGACCTTTAACCCTCCTACCAAGCATTTCCCAAATGTCGAACATAATAGAAAGTTTATAGTAGTATATAGTTCACGATAATCACCAAAGCCGCCTTGTCACATTAATTAATACCTTCAAAAAATGATAATTGAAAAAATTGCAAATTGTTGGTGGAAAGTTCATTTCGTTCTTAAAAATTAACGAGGGCATGTATTGACATCATCCAAAAAACAAAATGCTCAGGAGACATGATTCTGATCGTAAAATTATATTTTACGAAAATTTACACACTAAAACACCCTGTGCAATAATTTCGTGTAAGTATTAAGTTAGGGTAAAAAAACAACCCCTCGATTAACCCTGTATAATATGCCAAATACTAAAGTTTATAAAAAACTGATTTTACAAATTAAAGTTGACATAATTATATACAGCTGGCTAAAAAAATTATGAAAATAGGGTTAAAAGTAACAAAAATATAACACTTTAATTTTGACCAAAAATTTCTCCGTTGGGTTTTTAAGCATCTCAGTGTATTTCACAGCTGATTTAAATGTATTTTTTGTTTTATATAGAGAAGTAGTTGACGATAAGACACTCTGTATAGACCTATGCGGATATATTTTCACCAAACCAAAACAAAAAGTTCAACAGAAACTGTTTAATCATCATTTTTTCGAAGAAATATTTATGATTACTTTAAAAAAATAAAAAGTTCTCAAACTTATCATTTCAGTCAAATAACTATCTACTCAACATGTTAATTTTTTTGTCAATAATGATATGTATTGTCTAATTGCATTCTAAATATCTTGAGAACGGTTGCTCGTAGCGATTTTTACCAAGAGACATTTATTACGTAAAAAATCACGAAATTGTATATTTTTTCAATCAGTAGTTTTATACAGGTACGGACGAAAAGTTATTACTCTTCAAAACAGTTAAAACACATGTAGGTGGCGCCACCTACAAGTAAGAGTCATATTGACAAAAAAAATCAAATTTCTCATGTCAAGAAACTCCGAGACACCAATTTTCATTTAAATATTGACGTTACTTCAGAAATTATATGGAAAAAATCGAAATAAAAATGCTATCGAAAAACTAAGCATTTTCGGACATACGTTTATACGAACTTTTTTACTTATTTTTGTCTGCAGAATATTCCGGAATACAGTTCGGACCACCCTATATAGAGTAAAAGAACTAGGTATTTCTCTGTGCTCAAATGATATTTTATGGTTTTTAAAATACTCGCCAGTATTTCACAGCTCTTTTCAATATATTCCTTGTTGTATCAACAGTAGTAGTTGATGATAAGACACTCTGTATAGATTTGAATGCCGGATATAATTACACCATAACATATATTTTCATCGTTTTTGGTGCAAATTTTACAGGATTCCAATTAATATAAATAGTAGGCCATATGTTAGCTCAAATTCTCATAAAGTTACGGAGCTACATGCTGCAATACGAGGCCTGACTGATTCGGTATCAGCGTTTCACTGTTAAACCACGTTATTTATAGTGTAAATAAATAACACAACATTGCTTTATTCGATACATACGCATGTGATGATACAAACAATATATTGCAAGCGGTTGTTTTTGTTTAGTGGTGTAAAATTGCTTGTTTATTATTTACAGTGCCTTGCAAATTTATTATTTGTAGTGGTTAATTTTATAAAAACTGTACCTGCATTTAGTAGGGCATCTATCTCATCCTTCAGACAAAAATCTACGTTATCGAAAGATGCGTACAATTTATCTTAGATAGGAACTATTGAAAATAGGAGCCATCTTATCTTATCCGATTGTGAAACAGCACTTAACGCGATCAACTCAGTAACCATCAATTCAGAGTTGGTAAAAGAATACCTAGAGAAGCTGAACAAATTAGATCAAGAAAATAAAGTCTTCCTACTCTGGGTGCCCGCTCACCAACGGATAGAAGACAATGAAAAAGCAAACGATCTAGTTAAAAAAGGAGCGAACACTCCGCTAACTGGATCAGAACCGTTCTGCTTTCCAAGCGGAAACCAACTTAAAGCGGAACTGAAGAACCTGGAAGACTCCATCCGTAACCTGGAATGGGAATCCCCCAACGGTCTAAGACACTCGAAAAAGTTCCTCAGAACTTACGACCGAGAAAAATCAACGATTTTCCTTGATTTAAATAAAAACAAGCTTCGGATTGTCACGGGGTTTCTAACAGGAGACTGTCCCCTAAACAAACACATCAGTAGATCAACGGCGAATGGAGGTTCTGTGGCGAAAATGGGGAAACACCAGAACACCTCATCACTGAATGCGCCGAGACTATAACCGTTCGTGCCATAAGTGTGGTGTGGCTGATGTCGAAGATGGAGAGGCTGGCCTCTGTGGAGCCGTTTTGGATGAATGTTATGGAATTATCTGTGTTCAATAAAGATCTTCCAATAAGAACAGGCATATTTTGCATATGGTAAGGTACAACAAAGTTGTCTACACCAGTCTTAAAAAGATCTACCTCAAATGAGATCAGCATGAGATACGCCCAAGACTTTTGTGGTACTACCTCCATATCCGTTGAGACATATATCGCTCTCATTCCATGTTAGCCCAACTTTTTGTGCACCACTTTAGCGAATAATGACCACTTCGCAGCCAGAATCTACAAATCACTTCAGGTCTTTACCATTTATGTGACAGGTTACACAATAATTATATCAGCTTCTACTCTTTGTGAGTAGTTGTATACCATTGCATTTCGTGATGTCGAAGGCTTACTCTTTCGACAGTTGTTTACCAAATGACCCAATCTCTTGCATAGAGTACACTCCACTCGTGGTTTAGGACATTCTCTTTGCATGTGGTCCAGTTTATGGCAATTAAGATATTCGGTAAGTTTTGGTGTCCTTCGCTTCTAGTGAGTAGGTATAATCATTTTTATTGCTATCTGGAAATTGGACCCTAGACATTACAATTTTACGATCTGGTCTAGCTTCTCTCGTAGTGCTTAAAGTGGACAAATATTCGGAGTATAAAAGTTCTGGACTTTCATAACGGCCTACTTTCGCTGCAGATTGAATAGTTGCATTGGGTATGCCGTCAATGATCATCGCAACAGCATTTTTCCCATCTATATTGCACTGTCGTTACAATTGTATCTTGGAAAAATAATATTCTGTCCATGTTTCTTCTGCCATTTTGACATTGGTAATCATTTTTCTAATAGCAAGCTAGAATAAGCATGCGCTTCCAATCACTCCAAGAATGTTTGTAAGTATCTAAGCTAATAGTACCACAAAGTACTTATCATATATTGGTGTTACACGCAATCTGCAGCTTGCGTGCAACAAAATAAAGTTAAATCTTAAATCTAAAATCCAAAATCTAAATCTAAAATCTAAATCTAAAATCTAAATCTAAAATCTAAATCTAAAATCTAAATCTAAAATCTAAATCTAAAATCTAAATCTAAAATCTAAATCTAAAATCTAAATCTAAAATCTAAATCTAAAATCTAAATCTAAAATCTAAATCTAAAATCTAAATCTAAAATCTAAATCTAAAATCTAAATCTAAAAATCTAAATCTAAAAAATCTAAATCTAAAATCTAAATCTAAAATCTAAATCTAAAATCTAAATCTAAAATCTAAATCTAAATCTAAATCTAAAATCTAAATCTAAAATCTAAATCTAAAATCTAAATCTAAAATCTAAATCTAAAATCTAAATCTAAAATCTAAATCTAAAATCTAAATCTAAAATCTAAATCTAAAATCTAAATCTAAAATCTAAAATCTAAAATCTAAATCTAAAATCTAAAATCTAAAATCTAAAATCTAAAATCTAAAATCTAAAATCTAAAATCTAAAATCTAAAATCTAAAAATCTAAATCTAAAATCTAAATCTAAAATCTAAATCTAAAATCTAAATCTAAAATCTAAATCTAAAATCTAAATCTAAAATCTAAATCTAAAATCTAAATCTAAAATCTAAATCTAAAATCTAAATCTAAAATCTAAATCTAAAATCTAAATCTAAAATCTAAATCTAAAATCTAAATCTAAAATCTAAATCTAAAATCTAAATCTAAAATCTAAATCTAAAATCTAAATCTAAAATCTAAATCTAAAATCTAAATCTAAAATCTAAATCTAAAATCTAAAATCTAAATCTAAAATCTAAATCTAAAATCTAAATCTAAAATCTAAATCTAAAATCTAAATCTAAAATCTAAATCTAAATCTAAAATCTAAAATCTAAAATCTAAATCTAAAATCTAAATCTAAAATCTAAATCTAAAAATCTAAATCTAAAATCTAAATCTAAAATCTAAATCTAAAATCTAAATCTAAAATCTAAATCTAAAATCTAAATCTAAAAAAATCTAAATCTAAAATCTAAATCTAAAATCTAAATCTAAAATCTAAATCTAAAATCTAAATCTAAAATCTAAATCTAAAATCTAAATCTAAAATCTAAATCTAAAATCTAAATCTAAAATCTAAATCTAAAATCTAAATCTAAAATCTAAATCTAAAATCTAAATCTAAAATCTAAATCTAAAATCTAAATCTAAAATCTAAATCTAAAATCTAAATCTAAAATCTAAATCTAAAAGTCTAAATCTAAAATCTAAATCTAAAGATCTAAATCACAAAATCTAAAATCTAAATCTAAAAATCTAAATCTAAAATCTAAAATCTAAAATCTAAAATCTAAAATCTAAAGTCAGTCAAAAATCTAAAATCTAAATCTAAAATCTAAAATCTAAAATCTAAGATCTAAAAGATCTAAAATCTAAAATCTAAATCTAAAATCTAAATCTAAAATCTAAAATCTAAAATCTAAAATCTAAAATCTAAAATCTAAAATCTAAAATCTAAAATCTAAAATCTAAAATCTAAAATCTAAAATCTAAAATCTAAAATCTAAAATCTAAAATCTAAAATCTAAAATCTAAAATCTAAAATCTAAAATCTAAAATCTAAAATCTAAAATCTAAAATCTAAAATCTAAAATCTAAAATCTAAAATCTAAAATCTAAAATCTAAAATCTAAAATCTAAAATCTAAAATCTAAAATCTAAAATCTAAAATCTAAAATCTAAAATCTAAAATCTAAATCTAAATCTAAATCTAAAATCTAAATCTAAAATCTAAATCTAAAATCTAAATCTAAAATCTAAATCTAAAATCTAAATCTAAAATCTAAATCTAAATCTAAATCTAAATCTAAATCTAAATCTAAATCTAAATCTAAATCTAAATCTAAATCTAAATCTAAATCTAAATCTAAATCTAAATCTAAATCTAAATCTAAATCTAAATCTAAATCTAAATCTAAATCTAAATCTAAATCTAAATCTAAATCTAAATCTAAATCTAAATCTAAATCTAAATCTAAATCTAAATCTAAATCTAAATCTAAATCTAAATCTAAATCTAAATCTAAATCTAAATCTAAATCTAAATCTAAATCTAAATCTAAATCTAAATCTAAATCTAAATCTAAATCTAAATCTAAATCTAAATCTAAATCTAAATCTAAATCTAAATCTAAATCTAAATCTAAATCTAAATCTAAATCTAAATCTAAATCTAAATCTAAATCTAAATCTAAATCTAAAATCTAAATCTAAAATCTAAATCTAAAATCTAAATCTAAAATCTAAATCTAAAATCTAAAATCTAAATCTAAAATCTAAATCTAAAATCTAAATCTAAAATCTAAATCTAAAATCTAAATCTAAAATCTAAATCTAAAATCTAAATCTAAAATCTAAATCTAAAATCTAAATCTAAAATCTAAATCTAAAATCTAAATCTAAAATCTAAATCTAAAATCTAAATCTAAAATCTAAATCTAAAATCTAAATCTAAAATCTAAATCTAACTATGGGCCCACGCCTATTCCAGCCACTGGAAAAGAGGGCGTCCACATGCCGCATTTGTTGGTTCGGGCGATGTTTTATTTCATAATCATATTCGTTGAGTTCTAAAACCCAACGCCCTATTCGAGGATTTATTTCAGCTTTTTTAAACGTGCTTACAACCGCAGAACAATCAGTGAAAATTATAAATTTTCGTCCATATAAATAATGACGAAATTTTTGCACAGTTAGAACTATTGCTAATGTTTCGAGCTCGAAAGAGTGATATTTCTGTTGCTCAGCTGTAGTTTGTTTACTAAAATACGCTACAGGGTGTTCTTTACCATCTTTAACTTGAATTAAAATTCCGGCGACACCGATTCTGCTAGCGTCAGTATACACCCGACAGTCTAATTGACTGTCAAAAATATTTAGAAGAGGTTTTTTAGTTAGAGCGTGTTTAAGAAGGTCAAACGAATTTTGTTGAGATTGTCCCCAATTCCAAGGGGTGTGTTTATGGAGTAATTGACTCAGTGGCTTTGATTTTTCGGCATAATGAAGAATAAATTTGCGGAAATAACTGGTTAAGCCTAAAAATTGTCTGACGTTATGGATGTTTTGAGGAACTGGAAAGTTTTTGACAGCACAGACTTTCTGATCTGTTGGTTTAATTGTTGAATCAGATATTTCATATCCTAAAAACTCAATTTTTGTTTGTAAAAAATAACATTTATTTAATTTAAAAGTTAGACCATGTTGTTGGAATAGACTTAGCACTTCTTCAAGTGTCTTTAACAATTCTTCAATAGTTTTTCCTGGAACCAAAATATCGTCTAAATAAACCAAAACTTTGGTAAATCTTAAATTTCCTAAAATTTTATTTATAATCTTTTGAAACACTGCTGGAGCATTTGTAAGTCCAAAGGGAACCTTTAAGAATTCATAAAGTCCATCTTGGGTTATAAAAGCAGTTTTCGGTATAGAATCTTCTGCCATTTTAATCTGATAATAACCTGACGCTAAATCAAGACTACAAAAATATTTATATCCTACTAACCGGTCTATTTGGTCTTCGATTAAATTTAAAGGATTTTTATTAGGAACTGTTATTTTGTTAAGCGATCTATAATCTACGCATAATCTTTTTTCACCGTTTTTCTTTGATACAAGTAAAACAGGGCTAGCGAAAGGTGAGTCTGATTCTCTAATAATTCCATACCGTTTTAATTCTTCTACAAGTTCTCTAATTATTAGCCTTTCTTTTTCCGGATACCGTCGAGCTCTATGTGTTATAGGTGTATTTGATGTTAAATCTATACACATTTCTTCTATACATGTTCCTATTTCAAAAGAATTTCTCACAAAAGATTTTTTAAATTTGTTTAATAATGTTATAAGAGAACTCTCTGCTGTGAAATCCGATATCCCTATATTTATATTTGTTTTATCTAAAACTAAATCATTATAACTATTTTTAAATTGCAGACTGGTGCCCACTTTAATAAATGTGACGTCTTCAAGGTCGGTAAAGTTTTGTCCAATAAGTATATCAACATTCATAATCTGTTTGTTAATAACAAATAAATTTATTTGTCAACTGTTACATTGGCGGTTACATAATAAGTAATGATTAAATCTAGGTCGGAGATGTTTTTTATAAAAATATTTTGATCAAGTTTTTTTTGAGTTAGATTTAACATAGAAAGAATAGTTGCATTAATTAGGGAACATTCGCTACCAAAATCAATAAAACACTTAACTGGTTTATCCTCTACTAAGATGTTTTTAAAATATTTTTTCATAGTGTTTTTGTATGGCCCTCCTTGTCATAAATTATTAGCGCTGTAGGTGACCATTTCTTTACAAGTATTATTCCTGTTAGGACATTGAGTTTTTATATGTCCTTTTTGGAAACACAGAAAACATTTACGTGATTCCAAACGCAAAAATTGTTTATTTTTATGAGCAATTTCTTTATTTTGAAGTACAATCGCTTTTGATGACTCGCTCGTGACAGGTAAATATTTATCCTGTTCAAAAACTTTCAAATATATAGCTAATTTAGCAGGGTTTGTAATTTCAGCGGTTTCTACTGAAAATTTAATTTGTGGATCTTTAATACCGCCTAAAATCAAATTAACTTTTTCGGCATCTGTTAACGGAATTTTCATTTTATTTATTAACGCTAATTTTTTAAAAGAATATTCATATAAACTATAGTCAGAGTTTGAAACACAATTCAACATTTTTAGCATATCGGTATGCAGATCTCTTTTGGGTATAAACTGCTCGTTTAATAATTTTTTCCACTCGTCCCAAGAAAACAATCTTGTAGGTAAACTACGATACCACACGTCGGCAGGACCGCGAAGTTTACACAGAGCCAAATGACAGGTAACTGAATCCGACCACTTATGAATAATAGCATATTCATCTACTGCATTCAGCCAATCTGTAATATCGTGGTTTAAGGGATTAAATTCACTAATAATATTATTATTAATTATGCCGGAATTTACGTTGCTTTTACTGACGATTTTATCTATACCTTCTAACAAAGCTTGACTAATAGAAAATAATGACTCACTACCTTCCTGCTGTCTTATGGCACCTTCAGTTGGCAGAGGTAGTGTAGAACTTCTTTCCAGCACTGCAGAATTATAATTCCGGGAATATCGAAGAGCACTAGGGCTTCGCGAACGCCCGCGATCCCTCCGGTTTCTTTTCCGCACTTCACTTTCACCGCTTCGTGAATGTGAACGTCTACGGGTACCTTCATACGAAGTTTTCGAATTTACCCTTTCGCATTCCAACGATTTACGAGACCGATGCATTACGGAATTATTAAGCGTCCGTTAAGTCAGAAAAAACTTTCACGGACACAGAACGCTGGGTTTTAAACGATCGCCACTTCTGATGTAATCGAAATTATTATATATTTTATAGAAATTGTGATATTTTAATATATTTAACAGAAACTATTATATTTTAAATTTAATCTAACTGATTTTTACAACAACTGAACTCCGACGCTCGAAAACCAACAAGTTCCGACATTCCATTGTTTTTGCCCCAGCCTACTCTTCACTCCGCTACTCCCAAACATTCGCCGGCACGGGGTGCCAGGCACGGAGACGGCGTGACGTTGACTGCCTCCTCGCAAGGATCATAGGCGTCGATAACATTTCAGATTTTGAAAGAACTCGGTCTCTTGAGTACAATGATATGCCACACTTTATACTTTTTTTGTTTTGGGTACCTTAACAACAAAACTATTTAATTATTATTTAAAATAATTTCATGTCCGGCTCTGTTTTTTTAATATTTAATCTATTCATCCTTACAATATTGGTAAACTTTCAAACTGAACAATAACGTGGGGTAAAACATTGAATATGCAATAAAATAATAAAAAATAATATACAAATGAATACATTACTTCACGTCATTTGTAAAAGTGAAATCAATACATATCAACATTTACAATAAAGAGTACAAAATGCATTCGGAAGTATAAGAAGAAAGTTTAAATAAAATTGAACGCAAAATAAATTTGTGCAATAGGGAGGGTGGTAACCCTTTCGAACATGTCGATCGTTAGAAATTAGTTTGTAGAAGATTTATTTATAATAACTACACGATTGATATTACGCATATTATTAGATCGCACACTGATATTTCAAATACGCAATAAAAAAAAAGTTAAAAATAATATCTTTAAATTGCTGACCTGGATATAATTTATTTGAATCTTCCAATTGGCTCGATTTTCCTTATTCAATGTTCATTAGCGCTCAATATTGTTGCGATGAATATAATCAGATTAAATAATTTAAAAAACCAGGGTCGGACTTGAAATTATTTTAAAAAATAATTAAATAGTTTTGTTGTTGTTAAGGTACCCAAAACAAAAAAAGTATAAAGTGTGGAATATCATTGTACTCAGGAGACCGAGTTCTTTCAAAATCTGAATTAAAAAATGCAGGTCCGTATTTAAAAAAATTATGTTGGCCTCTGGGTCTCACAAATTATCAGCTAACTTGAAAATCTAAAAATACTATCAGATAGCCGTAATAAAGTGGCTATGAGAATGTGCAATTAGTTTTTTGATTTTCTCAAAAGTAACGACAGGAAAAAATCCATTTTCCAAAAAATCCGTTTTTTCCAAAAAACACAGCAATCCGTGGAATTTTTAAAACTTTTTCGATGGCATCTCGGTGAACATCCCAAAGCGCAACTTTGCCCCAATTTAACCATGTTCGTATCTATTACTGTTTCCGAGATACCAATGCTCGTACCTCGAATTTGTACCACCCATAGTGGTCTTTTCATCCCACTTATTTATATAATTGATCAATTTTATCTAACCATCAAGAGCAACTGTCATTCCTGTTATTTCGATCAAATTCTGGAATATATTAACATTACGTTATAATAACATTACGTTCCTCATCTTTGTGTAAAAGTGCAACCCACTAACTCTTCCAATTGATCTATGCGAGATCGCGATTGATTCTGCGTAGTGCAAATACTGATTTTTACCAAAGCCTTGAGACTCTATGATGAGTTAAAACTCAAGAAAGGGGAACACACAATAGATCTGTAAGGTTGCGGTGATTTACCCGCCTCCTAAACATTCTAAAATTCTACATGTCTATTCATCTTACAATGCTCTCTTAGTAGACCCGGAAGGTGCAGAAATTGAAAGGGGACAAATACAGTGTTTCCGGCATAGGAAAAGAAAACCACCAAAACGTGTTTTGCGGATTTTAAGTTTGTCCATCCCCAAAATATTTAACCACTCGCCGCTCCTGATTAAAACACTAAAATGACACTCGCTCCCCGATTACACGCCGCAATCAGGGCTAAGTCGGCGTCCCCGAGGCCCACTTTCTCCACCAGAAGCGACCTCCATTAGGAGCGATCGTGTAAAACTTATCCGGGGCACGATTAGGGCCCCGAAACGTCGGACCCGGGTCTCCGGGGGACGAATTAGCGATTGCGGTCGGTGCTTTGGGGCTCGCTGATGATGACTGCGCTGCGAACAGTCGAAACGCGGCATCAGCACTTTACGGACGTTGCTAGTTGAGAGGGTTGTTTTTACGGAAACTTACAGATTAACTCACTGATCTCAATTTAAAGGATTTTTATCCTTAAATACACTCAGATGCAAAAAAAACACAACGGAGGAAATTTTGGTCAAATTTTTAAAGTGTTATATTTTTGTTATTTTTATCCCTATATTTATGATTTTTTTTAGCAAACTGTATATAATTATATCAACTTTAATTCGTAAACGAAGTTTTTTATAAATTTTAGTATTTGGCGTATTATACAGGGTTAATTAAGGGGTTGTTTTTTTACCTTAGCTTTAAAACACCCAGTGCAATAATTTCGTGTGTAAATTTTCCTAAAATATAATTTTACGGTCAGAACCATGACTTCTGAGCATTTTATTTTTTGATTAATGACAATACATGCTTTAGTTTATTTTTAAGAGCGAAATGAACTGACAACGATCAATTTGCAATTTTTTGAATTATTATTTATCATTACATTTTTATGTAATTTTTAATATGACAAGATGGTTTTGGTGACCATTGTCGTAACGTCATATTACGCTGCATTGGATATTCTGTACTAAATTAAATAAAAAAGTGAAAGACTAACGATACAGTCCTGGTTTTAATAAACATTAATAACGATAACAGAACCTAACGATATTAAAGCAAACATCTGTAATACTCAAATATACAAACAGAAAAAAAAATGTAAAAAATACCCTAATACTTTGTATTGGCTCCCTTAGCTGCTATAACTGCCTGTATACGTCCGTTCATACTGTTACTGAAACTGAATATATCATATTGCGTTATACCCCTGTTTATAAATCAGGGTTATACTATCCCATTCTTCTTTAAGAACCAAGCGAAGTTCATTTAATGAAGCTGGTACCGCTTCGCGACCTCTAAACCTCCTGCAAAGCATTTTCCAAACGTCGAACGTGATGGGCAGTATGTGTAGTATGTAGTTCACAGTAATCACCAAAGCCGCCTTGTCATATTGATAAATAACTTCAAAAAGAAATGATAATAGAAATAACTGCAAATTGTTGGTGACAAGTTCATTTCGCTCTTAAAAATTAACCAAGGCGTGTATTGGCATGATCCAAAAAACAAAATGCTCAGGAGACATGGTTCTGACCGTAAAATTATATATATTAATAACCGTAAAATTATATTAACATATGTATAATATGACAAATACTAAAGCTTATAAGAAACTGAGTTTACGAAATAAAGTTGATATAATAATTATATACAGCTTGCTAAAAAATTCGTGAAAATAAATCTAAAAATAACAAAAATATAACACTTTAAATTTGACAAAAAATTTCTCCGTTGCGTTTTTTTTGCATCTGAGTGTAGAAGACTCTGAAACATTTTTTGAATAAAAAGATTCACGGAGAACTATATAATATATCTTCGATAGTTTGGACATCTACATATCGGAACAGTCACAGCCGAATTAATGAAGTATCCGGATTACTGGAGGAATATTTTTATAATGTTATTGTTTCATACTTTTATCGTTTACAACCTAAACTCAAACCAAACACATTTTTATTTAAACCAAAAGCGAAACGCTTTATGAAACATATTAAAACTTCTTTTTGTTCTTATAAATAGTGCTTATTATACCTACATGTACCTATAGGCAACCATGAGATAACTCAGTTATTACTTACTACAATATCGATATTAAGTAACTACGCACCTTAATACACATTAAATACTTACATAAAAATGTCAACAAATGTGAAATCGATATTTAATTTTATTTGAATTGATTGAATTAATTGATTTTTAAAAAAATGAATTGATTTTTATCTGCATACATACTGATTGATTTTGCTGCCTCAACAGCCTTCTCTTTTACTCCTTTCAAATGCAAAATATCTTGCGTAGAAACATCATTTTCTTCTACCCAGTAAATATTTTTGATAAAGATTTTACAGCATCGCTAAGCATTGCTTTCATCTCCAATACAACATAGTTATCCTCTGTTTCATTTAAGTCGTCATTGGATTCCTTTGTTTCCAACAAATCCATATAATTTCAAATCAAATTCAAATGCGTCAATTAAAACGTCAAATAGAAATGTCAAGGATAAAAGCCTATAGCGCCCCATAGACTTCGTTCTTTTTTGTCATTTTTAATCGCCGCGATTAACAATGACGATAAAGCTGTACGCACACTGGTGCGATTACGGCCGCGATCACGTTCAGGGCGGCGATAACATGAGCGATCATTCTAGCACACACCAACGCGTTCACGTTCACCGCCGCACCTATATGTTGTGAGCTATCCTGTAGATATTCATAGGTACAAATTAAAAATCTGAATTATGTATACCGAAATTAAATATTTACCTACGATATTTAAACTTAAACAATAAAAATATATACATATATACTATCCAATCCTTTGAATAAGAAGACTAAGGATAAGGAAGGAGCATAATGCTATCCATGTATTCATGCATGGTGGGCGGAAAAAGCACTCTAGGGTGGGGATCCTTGACAGTTTTGTTTGACAGGGTTTGACGATTCATTTGACACATTTGAATTTGATTTGAAATTTTGTCGATTTGTCAGTCTTTACGGAGCTTATTTTATGTTATTTATTATTTATTCTACTACTGATAGTTGTATAAAGGTAGTAAATCTAGATGGAAATTGCGGCAGAACTTAAATTAACAGTGACGCTATCGCGATTTATCGAAAAAGACTCTAAAATAGTTGGTTGTGTAGCGTGCGGTAGATCTCGGCAAAAATTGAGTGATGGAACAACTTTTCGCTAGTAAGTGACTATATAATATACATACGTGTAGTAAACCGATCATTTATAAAATTCACTTAAATTAACTAAATTATATATTTTTCTTGCATTTTAGCTTTTATTTATTACTTGTCAAAGATTAGATGTCAAAGAATTTAGATACGTTAATTTGACTTACCTGCTTCAGTAGTGTATGGGATGTTTGTGTTAATAAATACTTATTATAACTTATCTATTTTTATTAGAATTAAATATTTTTATAACAATTTTAATAACTACCAACATTTATTCACAACGTAAAATAAAACAACAAATTACTGAGTCTACCCCACGTCTACCCTACATCATAGTTTTACATTTTTTAAATAAAATTAGAACGACACTGATAAACCGGAATTTAAGTCGGCCATATTTGAGGCCCATCGCGATGTAGCTAAGATTTTTGATATGCTCCTTCCTGAGTCTTCTTATTCAAAGATCTAATCCAATCGCAACTCCAATTTTGTCTTAAACTTTTTATTTTTAATTCTATTATTTTTGTACCTTGGATCGGATAAATCATATAGAATTTCGTGTATTTTTACAGCCTTAATTAGCTTCTCTGGTGCTCTGTTAACTCCATTTCTAAATTGCAACAAGAAAAAACACACAAAATAACGGAAAATTCCTATCAGTTGGGTCGCGATCACGTGATCAAACTGGACAAGGTGGGTCTGATCGCCACCGCAGAATAGAACGCCGCCAGGCCGCTTCGTCTCCAAAACTCGATCGCGCCAATGTGAAACGGTTTATATGTAGTCTTTAGCAACCTTTGGCCGTGGCCGCACTAGTGTGCGTACAGCTATCAACTGATTAGTCTGTCGCACAACACGGATATCGTCACCGACGCGTCGGTGAAAATATCTACCTTTGCTTGAAATCTTAATCGTCGGTTCATCCATGTTCGTGAAAACGGATAATGTGTGCGCCGTTACATTTTAATCGGCGGTTTTTCACATTGGTGCACGTGTACATGTTGCATTTATTATTTGTTGTTGTGTCATTTGTATGGTTGATTCTATTAAGTTTGTAACTTTTTCAAAAATAATTTAACCGACATGGACCTACGGTATTTAAATAAAGAGTTTTTAATACAGTTTATAGACGCTGCCTATAGGTCCTTGCCTGGTTATGGAAAATTAAGACTGATGATTACAAAAATCGCGACAAAAAAAATAAAGCTCATGAAATTCTACTTGGAAAATTGAAGGAGGTGGATGTGGAAGCTTCTCTACAAAGTGTATAAAATAAAATAGACTCTTTTCTTAGCAATTTCCGGAAGAAATTAAAGAAGATGAGAGATTCTGGTATCTTCTAAATAACCAATCTTTAGCCCACTTTTTTCTATTTTTCTTCTTTTTTAATTTTAGTGTTTCTATCGCTGCCGCCACTGCAAGTAAATCGACACATTTCATTTTGTTACCGTTTTACACTGACGTAGTGTGTGTGCAAATACAGTTTTAATTGTCTAGTCCAGCAGCGTTAATCGACGATTGCATAAATACATGGATAGCATTATACTACTTCATTATTCTTTTTATTAAAATTTAGCCAATTTATAGCTATATAAAGGGTAACGTGGATCATATTTACAGAATTATTATTATTTTAATTGCATTTTTTTAATTGCATAGTTATGTTGAACACAACAACAAATATCTCTTTGATTTGGACGCTCATAACAATCGATAAATGGCCCGCAAGGGAGCGTCTGTAAATAATTTTCTACCTGAGAGTTATTGGCTGCAATGGCACAGCGTTACCAACACAAGCCGATTGATGAATAGCAAATGCCCTCAGGGAAATGCCAGTGGCACTGCTATCTCTATCAGATTTATGAGCTGTGCCCTGTGGTGTATATCTAATTTTGAAAATCCTTTTCAAATGTGTTGATTGGGAGATAGTTAGTTTATAGTGTGGTATCAAGAATTTATCAGAAGTGTTTTCAATACTTTCGAAACCTTTTGTTTATTTTCATTTTAATTATTTAGGAACGAAACAAAAATGAATCTTCTGTTTTTTTTCATAATTTTTTAATGTATGATTGTCATATTCTATTTTTTATTGATGAAAAAACACTTTTCTGGAAAAAATTTACCACAAACTAACGTTTGTTCTAAAACTCAATAGGGAATTGACCATTAGATATTGTAATCATAGGTCTTACTATCATGATATACATCCAGCGCAAAATGTTAGGGGTGCAGCCCCTTCTATTTTCCGCCAGTCTTCTGCATATCATGAGAGCCTTTGTGGCTTTGCTGGTTATGTTCTTAATATCCAGACATGTTTACTGTCCAGGGTTATTACCAGATATTTGATTTCCTGTGATGGCAGTATTTCATTTCCATCTAGATGGATTCTTTTCAAAATTTTCAGGCTTCATTTTCTGGTGAATGGCACTACTGCGGTTTTGTCTGGGTTGATGCTCAGCCAGACAGTCCTGCACCATCTCAGTGATACGGAGTCCCCTTTGAATAATATCACACAAGGTGTCCTCATGTTTCTCCCGAGTGATCATGACTATTTCACCTACATACCCTATGCAGTGTCACAACTACCCTATGCAGTGTATACTTTCACAACGGAAGTGCTTCAACACATGCGTTCTATAGAGAGAAAACGAGCCAGCAACAAGAACGGTTAGGGGAAGAGAAGATTGACTTCAATTAATGGAAGGAAGAGCAATTGCTAGATCCTCCCCCTGTGAAGTAATGTCTAACGGCGGTTTCCGCGGGGACTGCAGAGGCCGGAGAAAGAGAAGGTTTTTAGTCGGTATTAAAACCTGAGTCCGACATACCAGGCCATCGACTCTGAGATACGCAAATGTATTTTCCTACCTCTATAAAAAACCTATGCAGTATATTCCCGCTAGAGTTAATTTGTCTAGTAGTTCATCCAGTACCAAGCTTCACAGTAAGGGAGCTTGTGGAGTTTCTTGCGTTGTTTTAACAACTACAGTTGACACATGCCAAACAGCTGACAAATTACCAAACCAAACTAAAAAGTCAAATAATTTAGCTACAAATTGCTTTAAAGATCATCAAAATCGGCCCACTAGAACACAATATACAGTCCGTACTGTATTCCGGAAACTTTGTCAACATATTCTGCAGATAAAAATAAATAAAAAGTTCGTATGTCCCAAAATGCTTAGTTTCGGAGATACAGGGTGTAGAAGTTTCATTTTTATTTCGATGTTTTCCAAATAATTTCTGAAGTAACGTCAATATTCGAATGAAAATCGGTGTCTCCGAGTTTTTTGACATTAAAAATTTGATTTTAATGTCAACATGACCTCTACTTGTAGAGGGCGCTACCTACATATTTCTTAACTGGTTTGAAGAGTAATAACTTTTCGTCCGTACCTGTATAAAACTACTGAGTAAAAAAATATACATTTACATTTACTGCGTAAAAAGGGTATTTTGTTAAAAATCGATACGAGTAATGGTTCTCGAGATATTTGGAATCGAAATTATCAATACCTATCATCATTGTCATAAATTAAACAAGTTGACATAGTTATTAGACTGAAATCATAAATTTAAAATGTTTTTGTGTCAAAAGTTCAACAGAAACTGTTTTATCATCATTTTTTTTGAAGAAAAGTGTATGATTAATTTAAAAAAATTATGTTCTCAAATTCATCATTTCAGTCAAATAACTATCTATCTAACATGTTTATTTTTTGGCAATAATGACATGTACTGACTATTTCCATTCTAAATATCTTGATAACGGTTGCTCGTAGCGATTTTTACTAAGAAACATTTTTTAAGTAAAAAATTACGGAAATGTATATTTTTTCACTTAGTAGTTTTCTACAGGTACGGACGAAAAGTTATTACTCTTCAAACCAGTTTAAAGATATGTAGGTGGCGCCCTCTACAAGTAGGAGTCATATTGACATCAAAATCAAATTTCTCATGTCAAAAAATTCCCTGACGCCAATTTTCATATTCAAATATTCATGTTACTTCAGAAATTATTTGGAAAAAATCGAAATAAAAATGAAACTTCTACACCCTGTATCTCCAAAACTAATCATTTTAGAACATACATTTATACGAACTTTTTTACTTATTTTAATTTGCAGAATATGCTGCCGAAGTTTCCGGAATACAGTTCGGACCACCCTGTAAAACAAAGTTTTTGAATAGGTGCTTCAGTAAACACTAACTAAAATAACTCACTCAGTTTTACATAAAATTTCACAATTTTTTGTTTAGTGGAAGAACTGCCTTGTAAGACTTTGAATTTTCTTCATGGTTTTATAAGTATTCACACTCCGTCTCAACAATATCGCAGAAATCAAATTTAGGTGTCAAAACCTCACATCTTCATAAGAAGATAAAAAAGGTGAAACCAATTTTTCCACCAAAAAAGTAACGCCTTAAAATTTTCAGCACGTCAATGTAATCCGTCTCTTCGAAGAATTATTCATGCTGTTCACCAATGACTGAGAGCCTCTTTGCGTTCGTTGAAAACGCCATTTGTATTACTGGCCTTGCTTCCGAAGCGAACCTTTGTGTAATTAAGCTGGTTTTTTGATTTACCTCCACTCTCGCTCGCGATGGGAGCTGGGTAACTCGTTTGGGGACTTTGGCAAATTTGAATTAGTTAATTCGAAAAATGAAGTCGGAAGGAAATTGGCAATCACCCTTTCGTTATAGGTTTACTTTCGATTTTTATACGGTAGTATTTGTCTGAAGAATAATTTATTAATCCTTTTGAACTGATAACGGATATGAAACTTGCATTATCAATGTCATTGTCGGTGTAATAAGTAGTTGATTATACGCAGGGAAAAAACATATTTTTTACAAACAATTTCTTTCCACTATAATTAACATAAATTACTTCAAGTGAATATCAGACAACCTATTTCGGAGCCTGTTCTTAATAAAGTTTAATATTGAGAATAAACGTTCGCATTCTACTTGAGATATAGACAATGTTAAGAAGCTTGAGATATAGGCTGTAGCTAGTATAGGAAATCGCTGATAACAGCAGACGACTCAGTTTTTCTGGCTGTGCTTTACTTTTTTTCCAATAACAAGGGGCCGTCCTCTGCCGGAAACACTGCGACCTGTGACGCCTATTGTGTTAATGGGTGCAGATATAGAAAGGAAATCCTTTCTATATCTGCACCCATTCTCCTATCCCTTAACCTTGCAAGTTCTTGATAGGATGAGAGCATAGTTCCTCCGGTTCTAGCCTAACTTTCCCAAATAAAAAGTGTCGCTTGCGATCCAGAGCCTCGCAGTGACATATTATGTGCTCCGCTGTTTCAGGATCTTTATCGCAGAGTCTACAGCAAAGACTTCCTTGATACAGGTTGTGCTTGTTCAGGCAAAACTTGACAGCCATGTGTCCTGTTCTAATTTTATTATTTTGGATTAGGCCTGTTCTAATCCGCACTTTATTCGCTAAGAAATAGAAATTCTTTTGCAGTTTTAGAGCTAGGTGCTTGGATAAAAGCCTTGCTGTGCTTGTGTCCCTGTCTGTTTCTCCAGTGAACATTCTTCTTTTCCCTGATTCAGAGTTTTAGTGCACTAATCTAGGCTATTTGGGTATTCGCAGTACTGACTCTGGACCAAGAGAGGATGCCAGTGGGGGATACAGAGGGGGGCCCATGGGGCCCGGGCCCCCCCTAAAATCTATAAATTGGGTCAAATATTAGACTTTTGAGTTAAAAATGGCACCATAAAAAACATATTCTACATTACTTTTTATTTGGGTCTCCCCTAAAATAAATTCCCGTATCCGCCCCTGGAGAATGCAAAATCCTTGCCTAGCTAGCTCATCTGTTTTTTCGTTGCCTTGGATGCCGCTGTGGCCCGGCACCACCATGCTTTACTTACGAATTCTCTTATTCCTAACTGCATCAAAAATTTTTGGGCCAATAAAGGCGAAATCTGCACAAAATCGACATTTTTAGAAAATCTTTTATGAATTGACTCCACTACCTTGTGCAGTAAAACATTGTAAGCCTGAATTTTTAAACGGTCAATAGCCTGAACAAAACCTTCGTCTTTAGGTTTTTCTTCAGGCATCTTTTTCACAGTTCTGGATCTCTTATCCGATAGTCAAGCAGCGATCAACTCAATAACCATTAATTCGAAGTTAGTCAAGGCATAGCTAGAGCAGCTGAACAAATTAGACAAAGATAATAAACTCGTCTTAATTTGGGTGCCAGCTCACCAAGGGATAGAAGGCAATAAAAAAGCAATCGATCTAGCTTGAAAAGGACCCAAGCAGCATTTGGACGTCGCGTCGGGACAACGTTGTGTCACGCTACCAAACGTCGGGGCGCAACGTCGCGCGTCGGCACAACCTCGTGCCAACCCTAGTCTGCACTAGTTTGGAGAATAATTTTTGGGTCGAAACAACGTTGGATACCTACGTTGGCTAGTTGCCTAATTTAGTACAAACTGCAACGTTGTTTAAAATCCTAATTCACAGAAATACAAAACTATAATAGTATGGCGTCTAAGTCGCGTTTTATCCTAAATTGGGATAATTATAGTAAAAATATTATTTTTATGATTTAGTAAGAGACATAGGCCAGACGGCAGTAAAGGAAAACAAAACAAAAGTATTTAAGTGTGGAGGATGTTTGAAGATTATAATTATTGAAACACTTTAACCAACGCTGTAACTCGTTACCCAAGGCAAAAAAGTTAAACGCAAACAACTTTATTGATAAATGTATTGTTTCTACTTTGAAAAATACTAATGGGCCTTAAAATTAAAGAAGTTTTAAAAAATTTCTTGAATTTTTTTTAGTAAAATGAGAATAATTTATTCGCAGTCGAAAAAAAAGTTGTTTCCGCGTGTTGTTTAGGGTCAAATATTTCAAGTTAATGTATTCAAAAAGCAGGAATTGCTATTTTAGGAACGAAACATTTTCTTATTCAACAACATGGCGGCTTTCACTTTGTTGTTTTGGAGATTAAGATGGAGTAGTTCGAGTAGTCGCATACTGGACTAATAAAGTCGCAGTTCAGCCTTAACAGGTAGTATACTAGTCGCAAGATTGCCTAATTTAGTCATCCTAGAGGCTAGCTTGTGCCGCCCTCTATATTCTAAATAAACGAGGGAGCGGATAAAATATCGGTAATATGTCGATGTATATTTAAATTTAGTTTTATATGTGCCTTCCTTACGTCCCAATTTAATTATTTTTTTTATAAAAACAAAA
This sequence comes from Sitophilus oryzae, assembly GCF_002938485.1. NCBI lineage: Eukaryota > Metazoa > Arthropoda > Insecta > Coleoptera > Curculionidae > Sitophilus > Sitophilus oryzae. Next base: position 1,535,707 of record NW_022147208.1, read on the forward strand.
CAACACTGAACTGTCTGACTGAACAGAACAATGAAGTGAAAATTTAAGATTTAAGGTTATGGTTCAATACAGTTCTCAAAAAGGTAGTGGCTCGACGTCCTACCAACATAAGAATAAGGAAATCTAAACAACGTTGGAATTAGTAAAACAGACGACGTTTGTATAACGTTGGAATAGGTCCTGAAAGTGACGTCGAAAACTCTTTATTGTCCAACATTGTAACTACGTTGTCCGAATCACCTAAAGATCACTTAAGCAAAAAAGGTTACAAGACAACGTTTATTCGACGTCGCAGAAGCTTTTACTTTGTTGTAGTACTAGTTCAACGTCGGCACAACGTTATAACAACGTTTACATTTATTTTAATACCCAAGGTACGGAGCTAACTATTTTTTGTAACTAATCCAACGTTGGATTTAGTAAACATGTGGTCGCAAGTCGTGAAAATGCTATTTGGGGAGCGAACACTCCACTAATTGGTTGGGAACCGTTCCGCTTCCAAAGTGGAAACCAACTTAAAGCGAAGCTCAAGAACATGAAAAACTCCATTCGTAACCTGAAATAGGAGTCCGCCAACGATCTAAGACACTAGAAGAAATTTCTCAGAACTTACGACAGAGAAAAATTAAAAGATTTTCCTTGATTTAGGTAAGAACAATCTTCAGATTGTCGAGGGGGTTTTAACAGGGCACTGTCTCCTCAACGAACACTTCAGTAGATTGAAGCTAAGAAGCAACGGCAAATGCAGATTCTGTCGAGAAAATGGGGAAACACCAGAACACCTTATCACTGAGAGCGCCGAGACGACAACCATTCGTGCCATAAACTTTACTGCGACTGATGTCGGAGCAATGCCGTCTCTAATAGAACAGCCTTGGGGCGAGATTTATGACGTCACGCTAGTTAGATACTACGGATTAATAAATATGTTGTAGAATACATGGAAAACATAATTATTCCTCAGATTTTTGGTTTGTATTTTAAAAATTATATAATTCACATGAAATATACATAATATACAGTTAATAACTACAACATATATACCTATTTATAGTAATAAATACTTTGGCAAATAAACTATGAACCATACAAATGCTGCAAATGTTTTACTATATACAAATAATGTATTACATAAGATATTGGGTAAAATGTAAATATATTTTAAATTTTGGGGTTTGAAAATCGATCTAATTTAACAAAAAACATTCAATATCTACTAATAGTGATGTATTATTATTTGCGTTCACAAAATTTATATGTATATTTTGCAAGTATCAATGTTCGAAAAATTATATTTACAAATAATACAATATCATCTAAAAAAAAGGCGTCAGCGATGGCTATGAAATGAAGATCGCTGGCATTTTATATGTAAAATTATTCTAAAATTTTTGATTTTCTTGGGTTCGGGAAAAACGCTGATTTAAGTTTTCATTTAGGTTTTCATTATTTTTATTTGGTTTAAAAAAAAACGTTTTGGCTAACTATAGCCTTCATCAGTGTTGTGTCATATGAAAAAAATAGTGTCGAATATAATCCAAAAAATTACATATAAAATATTCACACCACGCACCACATAATGTTTACTGCGTACTCCATAGTCTCCATAGTCAATGTAGATAGTTTTACTGTTAAGAATAATAATTCTAAAAAATATGTGGTCATCTTTTGATAAGTTTATATTAGTTTATTAATTGCAGTAAACATTATGTGGTGTGAATATTTCATATGTAATTTTATGGATTATATTCGACACTATTTTTTTCATATGACACAACACTGATGAAGGCTATAATGTTAGCCGAAACGTTTTTTTTTAAACCAAATAAAAATAATGAATAACCAAATGAAAACTTAATCAGCGTTTCCCGAACCTAAATCCCAAGAAAATCAAAAAATTTAGAATATTTAGAAACAAGGTTCAAGAATATCAAATTTTCCAAGATTGTAAAATTCTAGTTAATTTTTTTATGTGTACAATTATTTAGGGAATGTCATCGATGTTCATTTCCAAGCCAACTAGACGCCGATTTTTTTTCGATGATACGGTATAATTCTTAAATAAAATGTAAATAACATTCGACCAATTAAAACAAAGAAATATGAATTTCTTAGTATTTTTAGTAACACCTTTATTCTTAAAACTTAGTTTTGCATTGCAAATATACCAATTTTATTGTTATTTTATTCATATTGTATTCAGCCATCACTTAAATATTTGATATTAATTTGGTATTATAAATAATCGACACTATTCAGTAAAAATTACTGAATAAATAGGTATATGTTATGCTTTACATACATTATATTATCAAACAAAAACACATTCTTCTTTTAAACTTTATCATTCTTGTCTTTACAGAAATCTTTTTTAATTTTGAACTCAAAATAATAATCTTTTTCATGATCTTTAATACACATATTCTTTATTTTTCCCTAGATCATAATACCTACTTACGTGTTTATCTTACGTGTTTGAATCTATCGAAGCTGAACCAACAACACTTGGAGTGGAGATTCCACAATATGAATAAAATAAACATAATTGTCCAGTTTTCTTTAATACCATCCTGGGAGAATATTATTTTTAAATTTATTAAAGATATTTTCAATAGAATTGTCTTACATACATTATATTATCAAACAAAAACACATTCTTCTTTTAAACTTTATCATTCTTGTCTTTACAAAAATCTTTTTTAATTTTGAACTCAAAATAATAATCTTTTTCATGATCTTTAATACACATATTCTTTATTTTTCCCTAGATCATAATACCTATTTAAGTGTTTATCTTACGTGTTTGAATCTATCGAAGCTGAACCAATAACACTTGGAGTGGAGATTCCACAATATGAATAAAATAAACATAATTGTCCAGTTTTCTTTAATACCATTCTGGGAGAATATTATTTTTAAATTTATTAAAGATATTTTCAATAGAATTGTCTTGATTTATAACTCGTACCCACTTTTCTTGCTCTTCCGGATACTTTAAGCTGCCTAGTATAACTATCCTTTCCACCAGGAACACAACAAAGATGAGGCATAGCACCAAAAACACACTCCACTTAAGCTTTATTGATGAATTGTTGAGTCTTAAAAACACACACAAAATCATGATAAATAAAAATTTATGGGCACTTTTAGGTTACAGCACTTAACAAAACGTGTAATATTTCGTGTTTTTTATGAGAAACAGATTGACCATCATAGTAACCATATATCTGGTAGTACTTTATGTCACTTAAACACCAAAATAATTAGTTTTTTGCACTACAATAACAAATAATACCAAAAATCAACCGACAAAATATGAATACAGAATCTAACCCAATATCTAAGTATGTACAGCTGATGAAGTAAACAAAAGTCCGCCCGTAGGCTGATCTTTTATAGAGGGCATTGGTCGGAGATGAAGAACGTGAAGAACTAACCTCTATAAAACTATCACAGATACTGCCTATCATAAGTTATAACTCAAAAATGGGGGATACATACATCTATCCTTCAACATTGGGATAAGAATTTATGTTGTACCCGCAGAACATTGTTTTATATGTAAAGTAGGGTTGCCAACCAACCTCTATTTCAGAGGACAGTCCTCATTTTGATCTCACTTTTATCTCACGTATTGAAAAAGTCCTCATACCAAAATCAAAATCTAAAAAATATTCGTCTATCGCCACAATGCTTTAAAAAATTGTTAATCTGTGTCTGTTGCTACTCCTACTCGTTTGTACGTACAGAAAAGAAAATGAAGAAATATTTATGTACAAGAAATATTTGTGGAAGGAAACATGTTTAACTACTTTATGTTTACTTACTGTTAGCTTATGTTTCGAAAAAACAGTTTTGTTGAAAATGGTTTGTTTTATTTTAACATGTTTTGAGTATAACTATTTTTAAGAAAGTAAGATGGACCATCAATCGCATAACGTTTACATAACTTTTTGGTAAATTCTAGACATTTGAGCAAGTCCCACCTGTCCCTTTTTTCTACCATCTCGTCCTCTATTTTTTATTTTGAAAATTGGCAACCCTAATGTAAAGTCATCGCAAAACAATTTCCGATGCACGTGATCAACTATCAACTTCGACTGACACGCGATGGCGACAGCGCTGCCAGCTTGTTATGGATTTATGAGATGAATCTTAATGTAAAATTGGGAAACAATATATACCATTTTTTAAAGATTTTTACGTTTTATTTTTAATTTAGTAATTAATATTTTATTAATTAATTTATTAACAGTAGTCACTCTACTAACACTCACAGTAGCAATATTTACATTTAAGGCAGCTACTCGCTACAAATCGAAATAAGTAGAAATAACTTTGAAAGTGGTATAATGTGCTTACCAATCAAATTTACTTCTCTGACTGCAGTCAAGGGTAATAAAGGACTTTTATTGTCACGTTCTGGTTCAAAATAGTTTATCAGGGAAGCTTCAAACTCTTTGCTTTGACTGTTTGAATACTTCGGCATATTTTCAAGCCACAATTTCAAGAATTGCAATACAAAAACTCGAAAAATTTAGTTCTTAAAAGAACTATTTGTGCTTAAAAAGTACAATTTTTAAAAAAATATAAAAAACGAAAATTACTCCCAAAGATTCAACAACACGATATTATAGAAAATAATGATTGACATTATGATATTATGATTGTCAAATAATTAACGACAGCGTTGCTTATTACGGCGCAATGTGACCATGGCGATAATAAAAATCGCTTTAAACTAATTTTTGCAGCTTTAGTCTAAATAAAATAACTGTTACAATCATTTGCTCTATAAAGTAAAATTAAGAGCAGATCAGTATCTTAAATTATACCTACAACATATTTAAGCATTTTTGCCAAAATTTCATTTAGTCAGGTTTATAAGCTTTAATTTCGATATGATTGATGACGTGCATCTGAAAATGTTTTGCGATTACCGTATATGATCGCTCCTCGAGTTTTTAGTTTTTACTGTATAAAACTGGGTTAAAATTAAATAAAATAAAGGAACAAAAAATTGAGACACCGTTAAAGAAGAAATAAGGAGGGGAATGATTGGGTTGATGGCGGGTCTGGAAAAGAGACTTTCGTAAACGTACACCGTAGCCGAGGAAAAATAAATTACAGCCGCATTACGCCGCTGGAAATCGTTCTTTATTCCAGCGGAAGCCCGGAGATTTAGTCTCGTTTCCGAAATTAGATCTGTATATCAATATCTTTAAAGAAAACGGCTTTTTTTCCCGAGGGGGACTTTGAGGAAGTGCTTTCTTAATAGCGAGGGTGTGGATTGTTAACAATATTTATCATTTTTATGGAAATACTTAGAAATTTGCAAGTTATAACGGGTTCGTTCAACAATTCCACGATTCTTTACATTTTTTATTACTACTACTGCCATTACTCGCTGACGAGTATTTGACACGCATCAGAAGATGCGTGTCAAATACTCGTCCGGAGGCTACGCAAAGAGTTTTCTTTCATGAGTTTTTCTGTGACTGAAAAGCCCGATACGTGATGTTATCTCTCTTCCGCACTCCGGACATTCAGAAATCTCATTACTTTGTTGTCTCTTTAATTTATGGTTACATTTTGTTTTTTTTTTTGGTTACATTTGGTTACATTTTGGTTACATTTTGGTTTTACATTGGTTACATTTTTTATGGCCCCACGTTGGGCGCCAATTTATAAAGGAGTTATAATTATTTTACACAGAGTGTAACATAATACATGACAGTGTAACATGACATACAGAGTGCGTCTTTAAAGTGGCTCACCCCTATAACTTTTTTAATTTTTTAGATGAAACAACGATATTTCGTATGTTAGTATATGACATAAATTAGGATTGATTGACGTATTCAGTTGTTTTTGGTCACTTCCTGTTTTACCGGAAATGACTACAACTTTTGATTTTTAAGTGGCATCCTCGGTATATTTCTACTTTATTCGATAGAAAATGACACTCTTAATAGAATGGCATATCATATATCAGCTGAGTGCTGATATATGATATGTGTTGTGTTAAAAACACTAATTTTTAATCAAGGAGCCTTGGAAAAATAGTTTTGATCGTCTAATGTTTTTCGTGTCTTGTCCTGGCCAGTTAAACGGTGCCCAAATCGTATTTTTAATCATATCTCAATTTTTTTCAAATAGAACTAGGGTGGCTCATTAGCATATTGGGAAAAAGCATTTTTTTACGAATAATTTGGTACCACACACTTATTATTTCGAGTCAAATTATCGTTATGAACCGCATGTTACAATATCAAATAAACCGAAAATGTCAAAATTAGACATGTTCTTCGTTCTTCTTTCTATTCAGAGTGTCATTTTCTATCGAATAAAAAGTAAAAAAATACCGAGGGTGCCATTTTAAAATCAAAAGTTGTAGTAACTTCCGGTGAAACAGGAATAAGTGACCAAAAACAATTGAATACGTCATCAATCCTAATTTATGTCGTATACAGGGTGGCGCACCTCATTCGCCTCGGTTGATTATACAAAAACAGAAAAATGTAGAAGCAAAATATTTTATGGGTATATGTGGGAAGACAATGTGCATAATTTAAAATTATTTTCAAATGTACAGGTTGTGTCAGAACTAAGATCTATACCAAAGTTATACTTTTTCTTATGGAACACCCGGTATTTTATTTCATTTTTGGATTCTTAGACATAAAATAAGGCATTTATTATAAAGGTTTAATATGTTTAAAACTTTTGGTTTCTGAGATATTTAAAGGTATTTAAATATGCATGCTATAATAAAAAAGTTTGTCGACACCCTGTACATTACTTTTCAGAATTAATTCTTGTGCTAACTTTTAAGCCAGAGAAATAAACTTTACTTTAAAATTTGATTGCTTCCTTAAATGTATACAGGAGTATCAAAAATTGCTGGACTATTTTAAATATTTATTTTACATAAAAACTAAAAAAAATTATTTATTTTATTTTTATTACTTATTTTAAAAATATTTTAAAATAAGTCGAAGCAGATTAAAATGCTCTTTCAAACTATATTAGGGTTTCCTATACCTATGTGGCTCAGATTTTGAATAAAAAGCGATTTTTCAATAAAATTGTAATCAAGATGGCTGGTGTCGCCATGGCAATTTTCTAGTGACACTTAGTAGCTATTTTCAAAATCGACAATAGTTATTATTACATTATGGACTTTATTTAAATTTATAACAGGTTACTTTTATTTAATTTACCTACAATAAGGTTTAATAAGTAAGTATTTATTATTTTATCAAGAAAAATAAAGCAGTAGGTATCTGCTGGCGATGGCGGAAGGAATGGGTATGGGTATGTTACTAGTAATTTTATTTTGTGAAGAAAATTGCTTCTTGGCCTGAAGGGTTTATGCCCAAAGACATCGAAAGAGGAATTTTCTTGACAAGCGCTTATTTTAAATACTAACTCTAACTTTCCTATTTCGCAGAGCTGATAGTTTGGTATATAAAAAAGCTTTTAGGCAGAAACCTGTCGTTGGAAGTGAAGAAAAAGAATTTGCCTCGTATTATCGTAATATAAATCAAAGAACTACCTCTTCTTAAAAAAGACTAGAAGAACTACTTTTTCTTGATAAAATAATAAATACTTACTTATTGAACTATTGTAGGTAAATTAAATAAAAGTAAAGTGTTATAAATTTAAATAAAGTCCAAAAACTAATGTCAAATTTGAAAATAACTACTAACTGTCACTAGCAAATTGCCATGGCAACACCAGCCATCTTGACTGCCATTTTATTGAAAAATCGCTTTTTATTCAAAATCTGAGCCAGATAGGTATAGGAAACCCTAATATAATTTGAAAGAGCATTTAAATCTGCTTCGACTTATTTTAAAATATACAGTATGTTGCATTTAAAATAACGCAGTTTTTATGTAAAATAAATAAATTTTAATATTTATTTTGATAGACCAGCAATTTTTGATACCCCTGTATACATTTTAAAAAGAAATCAAATTTTTTAGTAAATTTTATTTCTCTGGCTTAAAAGTCAGCACAAGAATTAATTCTGAAAAGTAATGTACAGGGTGTCAAATTCGACGCTTTTAAATGGAAACACCAAAGACATTATAAATATAGACCGAACATCTCATTCATAAATACTCGTTGGTAGTGTATCAAACATTCCAATGTGTCAAACAAGGACAGAAGAGACTGAGAAGTCTAAAATTTCCGACCCCGGCAACTAGGCGCATTTGGATTGTTCTAATGGCCAGTGGCGTATCGTTTTTTGGAACGAATTTAATTAGTAAAGTAAAAGTAAAGTAATTAGTAAAATGTTTACTCCATATTAATATACTACATTAAGACTTTTTCATCAGATGAGTTTTGTTATAAGGTCTAATATAATTAATATCCCACATATACTTATGTTGAAACGTTAGTAGGTAGTTTTCGAAAATCGCTTTAACGTCGATTTTCAATTTAAACTTTCAGTTAATTCTATATAAATTTTCAGTTACTTTTGAATATATACAGGGTGACTCAGGCTTCCGAAACAGTTCTATATTAGGTTTGTGGTTGGTGACTTTTCTTTCAATTTTTTTTTCAGAATATGGAGGCAATGGTAAAGCACATTTTAGATATTTTTGTAAACATAGGTGGCCGGAACATGTTTTCAAACTAAAGTTGTAGATTTGCCATTAAATTTCCATTCCAGAAATACCTAGGTTTGCCACCTGTCCTTTTTTAAAAGGACAGTCCTTTTTTGGAATAACTTGTCCTTTTGACTTTTTTTTACTTAAAAAGTCATTTTTATTTACGTATTTTCCCTGAGAAAATTACCTACAGCAAACAGAAATATTATTTTCGTCCAAATTTAATTAGAGATGTTATAAAACTTATAAATTAATTTTTCTTCTTTAGAATAGGCAACATTATTTAGAACTTCCCGTTTAATCTCAAATGATAATTTAGGTTTTAGTTTTACCTTTTTTGATCTTAAAAAGAACTTTTTAAAATTAGTAATTAGTAACGATTTAGTTAGTTCGCAATCGATAGATTCCTGTAAAGTACTGTGTAATAGTTGTTTAATCTTATATTATTAATAACTTCATATACCTAAAATCAATATTTAATAAGAAAATTGTATTTTTTTGAAAATAAAGACAAGATTTGACTTTCGGTCTTCTTCTTGTATGATGATGGCTCTGGTACGAGGCAATTACCTTTTAGTCTCTCAATAGAAGGCATTTATCATTAAAAGTATCGAATCTGTGTGCTACAGTATGGGATTTCTGTCGCATAATAATGAATATTACGTTTATTTACAAATCCATTACTTTTAAAGGTAGCTTCATCAGACAATCAAATTTTAGTTAAATGTCCCAATCTTCATGAACTGTATTAAGCATATGTATAGCGGTTTGATCACCCCGAGAATCACCCTCTATGTTGACAAAAATATTTTGAAAATGTGCGTTACAATGGCCCCCATCTTATGTAAAAAATTGAAATAAAAATTACAAACCAAAAACGTAATAGGTAAAAAGTTTTTTTGGAGGCCTGGGTCACTCTGTATATAGGTATGTATAAAACTAGTAGCCTAAGAATTATTTACAGTTCGTCCCATTCTAAAAAAAGGTAAACACACCGTACAAATAACTCTAGGTATTTGTACGGTGGTAAAAAATTGTTTAAACGAGGCCGAAGGGGCAGATATAATAATGCAATAAAATGTGAAAAAGGGCGGGTAAACACCTTTGTTTATTTGTTGAGCAAAATTCCTTTAGAATATCGTATATAATGACCAAAATATGACGCAATTTTAAAGTTTCAAATGCAACGTTTATATTCAAATTTGTTATGATCTACAACAGTTAAGTAGTAATTGAGACGAATTATAATTCAATTACCGGCTACTACGTTCTTGTTTTAATAGCTCAAAATTCAACAAATATAATTAGAAATTATTTTAATTGCGAGAGGCTCCCTTGTGGGACGCCTATGTACGGCGATTACGGCGCGGCGGAAACAATACCTACCTGTGAAAAGACAAATTCGGGTAATTTGAGCTTATTTTTCCACACATTTGACACTGTCGTACCATATTGAAAATTCACAGATTCAAAAGTACGTTAAACAAAAGCAAAAACTACTGAAAAACACTGAAAAGTTCACTTCGGACTTGATTCCGACTTCAAACACACCGTAAGCTAAACGTAGTACGCTATAACGGACCAAGAACCGTCGCGGGGGGTGGTGGGACGGACGGCTCATCTGGAAGACTAGCAGCGACGTTGCCAATAGTTCTAGACGTTTCAGCACATTAAACAGTAAACATGTCCTTTAATAGTAACGCATATATCCTCTGGTTAATAACATATTATTACGCATGCTTCGTTAAAAATAAACTATTAATTTAATTAAGAAATTGAGATTTATTAATATCCGGTGAAGGTTTTAAAGTCACCTTTTCTGCAAATCAAACTAAGTAGATAGGCGCAAATTTGAGATGTGGCAATATCGCCTTCTCTATCTCAGTTGGTTTTTACAGTACGTAGTCAACCTCCGATTGTTTGATCGGGTTAAAATGCAAAATGTGATATCTGTTCTTCCTAAATCTATGGGAAACACCCTTTTCTATAGGAGATAAACAAAAACTAATATCGGTGTCTGGAGCTCAATTTTTGTCAAAAATATGATGGTGAAAACCGCATATCGATATATGTTACCGTTTAGGAGTTACGGGGTGTTTTTCAAAAATGTGCATTTTTAACAAATCACTGTAACTTTTTTGCTATGAAAAATTTTGTATTTCTATGAAAACATTTCCAAAGCACCTTTTTACGTAGAATTTAATGGTTTAAGTATAATTTTTTTAAAATTAATAATTTAAGAGTTATCAACAGAAAAATTGATTTTTTATTTGGGACACCCTCTATATTTTTAATTAACTGAAAAGAAAAAGAAATTACCTTTCCAAAAATATAGCACACTTGATATTTTGTTATAATCCCCTTCGAAATACAGAATTTTTAAAAGTTCGCCACTTTTAACTAGTAGGCTTTGGACCCCTTATTGATGATATGCCCTTAATGGAACTGGAAAACATATTTTTCCAGCAAGACGAGGCACCGCCTAAGAACGCTGAAGTTATCAGCAAATTTTTGCAGCCAATTTCAAGAATAATTGAATAGCTAACCAAGATCCCAGCCGTTGGCCGTCGAGGCCGCCTGACTTAGTGCCCATGGATCTAATCCTATGGATATATTTGCGGAAGAACAAAGGTTCCTTATTCTTCCGTATAATCTACACAAGAATTAGATATACTTAGCAGTTATGAGAGGATATCTTTCACCCCCACTGAGTTAATGAATTCAGCGAGAAATTTTCAAAAACTGCCCCGTCTGTCCATAACAGTCCACAACCGACCGTCTTGGTCGATATGTCGAACACCTGTAGCAAAATCTCATGTCTTGGTTTGCTATTTATTTTTATTGTTATTAGATATAGTTTAAATGTGTTGATGTTGGTTAAATATATTTTAAATTGTTATAAAATTCTGCACCTCTCAGAGCAAATATTATTTTCGTTTTAATTGATGTTCACAGCTAGAATTTTTGGCATTACAGCCGGTGCCATTCAAAGCCTACTTATTTAAAAGGGGGCGAATTTTTATATACTCTATATCTCGAAGAGGAATCGAGGAAAATATCAAGTGTGTTATATTTTTGGAAAGGTAATTTTAAATTCTTTTCAATAAATTAAAAATATACAGGGTGTCCCATATAAAAAATCAAATTTTCTGTAGATAATTCTTAAATTATTAATTTTAAAAAAATTATACTTAAACCATTAAATTCTACGTAAAAAGGTGCTTTGGAAATGTTTGAATGTTTTCATAGAAATACAAAATTTTCCATAGCAAAAAAGTTACAGCGGTTTTTTAAAAATGCACATTTTTGAAAAACACCCCGTAACTCCGAAACGGTAACAGATATTGATGTACGGTTTTCACCATCATGTTTTTGATGAAAATTGAGCTCTAGACACCGATATTAGTTTTCGTCTATCTCCTATAGAAAAACGTGTTTCCATTTAAAAGCGTCGAATTTGGCCCACCCTGTACAAGGTGTTGACAAACTTTTTTATTATAGCATGCATATTAAGCCTTTAAACATATCAAACGCTTATAACAAATGCCTTTTTTTGGGCCCAAGAATCCAAAAATTAAATAAAATACCAGGTGTTCCATAAGAAAAAATATAACTTTGGTATGGACCTTAGTTCTGACACACCCTGTACATTTGAAAATAATTTAAAATTATGCACATTGCCTTCCCACATATACCCATAAAATATTTTGTTTCTCTATCTTTCTGTTTTCATATAATCAACCGAGGCGAATGAGGTGCGCCACCCTGTATACTAACATACCAAATCTCGTTTTTTTATCGAAAAAAAAATAAAAAAGTTATAGGGGTGAGCCGCTTTTGAGACGCACCCGGTAGAGAGGATGGGTCTTAAAAAAATGTAAATATTATTAAGGGTGGTATATTCCGACTCCAGAAACATGCCTACATTTTTTTGCAAAAAAAATTGAAGATTTGGAATTTTTTGAAAATATTTTGGATTTTTTTAAAATTTTTAGTTAAGAAACAGAATACTTTGTTAATATGGCAACATACTAAGTGAATTAAATCAACAAGAAAGAAAACCCCGAAAAAACCCAGTTTTAAAATCAAAATTTAAGCAGAAATTATTTTTTCTTTATTTTCAAAGTGAAATAACTCGGTTATTTTGGACTATTTTGAAAAAGGATAAAGAGAAAATATGTTTTTTTTATTGATATCCACCAGCCCTGAAAAGATTTGCACTTATTTAAGACATACCCTGTATAATTAAGAATCGTATGATTTTTAGTAAATTTTAAAAAAATAGTAAATGATGTCTAGAGATTGACCGCAACAAAATGCCATTTCCCATCCGTTTTTGACGCTGTTTTTTTTATTTTTAGTGGTCAATCTATATAATTAAGTAAAAAAATAAAGAAAAAAATTGAAAACAGTTTTTTGATTTTTGAATCCCCATACAGTAAATTGGCATATCAAAAACTGATAAAATAAACTTCAGCCTAACAGAAATTATCATCGATTACCTTTCAACGGCCACTATGACACAGGTTTTTTTTCGATTTTAAATGGTACATTTTTTACATGTATAAGTATAACTAAAATGAGTTTCTATTGTTTCAGGCAGGCCAACTGTTACCCCCACAAACAAAAGCATAACAGCGGTCTACGGTCAACCTTTGACATTGACAATGGAGTTCTGCGCCAATCCACCTCACAATAAAGTGCTATGGATAGCGAAAAACAGAAAAGTCTACAAACCGGGCGACGCGGATAAAACAGTCATTGCCTACGGCATTACAGTAAGTAAAAATAGTAGAAAATAACGATATTTTAGAATTTAAAACCTATAAATACTTGAATTATTATTTTTTTATAGTATAAAAAAATAAAAAAGTAACTGCATCGGCCGGGAATCGAACCCGGGCCGCCCGCGTGGCAGGCGAGCATTCTACCACTGAACCACCGATGCTTGATATCTTCTCCGTAAAATCTGTTTTAAATAGGACTATAATAAAATTGTATTATTTTATTTTCAGAATTCTACAAGTCCGTATTGTTATCAAGCGGTGTTATTTCTCACAAAAGTAACTACAATAGACACGGGGGAATACAATTTCCTCGTCCGATCCCCTAACGGCCTAGCAGAAGGGAATTTTTTCGTCAATATGACTTACGCCAGCGGCTACAACGTGCCCCAGTACGAAGAAGTTGAGTCCTCGGGAGCTCGCAATTTACTATTACAAACAATTTACATAAATGTGATTCTTTCATTATTAATTACTTGTTAGTTACCTATGTTGACTGATTAGGTTTTATGGAGATATTCACCACATACATTAGAAATTAATATAAAGTCCCATAAAGTCGTTCACGTACAGTATTATAAGAACGATCACAAAAGAAAAGGATTAGAGAAAAATGTTTTGTGACCGTTCCCCCAACTGAAATTTATAAGAATTTATATAAAACTAATTTTTTAATGTATAGTTTTCTATATTGTTTTGCAAAAGATGTATAAATTTGTTAATAGACGGAGCTTGAATGTAAAAATTCATGTAATGATATTTAAATAATAATAAAAAATATACGTCCAATGTGTGTCTTTTATTACTAAATTTTTAAGGAAAAAATCAACCTTATGTCCATTACACTTAGAGCTGAAATTTAACAAGCAAATAGTGCGCAAAAACATTACGATTTGGTGTATTATTAGTTGCCTACATGCGGCATAAATACGTTCCTAACTTCAAACAAATATACTTTATCTTTGTCTAATCATCTCGATCAAAAGAGAGATAACAATCACAACAAAACCGGCCCAAAATGACAACTTGACATTTAACCTTTTCAAAATGAGATAGAGATAAAATTTCTTCGTGATAACAAATTCGAAATAATGAATTTATCTTTAAAAAAGTAGTAAAGTCCAAATCAGTAATTTATAGCTATGATGTATCCCGATAGAAATCGATCCAGTTAGCAGCTAGTTAATAATAATATCCCGAAAAAAGTATGATTTTCAGTATGGCAAAATGTATTTTTCGATTGGGTCCTAGGGAATATGTAAAACAAAGGATCAAATTACCTATAATTAAGTTTATTCATGATAGTGTAAGTTTGTATAAAACCAGAACAAAGAATGGAGTGCATAATTTAAGAGATATATTGTTGAGAGGAGCTATAATAGCTTTTATTACATCTTTATTAGTTTGGTTATCAATATTTATGTACTTAGCTTTCTACTATGTGTATGTACCTACTTTAAGGCACGAAAGACCTGTTCATTTGAAGTTTAAGTAAGTTTTTGTGTATTTACATAATATAATGATTAATAAATAAGCATTTTATTAAATGTAGGCCATGTGGAACTACTTACGACCATCAGTTAGAGAAGGGGATGTGTAGTTTTCCTTCTGCATATGTTCAGTTAACTTCTAGGCAGCAGTTATTGATGATGGGACAACCTTATAGAATATCACTAGATTTAGAGATGCCTGAATCTCCAGTGAATAAGGAATTAGGTTTGAAATGAACCTAAACTTAGAAAAATAGCAAGGAATGATGATTTTCTTATTTTTTTAGGAATGTTTATGGTTTGTGTAGATTTTAAGTCAAGTGAGGGCAAAACCATAGCAAACTCATGCAGATCTACGATGTTACATTATAGAAGCCTGCTTTTAGATTCGTTGTACAAATTATTTTATATACCGTTTTTTATATTCGGTTCTACAGAGGAGAAGCAGAATATACATGTGGAACTTTTTTCAGATTATAAAGAATCAGAGGTAGGATTTTATAGCATTTATTTAAAACTGTAAGCAATTGATTATTTTTAGTATGAACCTGTCACGGATATTTTTATCGAAATTCAGACAAAGCATATTGAAATTTACTCTGCGAAATTTTCAGTTAATGCGGAGTTTTCAGGCCTGAGATATGTCATGTTTAACTATCCAGTATTATCAGCTACTTTTGGTAAAATTAATATACGTAGTGAGAGACATTTGTATAATTTTTTTGTTTAATTTGTAGGAATATCATCAAATTTATTCTTTATTGCTTTGGTATGTTTGATTAATTGGTATCAGATTATCAATTCAGATGAATATTTGCAGTATGTAGAGTCCCAAAAAACTGTATTAAATTTAAATAATGGTAAGTAACCTTTTATTAACGTCAAGTCACCTTTTATTTGATATAATTTTCTATAAGTCTCTTTTCAAAATACAAATACTCCCACCTTAATAAAAAGACATTCAGTATAAGGCATATAGGCTTGGTGCATTCTCCGCCAGTGCTGCCACCATTGGAGAATATTGTAAACAATCGATATAATACAAATACACAGGTTTAAATAGCGAATATACGAAAAATGTATTATTTAATCATTTTAAAAGTGTTAGGAAGTATAATTTGTAAAAATTCTAAAAATAAAAATAAAAAAGTAAATTTTTGATATTTGCAGAAGGTCTAACTTGTATTATAATTTATTATTCCAGTTAAAACACTTTTTAGATGAGTTCAACTATGGTAGCAAGCATAGTTTTAATTACCAGTTTTGCTAGTGGGGCATAATTGGAGATATTTTGGCTATTACGATATTTTTTAAAGGTACATAATTATAATTTTAGAAGATGTTCATAATAAAACATTTAATCTAGTTGATTAAAAAAAGTATACCATTAATATTGTAAATTATATTTGATCCTCTCATAGTATATCTCTATTTAATTTTTTGATTATGTAACGAGCACTTTGTTTACTCACTTGTTTCGTCGAACTGCTTGAATCTTGAATTTACTTTTGCTTTTGATCAAATCGGTATAAGAAACTATGAACCTATAAAATGTTGTTTCGGAAGAGTGGAATATCGGGGAAAGTTGAGTTATTAAATATTATTGCACCCAACAACACCGTAATTACGCTCTCCTTTACGCGTTAGCATTTTTTCGGCAATTTTATTAACATTTGAAATTGTCACAACACAATACGACGCATAGTTTGAATTCTTTTTCACTCATTTTCTACTACTCGAAACAGCGTTATATCACACAAACCTCATACCTGAGTGTTTTATAGTCTCAATAACTGCACTAACAAAAAACTAAAATACTTAAATATTATGACAAAACCACGATTTGAATATTATTTTAATGCGATCAACATGACGGTGGCGTGAAATAGGTAGGGATAATTTCTGATTCCTGCCGTAGAGTGCGCTGCGGTCGGAATTTGTTGAAATCAACTGAAATGCACCAAGCCTATAGGGAAATCAATAAAAATTGGTGTACAAGTCACTAAAATATTTGGCAAATGCAATATTGCCACAGCAGCTTATTTTAACTTTTGACAAGTGTCAAATAAAACTCACTAATGTTATCACTGATCTTCTACAACTATAATATTTTTTACTATTATTTGCGGCCAGGGTTGGCATGATTTAAATCAAGTGATTTTTTTAATTTTAATCATGTTATTTAAATCAAAAAAATTATTTTATTGAAATTTGTTTTATAAATCAAAAAATAACTGTAAAAGTTATAAAAATCTGTCCTAGAAAACTATCAAAAATATTTCTATAACAGATATTAAATCGAAAAATAATTGTAAATTTTATAAAACTATATAAAAATATCTATTCATCAATTTAAATGTTGAACCGATTTTTGAAGTAATTTCGTGTGAATCCATAAGACCGCTAAACGCAGGAATTTATTTTAAAATTTATTTATAAGTGACAAAAATTCGCTTTTCGAATACATATCATTCGCCGACTAGTGCCAGAACTAGGTTCTTCTCTCAGTTCTTCTGATATAGAGACTATATCTTCATTCCCGAAAATCTATAATCGTTGTCAGAAAATATGTTGTTTTATTTTTTTTTTTTTTTTTTTTTGAAACGTTGATATGTTTCCAAATTCTTACCGACCGACATTTTGATTTGCAGTAAGTACTTTACACTTTGACATTAGATAATACTATTTTCATTCTCGCCTTAAGACTATTTCCGAACAATAGTGTATTGTTTTATTATGAGTAGAAATTATACTTTTTTTGACGATGCTGTACATTTGAAGGACCATCGTAACGCTATACCATCTAAGCTTTTCCGACGTTACAAGGAGGTACAAAAAGTACATTTTTACTCTGAATAAAATACTATTTTTTTAAAACATTACAAATAATTTTTTAATCAATTTCAAACATTGCAAATAATACAAACAGTAATCGAGAAACGATTTGTACACTCGTTGAATTTGACACCTAATATCAGTTTAATAATATATTTTTGTACTTTTGTGCTTAGGCGTAACAGTGCTTTACTTTTATGCCTATAGCCGTTAAAATGACAAAAATTAATACTTTTGAGACGTTGGAAAAAAATCCTTTTGATCTGAAGCGAGCGACTTTTTTGCGGAATATATTGGTGACCGATGTGGAAAAATGACACGCCCCGTAGAATTGTTAATGTTATCGGTATCGCTCAGAGTTATTAAGACTTAGCTATTTAGGATAGGACTTTAATTGGAAATAGGTCCTAGTCATTTGGAAATCCGATTTAAATATTGTTTTGAATTAAAATAAAAAAAAATCTGATTGAAATAAAAAAATCCGATTTAAATAAAAAAAATCCGATTTAAATCAAAAAAAATCTGATTTTATGATTTTTTCCAACCCTGTTTGGGGCACACTGTAATGAAGCCTTAAAACTTTTACTGTAATTTCACAAAATTGAAAATATTTCAAAAACGGTAAGTTTTAAGTGTGATAAATCTTAATCAAATTTTTTTTTACCTTTATTTTAATCGTAGAAACTAAAAATGTAATAATATACAGGGTGTTCCGTTTAAAAAAATACAACTTCGATATTTTTTATTTATTTGGGACGCTCTGTATCTTGTAAAAATATTTTTAAATTGTAGCTCTAATACTCCTTCAACGAACCCAAAACTTACAATTTGTAAAAATCTAATCGTTTAGCTACAATACTCCGTGTCGTATGTGGTGAACAACCCTGTATAATAACATTTTTTTTCAGAAGAAGAATATAACACTGATTCTGATTCATCTGAAGGAAGTTACCTAATCACTGGAGTAAGAAAACGAAGACAAAAGATAGAAGAAATTCCAGGCAACTTAAACTATAACTAGACCAAAGAATTTCCCCTTTTTTACCATTTTTACCTGTTTTTATACACAAATAAACCAACGTTAAACTTTATAAATATATATTTTATTGTAAAATACAGTTCAAGTAGATTGATAAACTTAACTTTTATGTTGAAAAAAAGATAATGTGAACCATGAAAAACATCAACAGTAAAAAAAATGGTTGCTTTATTATTAAAATGTTATTCTTACTGGAAGGTAGTTTTTTGTAGGATTTTAGAAAACAGAACAAATATATATATAAAACAGTTTACAAGTTGTTTTAATCTGAGGCCTCGTCGTCCAGCATCACTACGGAATCGGAGTCTGAACCGGAACCGTCAGAAGCGTCAACGTGGTTTTCTTCCTCTTCCTTATCCTGTTCTTCTTCCCATTCTTCGTTTTCGTCACTGTCCGAGGCGATTTCGATCTGCATTTCCTCCTCTGATTCTGAATCGGAAGTATCTAAAAAAATATTCAATACATACCTTATACCAACCAAAAAAAAATATACTGGGTCTATGGTTGGTTCCTTGTGAAGCATCGTTGAAATATTAATATTTTAATAAAACACGCTTTTACATGTATCAAAATTAAATAAAAAGGCAGGCCTAACATTTATGTTCGGCCTAACAAGCCAAAACATGGGTATGTAGAGTTAAAGTTACTCTTAGGGCTCGAACACACTGACGACCATGTCGCACCTGCCAGGCCGCAGCTACCTCTAAAACCATTAAATCAAATGATATAGCGCACACTAACGTCCTGGCCGTCCGTTGGTCGTTGCGACCAGAAGACTGCACGGAAATATTATTTTCTGCCACTTGTTGCCGGTTTTCTTTCCCTCAAATTCAAGGTACAATATTTTATTTTCTATAAGATATAGTGTTTTAGTGGTTTTTGCACACGTGCAGAAAATCCAAAGAAATAGTATACAGACTGGATCAAAGGTAAACTTAAATCTAATCCCTTTTTTTATCAAGGGTCGATTCTAGTAAAAACTCAAAACATTTTTATATGACATACCTACTCTAATTATGGTTGGTATGATACCTGTTATTATTACCTTTGACAAAATAAAAAAAATAATATTTAAAGTTTTTCTACAACCACTTGTTTTTTTATTAAATTAGTTTTTTTAGTTGTATTGTAGTCATGTACAAGGAGGACAACTGTATTTTAAATACGATATTTAATTTAACGTTTTTCAAACAGGGTTCATTAGACTATATTTCTACTAGGTACATTATTTTGAAAAAAAAGTTAAGATAGTAACTTAAACATTCATAAAAATAGAAGTAATTACTGTTGTAGATTCTTCGTTATATTGTAAACATTGAAATAACTGGAAGCTAAACTTTCTACCTGCTTATATTTAGAGCCAGTGTCTGACGATCTTTTTTTACGATGGCCCTAACATGTTTACTTCTAAAGACGATAAGGGCGCCATATCAGTAGAAAAAAGAAACAGAATATCTCCCATTTTGTCGGTCGCGCGTACACAATGCTTTTTGTTTGTTGTGAATAGCAACTTCGCTTTTTAGTTAACTCGGATATTTTAACATTTCTGAAACAATATTTTCTAATTGGTAAAACGTAAAAAATCGTTAGATTTGACAACACTGTTGAAACTGGTCGTTCATCTGGCCGCAGCTAAAAACGCAATACATCCGGCCAGGTCGTTGCGACCTGGTCGTCAGTGAGTTCGAGCCCTTATTTAATTTTGATACATCTAAAAACGTGTTTTATTAAAATCACAACTATCGATATATTTTAGTTATCGATATGTCGATAATTATCGGTAACAACCGAATTACCGATAGTTATCGATAACTATTGATTTAACGAGAATTTTGAAGCCACCAGTAGGTAAGAATAATCTTTCGATATATCGATAGTTATCAGTAATCGATGTTTACGGAAATGCTGTTAATACATCCCTAATAAATTTTAAGGTTTGATAATCGATATATCGATGACTACCGAATTACCTATTGTTATTCGATATTTCGATAACTATCGATATAAAAAGGCCATCCCTAATAGTATGTATCTGGTATAAAAAGTGGTCTTAGGAAGATTTAACATATCGATAACCAACAATATATCGATAAGTATTGATAGGTCGATATATCGATAACTATAGATAGATATCGAGAAAAAAGCCCATCCCTAGTTGTAAACTTTTACTAGAGTAAGTAAACCGCCGAGTAGCGACAGTCCCGTTTTAAATTTTCTTTGCGGCTGCGCGAAATAGGTAGGTTATCTGTCATATGAAGAAGCAAAGTTGCCACTGTTGCCATTTATCAAATATCTCTATACAGAGTCCGGCGATAGTGCGTCGGGCATCTGTAGCTCCTAAAATAAAAAACTTGGAAATTTTGTTTAAGTGCAAACCTAAAGTATGTACTAGGATGTATTTTAGGAAAATATTTTAACTTCTATAGGGTGGCTCAAAAAGTGTGAGTGGATCGGGATGATTTTTTTTTAAATGGAACACCCTGTATATTATCGCATTTTTGACTTCCTTTTAGATCATTTTACATAATTCTATGACATGAGTAAATATATTTCGATAATTTCAGAGATATTAATTAATAAATAAAAATTATATGTTTTTCAGCCTTTCTTAAAAAAATTATTAATAATACAAGAACTGTCCTAAAATCAAAACCATATTAGATATTTACTTTAGATGGTCTGTACTTACTTTGCTATAAATATGGAAATCGTAAATCATACAGGATGTTCAAAATTCTACGCCAAACTTTTTAAAATATAAAATTTTTCTGTGTTTTTTTAAACGGAACACCCTGTATATTATTTTTTCAATAGATAGAGAATTAAAAAATAAACATGTTTTGCATTTAAAGTATTTCAAAAATTTTAACGGTTTTGCAGATATTCCCGGTTTTGTATTTCATATAGCATTTTCCACAGTAAATTTTTATCAAAGCCACCCAATGATTTTTCTCTCGTATTTTACCATTAAAAGCGCCATATGAAATAATACTGCGTGTATCCGGAAAACTATTAAAAATTTTTGAAATACTTTAAATATAAAAAATGTTTATTTTTTAATTCTCCATCAAATAAAAAAATAATATACAGGGTGTTCCGTTTTAAAAAACGAAGAAAAATTATTTTATATTTTTGAAAGTTTGGCGTAAAATATTGAACATCCTGTATGATTTACGATTGCCATATTTAAGGTGTACGCGCACTGAATCGGTACCAGTCCGGCGAAGGCGGTGACTCGACTATCGTAGAAAGGTAGAGGTAGGAATCTGGCCTCTACAGGCCGAAATGTTTTAGTGGACGCCGGCGCCGTCTATATGTACGATGGTCGCAGTCGCTTTTGCTGGTCGGTCCGATCCGATGCAGTGCGCGCGGAGCCTTATATCAAAGTAAGAACAGACCATCTAAAGTAAATATCTAATATAGTTTTGATTTCAGAACAGTTCTTGTATTTTTAATATTTTTTTTTAAGAAGGGTTAAAAAAAATATATTTTTGATTTATTTTTTAATATCTCTGACACTATAGAAATATATTTACTCATATCTTAGGATTATGTAAAGTGATCTGAGAGGAAGTCAAAAATGCAATAATATACAGGGTGTTCCATTTAAAAAAAATCATCCACATCCAGTCACACTTTTTTGAGCCACTCTATAGAAGTTAAAATATTTTCCGGAAATACATCCTCATACATACTTTAGGTTTGCACTTAAATAAAATTCTCAAGTTTTTTATTCTAGGAGCTACAGATGCCCGACGCACTATTGCCGGACCCTGTATACTTTATTTCAAGTATACCTCAGGCAACGAATCGTGTTTTTAATTTAGCTGTAAGATATTTTATACATTCAAATTTAGAAATAAGGATAAAACAAAACAGAAAAAATATGTATAAAAATTTATAATTAATTCCACTTCAAAATATGAGCAGTGTATACCATGTTTATGGGACCACTTCATAAGTTGAGCAGTTAAATACGTAGTCTATCTGTCAAACACGTCAAAAGAGCCGACGGTTTCTGTCGCTACTTGGCGATCTACTTACTCTGCTTTTACCAATACGTTTAAATATTTTTACAACATGATCGAAAAAAAAAGCGTCAGAGCTGGCTCTGAAATAAAGATCGCTCTCATCGATCGATGTCATCGATCATAATTTCCAAGCCAACTGAACGCCGTTTTTTTTTCGATCATACAGTACAATGATTGTATATTCAAATATGAAGGATATTATAAAAAAAAATAATATATAATTTCACTGTCACTCAAGGTAAATAAATTAATATTTTTTTTTGGAAATTTTAAATTTGTATTTTATATTAATTTTTAAACCTACCTTTATCATTAAAAACAAGAACTGCCTCATCCTCATCAACATTATCAGCATTACTGGTATTAATTTGCGGAACCAAAAGTTCTAATTTCCCTCTTAACCTATTTAAAGACGTTTGTAACGATATCCTATTATCGATACTGCCTAGAGCCCCAGAAAACATCTCTGCCAGGTTAGGATTCGATATCAAGAGACCCGCATGGATTTGCGCCAAGTGTTTCAACCAAAGTGCACCAAAATGACTCCTAAAAATATTCTAAATAAGATTTAATCAATACAAGAAACAATTTGAGACTTACAAAAGAGTTTTTCCATGGACAAAGTCAGTTAGTTCCTTGATCAAACCTTCGAAAGCCGTAACTGGTAATCTTTTTACTGTATTCCTAATAACATTCTCATCTTTTCTACACAAAGCTGTTCGAAGTAAGTTCCTGTCTTTACTGTGAAGACCTTGCAAAAGAAGCTGTGCCACATTATCGGCTTTGGGTATTTTTGAACTCCCTTCTGATTTATTTATCGTTAAATTCTCTAATCTCTGTTCCATAGGAATTTCCATTTTTCCCTCTGATTTCCTTTTACCTATAACAGCCCCCGCGGTTTGGGGTGTGAGATAATGGACATTATCTCCGACCAGGGGTGTTTTTCTTTTCATAGCATCATCTTCCTTCGAGACCTTTGTACTTTTCGAGCTTTGCCTTACTAAACAGTATACTTTTTTCAATTCACTAATATTCTTTAAAGAAAAAAAGTTTATTAAGTTTAATGAAAATATACAAACATGACTTTACATACCACATTTTCAAAAGTTAAAATTACATCTGATCCATGTCCAATACATATTGATTCTGAGTCCCTAAATGTGGCACCAAATATTCTTATTGGAGTTACTAAATCGTTTTGTTTTCCTGTATCACAAGCTACTTGTATGGTTGATTTGGGTTTTAAAGGTTTACCACTTTTACTAAAACCAATACAAATAATGAAGTTTTCTTTCAAACTCCATAAAATTACTTATTCTTACCCATTTAATCTGTGTTGGTAAACATGCACTACACCAGTTCTAACTGTTGTAGCAATGTTTGTTAATCCATCATCAGATACATTAATAGCAACGTTATGTATGCTGTCTTCCATAAGATAATTGCTTACAGCAGTTTTTTGAGATGGGCTTGTAATGTTCCAACAACTTAAAATTCGATCACCCTAAAACATTTCTTTAGAATTATGTTACATAAGTAATATAAAAGTTTACCTTGGAACCTGTCATCAGATATGAATCACCCCCTAAAGGGCTAATGTACTTCATAAGGGATATATCTGTACTATGACCAGTAAAAGTCCTTAAAAGCTCCTTGCTTGTTGCATTCCACATTTTCACATTTTTCGAGGCTGTTAAAATATTTTCACTTTCTGGTATTGCTAATATTGAAGTGATTAATTCATTTCCACCTTTCCATTTGCTAAAATTGAATATAATTTTTCAAACAGGGCAAATATAAGTTTGATAAATGAAAACAACCTTTTTAATGTTTTCTTTCTTAAATTCCATTGTAAAATCTCTTGATCAGCACCTGAATAAAGCAAACTACCGTCTACAGTAGACAGACAGTTAATTTGTAGGTGTGTATTACTATCTATAGTATAATCTACGCCAGCTTTTGATAGAGAATAAACTAGAATGAGGCCAGATGTTGTTCCTAAAACTATACTAGGTGCTAAACTTGGATCTTCTTTGCGTTTTTTCTTTTTCGGTGAAGGTGATCCCTAAAATTCATAGTTATACATTACACGTACTAAAAATTCTCTCAAAACTATTTTAAAATCTTACTTTGTTAACAGTGTTTTGATAGTGCGGCAGAAACTGTAGACAAGTGCACGGCGTATTTAAATGAAAATCCGGGGTAAATTCTTGCTCGAAGGAGCTGGACACTGTATTCCATATTTTAAGTTTACCATCAGTTGAAATCTGAGCGAAATATTTTCCATTTTCACTAAATTGTGAATCCATTTCTACACTCTACACGCTTATAAGAATAACATAACCTTAATGTTTTGTGAGGTTATAGTAGTAGTATATTAGTTTAATGGCCACAGCTGCCAGGGCTATCCGGCCGGATGGTAGAATTAACTACCTACGGTTGAGCGTTTATATAGATGATGACACACAGACGAGGATCGCTATAAAGCGAGCCTGGGAAATCCCATACCCCGACTGTTGAGTTGAAGAAAATGTTGGCAAAGGAAGATCCTGCAAAATAAACAAATTTAATAACAATTTCATTTAAAATGTGAAAGATTAATTCCACAACTATCTAAGAATTCGCCTATAATATTAACTACAATTGGATGAGTATGCAAAGCGGAGGTAAAATTATGAGGGGATGTTTTGTAAAAGCCAATAAGTGATTTATATAGTTTATCTACTAAAGCGGGAAATTTATTGCATTCAAAAAAGATGTGGTTTAACGTTCCAATTTCTCCTCACTCACATAAGGAATCTGCATTTACACCTATACGATGTAAATGGGACGGAATTAGACAATATCCGCTTCTTAATCTGAAGAAGGTTGTCAATCTTTTCTTTGTAAAATCTTTACATGATCTAAACCATATGCTTTTGTAGGGAAAAGTAACAATTTCTGCATAATTTGTCCCTTTTGTACAAGAAATCTCCTTCCATCTGCCTTTCCATAACGACCAAAACTTTTCCTTAAGAATTGGAATAAAATCAGTAAACCAACATTTAATCTCAGCATCTCGACCATCTGTCTTTCCAATATTTGCTAATTGATCAGCTTTATCGTTGCCTAAAATATTCGTGTGACTGGGTAGCCATACCAATGAAATTCGAAATTGTTTTTCTCTTAACTCAAATAGTTTACGTTTTGTAGCAAATGTAATTTGACTGTCCTTAAAATTAGGATAAGCTGCTAATGCTCGTAAAGCACTTTCACTATCACTAAAAATTACAGAATCCTCCAATTCTTTGCTTTCAATTACATTCAATGCCATCATAATAGCAACATTTCTCCAACAAATATGGAAGCATATCCAGGAATCATATAGGTGGCTTCCAAATTTAAATCCGGGCAAAATATACCCACTCCAACATTTTTATTTACTTCCTTAGAAGCGTCCGTAAAAAACTTAATTTTTTGTTTAAATTTTAACTCAATAACTTCTCTAAATTTAATAGAATTATTTTCACTCTTATTTAAATCCAATCTTAAATATTCATTTTTACTAAAATAAAGAGGAAACTTATAATAATGATGCATATTAACAACATCAACATCTTGAACATGAGGAAAAATTTGATCAATGCCTTCAATAAGAGGAGGAACATGATAATATCTTGACCAAAAACCAAATGATTGATTATATGCCCCATAAGCTTCTGTAACAGACTGAATAATGGGATTATCCTGAATAGAGAATGCTTTTAAAAGCAATTTAGTGGCCAAAAAATTACGTCTAATATTAAGGGGAAGTTCTGCCGATTCTGATAAAATGATATTAGTTGGACAGGAACGCATAAACCCTAAACAAATGCGTAAGGCTTGAAAATGAACTTTATCAAGTTTTTCTAATAACTTTTTAGAACATTTAGCTAATAATATACTACCATAATCTAAATGTGACCGAATATAGGACTTAAAAAAATTTAACATAGTAATTGGATGTCCCCCCCACCAGGTTTTACAAAAATATCTCATTAAATTAATACCCTTAGTAGCTTTAGAACACATAGCCTCAATTTGATGATTCCAAGAAAACCGATTATCAATAAAAATACCCAAATATTTAACATATTCAACCCATCTAATAACATGATTTTGAAATTTAATATCTGGTAAAATACGATTATAAAATTTTCTTTGAATTAAAATACAGGAAGATTTTTCAGGAGAAAAACTCATTTCATTTAATCTCGCCCATTCCTCAAGACTGTCCAATGTAACATTTAATTTATTAACTATCAAATCTATATCATAACCTTGAGCCAGGAGAGCAATATCATCAGCATATTGAATTAATTTAACATCATCCCCAATAAAGTCACTAACATTATTAATATAAATATTAAATAAAATTGGAGCTAAAGGAGATCCTTGTGCTAAACCCTTATTAGTAAAACCAGGACCAATCAATTTTTTTGAAAAATTATCAACAATATAAATTTTCCTGTTGGTATGTATCTCTTTAATGTATTTACAAATATTCTCTTCAATACCCAATTCAGCTAATTTACGAATCAAAATAGAAATATTAACTTTATCATATGCATTTTTCATATCTAAAAAAACAATTACTGAAAATTTATTATATGAGAGTCCAGAAATTATCGATGAACATAAAGAAGTTAATGCTTCAAAAACTCCTTTACCTTTTCTAAACCCAAACTGAGAATCACTGAGAATTTTGTGGTTTTCCACATACCAATCCAATCTACATTTCACTATATCTTCCATAATTTTCCCTATGCAAGATGTGAGAGTAATTGGCCTGTAACCGCTAATATTATTTAAATTTTTATTAGGTTTAGGAATTGGACAAACTAATCCTGTTTTCCAATCGTCTGGAATTAATTCTGAATGATAAAGAACTTGATTAAAGAAGTACACTAAAAATTTAATATGATTCAAAGGAAGATTATTGATCATGGAATAAGTTATTAGATCAATGCCTGGAGCAGAATCTCTCTGCTTTCTAAATATGGCAACCTGTGTCTCCTCAAGAGAAATATTAGAACTCTGACACTTTTGAAATAAAATGTCAGGATCTACATCTGGAATAATTGGGGGCGCTAAAAGGGCAAGCATATCTTCAGCAATGGAACAATTCAAAGGTTTTCTTAACGAAATTTGATTAATTGATTTTGAAAAACGTTTTATTTTACACCAAACCTCATTAATAGGTGTTAATGGAGATAGACTACTACAATAATTATTAAAACTTAACTTTCGTTTTTCTCTGAGAACTTTTCGACATTGTGCTCTAGCCTTTCGAAAAAGTATATAATTCTTCTCCGTAAACTGTCTTTTAAACGTCTTAAATGCTGCTCGTTTACTTTCCCAGGCTATATCACAATCTTTATCCCACCAAGGATTACCTAGTCTCTTTTCTTTCTTATTTACCGGAATTGACTTGTTGGCCGCATTTTTAATCTGCTGAACAAAATGATGATAAGACAAACTGTTACTTTGACCATCATACTCCGTCAAGCAATCATAAAACAAAGGCCAATTAGCTTTCTTAGTATTGTATCTATTTAAAAAATTATTGTTATTTAAAAGCATTGATACATTCTTGCAAAGAATGGGAAGATGATCGCTCATACCTATATAATCTGACAAAACCTCAAACGAATAATCTTGTAGTAATGAATTATTTCCCAGAATTAAATCTGGAACACTTTTATGCTGATTGGGAGGAGTAATCCGCGTGGCATCTCCATTATTCAAAAAAGTCAAATTATGAGTTTCCAATATGTCAGTAAGAATAAAACCATTGCTATTATTAACATCTGAACCCCACGCCATGTGTTGGGCATTAAAATCTCCCATTAACATTAACTTTTTCACCCCAACCCCTGCATAAGCAGTCAGATGAGTGAAAAAATTTTTAGGTAAATTTGAATCTGGCGGATTATAAATTAATGCAAGATAAAACATTTCTAACTCAATAATTTTATGTTGAAATTTTGCTGGAACTGAAATATTGCTTATATCAACTAAATTAAATGGAATCGAATCCCTGATTAAAAAGGCAATGCCACCTTTTCCATCATCTCTATCTGCCCTCAAGCAAACATAACCCAAAATATTAAACGAATTATTTCTATTTAGCCATGTCTCATTTAATCCAATAATATCAGGACTAAAATCTCTTATGATATTCATTAAGGTATCTCTGTTAGACAAAACACTTCTAATATTCCATAAAATAATAATCATATATAAATATTAAACATTATAAAAAATAACAAAATTAAACCTGACTGGACATAAATAAGAGTAAATAACCATAAAATAATAAAGTAAATATAACATGTAAGAATTTAAAAAATAAAGTTTTTATATGGCTCTTTTTGACTTCTTTGTAATATGTTTATCTTTAGTTTTAACATTTGTATCATTTATCAACTTTCTTAAACTTGAACTATCTACAAAACTTTCTTGAGACTGAACAATATTTTGGCTAGATGATTCTAAACTAAAATTGGATGACTCTCCAACCTCCATAGATGCATCTATATTTTCATCAATTTTGGATTTATTTTCAGATTGTGATAAATTATTTAAAATTGGACTGGATGATAATCTAGCCGAATCAGGAAAAAGGATGTCTTTATAAGATATTTTGGTTTGTATCCTCTGTGAAACGGGAGAACGAGGTCTACTTTTCTTTAAGGTAGAAATATAATGATGCTTCTTTACAGATCTAGGGACAGACAAATTAACTAAAGTCTCGGGAAAATGCTGACTATCTGGAGAAGAAACGTGTTCCTTTGGAAATAATTTATTTGCTTCAAAAAAAGATATGTTATGCTTAGCCATCGCATCATTAATCATAAATTGCCTTTTAAATTCTTTGCATTCCTTGTTAGTGGGATAATGATTTTCTTTACAATTAATACATTTAATTTCTAATTGATTTAAAGAACATCTATCATCATCTTCATGAGTATCACTACACTTAATACATCTTTTCCTACTCCTACATTGCAGAATTCTATGTCCAAATCTGTAGCAATTATGACATATAATTACTGGAATTTTATAAGTATGAATTTCGCGTAAAACATTGAACAATTCCAAATCCAAAGGAACTTGATTACCTTTAAATGTAATAATAAAGGAATTAGTCCTTTTCCTTGTCATGGTATTATCTTCATTTCGAGATCTTTTATAAATTCTACGGGCATTTAAAATTTTGATTCTGGAATTACCCCTTATACCTAGTCCATAATTAATAATATCTTCTTCATATATATCATCACCCATGTTCCACACTACACCTCTACAAGTGATCATCCTGGGAGGAATAGTAATTACCCAATTTTTATTTAAAATTTCTTTATTATTGACAAATGAATTAGCTTGTTCAGGAGTATTAAAATATATGCCCATTCTATTTCTCCCTTTACTTTCGATTTTTTTAATTCCCTCAATTTTGTTTTCAAATAAATATTTTCCAACATTCATCGGATGAAGGGAACGTTCACCTTGGATAACTGCAAGGAAGGGAGGAAAAGCAGAAATATCATACTCTGAAATTTTATTTGTATATTTCCTAATATTAAAAAAACATTGAGAAATTTCTTGCTGTACTTCAACATCATCTATAAATTTATTTCTAATTCCATAAAGTTCCTCTTCCAGGTGCTTAATGACATTTACGGGTATTTCTTGACATGTACCTTTTGAAAAGCTCAAAATTAAATTGTAATTTTGGGGCGATAAAATATGGGCTAATTTTCGAACGAAATCATTAGGAGGACCCGTAGGCCCCCCTTCCCCATTTAGCATAGGATCAGGAACGATCAGGAAGGGTCAGCAGGATTTTAAGGCTAGGATTATATAAGCAAAAAACTAAAACACTTAAATGAAAATCCGGGGTAAATTCTTGCTCGAAGGAGCTGGACACTGTATTCCATATTTTAAGTTTACCATCAGTTGAAATCTGAGCGAAATATTTTCCATTTTCACTAAATTGTGAATCCATTTCTACACTCTACACGCTTATAAGAATAACATAACCTTAATGTTTTGTGAGGTTATGTATTAAACTGAAAACAGAAAACGACTTTACCGACTTTCTTCTTTTTAAAAACTTGGATTTTTAAGGAGTATTAATTATTAAAAACTCTAAAATTTGAGTAATAAAAACAAATATCTGGTAACTAGCATATTAAGGCTTAAATATATTGTTTTAAAAGTTCAAGTAGGATATAATATCCCATAAAAATCTGCTTTTTAGGATTTTTTCATCACGGTATTTAGTGCCTGCTTCTCTGGTGCCTGCTTTAGAAAATGAAGAAATGAAGAATGCTTTGACAAATGACAGCAAATGACAGATTTCATATTGTCAATATTTGTCAACAAAAGGTTGTGTTGGCAAAGTAATTTTAAAAATATTTTTTAATAAGTTTATTTAAATGTAATGTCATTCGTTTTTTTCAACAAATTTACATACAACGAGGAAAAATGTCGAATTGGTTAAATCTTAACGA
The DNA here is from genome assembly GCF_002938485.1 of Sitophilus oryzae. Taxonomy (NCBI): domain Eukaryota; kingdom Metazoa; phylum Arthropoda; class Insecta; order Coleoptera; family Curculionidae; genus Sitophilus; species Sitophilus oryzae. Next base: position 1,567,047 of record NW_022147208.1, read on the forward strand.
GAGCTTGAGCAATTTAAAAGGCCAAATATCGAATTTTGCCAACAATGTTTTGGCTGAATCTGAGGAAGGTGAGATACGTGTCTTATCGTTATTTTAAAATTTGGGACGTTTAAAAATACCTAATATTTATTTATAAAGGCACTTTAATTATGTGTTTATTTCAATTTTAGGAGTACAGTCGCCAAATGAGGAATACGAAAGTTTAAAAAGGATCTGTGCTGAAAAAGATCACCAAGTAAGTTCATAAACACGCTATTCAATATACAATAGCTGCACTGTATCAACGACCTGCGTTACTGTATAATAAATATGGAATTACAACAATATTAAATAAATTATTGTAGGTGCATAAACCTTGAACTTTAGTATCGCAGCATTTATGCATGTGTATTTCCTAATGCACAGCGAAATTAGTTAGTTTTACAATGCAGTTATTATAAATGGTTTCGTCGCTAACAACTACACGTAAACTAGAGTTTTTTTTTTTATATTTTAGATAGAAAATTTAAAGAAAATTAATAGTGAATTGCAGAAATCATCACAGGTAAGTTTTTTCTTTATATATTTAAAGTGTGATTGATCGCATGTGTTTTTAGAAATAATTTTATTAATTAATATAGATTTTTTATAGTAATTTCATTGCCAATAAAATTATGAAATTGTACAGGTTATGTGTAGAACGGGTGTGGGATTTTTTTCGTATGAAATTATTACACAGATCTACTTATTGTTAAATATTCTTTTTACACACAGATGGCAGTATAAGCACTGAATTTACTCCATTTTAGAAACATTTTTTGTCTTTTTAGGGTTCAGTACCCAAAGGGTAAAAACGGGAACCCTATTACTTGACTTCGCTGTCCGTCCGTCCGTCTGTCACAAAGGTCTATCTTATGAACCGTTATAGCTAGACAGTTGAAATTTTTACAGATAATGTATCTATGTTGCCGCTATAAGAACAAATACTAAAAACAGAATTAAATAAATGTTTATAAATAAAAAAGTACTTGCACTAACCATTATCTTTTAAGTAAGAATTTTACATAGAATCTTTCAAGTCCTCGGTGGCCGCGTGGTTAAAGTATTAGGACTTTACGCTGCTATGACGTTCGAGCCGTAGTAAGCAGTTCGAATCCTAGTCAAGGCGGCTTTTTTTTAATCGTTTTTTTTTTAATTTTTACATATTTCTACATATTTATTTTTACTTTTTACATATTTATTATTGATTAATACAATATTTAGTAATGTGTTTCTTCATTTTTTTTTTAAATTATACGCACATTCAGAATTTCAGCTAAATCGGAAAAAAGTCTATAATAATAATACCATATGATCGAGAAAAAACGGCGTCAGCGATGGCTATGAAATGAAGATCGCTGTCATTTTATATGTAAATTTATATGGGAAATGTCATTGATGTTCATTTCCCAGCCAACTGGACGCCGTTTTTTTTTCGATCATACGGTACATATAGTGTCTATATGTTGTATGGTACGGAACCCTTCGTGCGCGAGTCCGACTCGCACTTGACCAATTTTTTTGCTAGAAAAACGATTTGTTTTACATTGTCTGTTACCTATTCATATACATTTTAAAAAATTAATATTTACATTGATAATGCACTTTTTATCAGCTTACATAGCACTAAAATTTTATCTTTAAATGGACTTGCTATATTTTAGGTCAAGCTTGTTAAATGTATAATGTTTTACTATAAGGATTTTAAATTTGCTGCTTTCAAGGAAATATTAAGCGTTGTTCTTTGTGTTTTGTTTAATTCGCAATATTATTAATATATACTTTGTTTAAAATGATTGGCTAAGTAAATTATTTTTTTCTTCTTAATTGTGTATTTTTAGCGGTTTAGGAGTTATGACAATTTTTTTATTAATAGCATATAAGGATTTTCAGATAAGATATCTAGTTTTATCTACCTTAAATACATTATTGTGTTATATTAACGGTTGTGGGTAATGCAGGTTTGTATTGGGATTTATTTAAAGAGAATTGAAAATTACCTGAAATCAATTTGTGTTTCAGCTCTTGTTATAATCATATTTATTTTAATAACATATATATTATTTGCTCATTACTTTACATAATAAGCAATTAGGCTTTATACATATGAAAACAAAAGAAATTAAATACAAATATTTTTTTTTGGATTTAAATATAACAATTATTATAATAAATACCAATATACAAATTTTAATCGGTATTAAACGTGCTATACAATTTTACTAACAAGAGAAAAAAGTCAGTGGCGTACAAGTTTTTTTAGACAAATATTCCTGTAATAACCCATATGCACGTCCTTGGTGTCGACGCTTCTTTACACTTATAGTAACTTTTATGTGGAAATCATTTACGTGGAGATACACAATTTTTTTGTGTATCAAAAAATTAATTTTTATGCATAGTAATAACATCAGAGTTATTACGAAAATATTTTTTTAGAAAATTGTACCACCCTGTGTCTCAAAAGTCAAGATGCTTAACACATACATTAGGCCGGGGCGAAAAAAAAATTTTGGATTTTTATCTTGTCATACTTTTAAAAGTGTGTGGAACTGATTAAAACTTAAATTGCTTCACTGATTTTAAATCAGTGATACTTCTTCTCAGCCATGTGTGTCTCGAAATCCTCCAAATAATCCGCCTTGGATTATTCCTCCTCCCGTAGTATGCAAATCATTGTTAGTACATTTGCAAATCATTGTTGTACAAATGAGCCAGGTACAGACAAACGTTCTGTACCTGGCTCATTTATGAGAATCAAATTTGCTGAAATATCATCCAAATACAATCCTGAAAACATAATTTATACTGACGGTTCAGTAACAAGTGTTCACACTGGTTGTGCTTTTGTCCACAGAGAAATACATAGTCAATTCCGATTACATCCCTACAATGATATATTAAATGCAGAACTTCTAGCCATTAAGGAGGCTCTAATATATATTGTTTCTTGTCCTCGGGCTTCTTGGCTGATATGCTAGCCTAGGTTCCAATATATCTGTATTGTGGATCCCTAGCCATGTGGGCATTACCGGTAATGAAAGCGCTGATCATTACGCAAAACATGCACGTCTAAACGGTACAGATAAGTTATCAGTTTATTCCACGGGTTGTCTGCTCACAAAAATCGCCCGACTGTGCAAATCCCTGGTTCAACTGAAGTGGGATGAAGATCCCAGAAGTGGAGGAACCTAAAGGTGCGTATTCATTATCCGAACGAACGAACGAACGAACGAATGAAAGTGCGGTATATTTAGACGGGGGCCGAACGCATGCGGCCGTTCGTTCGTTCGTTCGCTCGACCATCCGTTTCGAGTCGGTACATCAAAGGCGTTCGCCAACAAATGCCTCCGGTCTTCTCGTGCGGTCCTATCGTGCGGTCCCCGTCCATACCACTAGCGTACATTCGTTCGTTCGTTCGTTCGTTCGTGCGGATAATGAATACGCACCTTAACAAACTCTGGAATGTCAAAAAGACATTCTTCTGTGGTTTCTCCACATCGAGTCATGATCGTCGCAAAGCCGTAGTAATTAACAGACTCATGTTAGGGCATTGTAAGTTTTCTCATCAATTTTTGCTTAAGGGCCAATCACCGCCTCTATGTGATAAATGTAGTAATCCTTTAACTGTCAAACATATCCTTAAGGAATGTAGTCAGTTAATTAACCTAAGAGAGGCCTGCAATCTTTCGTCAGACATGTCAGTTATTTTTTCTACAAGTGAGCAACCAAAACTTTTTGATTTTCTGGAAAGATCGGGATATATATCTAAAATATAGGTATCTAAAAAGCTACATTTTGGTTTAAAGCAACCAATTACTAATTAAATTGTACATATTTTTACATTTTATTGTTTTATTCTATGTTGTTCTGTACCATTTACTTTATTTTTACAAAATCAATGTCTGTACTGTTAACATATACAATCTGTCTATAAACGTGTTGTTTAGTTTTTACTTTTTGTCAAATATTGTACCGAACTAAAGTAGAGGATGATACGCCGCTAAATAGCCTTTGATGCTGATGCGGCTTGAAAGCTAAAATTTCTTTCTTTCTTTCAGTGATACTTTTCTGACCGAAACATTGTGTAAGCAAAATAAATAAAGACAATGGAAGTCCGAAACTCTTTTAGTTTTAATACTGAATGATTGTCTACCACATTCAAAGTAACGTAGGAATTTTCATATTGGAGCTTTTTCGGAAACTGTGTCGCCCTGTTTTAAATCGACGTTAGTTAACGTTGACACCCTGTATACTCCGACCCTGTACTCTGTACTGTAAATATCGATCAGACATATATCATCTATACTAAATAGACATTTTGTTGAGCCCAAAAAATTATAGTAAGGCTACGGGCACTCGCGCGCTCACGTAGGAAACACATATTAAACATTCTTATCGAGAGCAAACAGCAGATGTTGGTTGAGGCAGATAAACTGATAAGCTAACCCGAAAAATAATAACAAAACGGGACTGAGCCCGTTTTGTTTGGTTTAGCTCGGAAGGGAGGTACTTATATAGGTGTATATCACCTCGCCAAAAAAAAATCAATAAGCTGTACAATTTACCAAAGAATATTATATCACACCACTGACACCACGCTATATTCATTAGATTTACTAAGAAATAATATTTTGGCTAATTATTTAACTACTAGCGTGTACCCGCTACTTCGTTCGCGTCGAATTAATCAGTTCTAATAGTGATGTTAAAGCAAAGCAAGAATTTCCATTAACATACAAACTGGATAAAATTTTCTCACATTTTTGTCAGCAAGAGAAAAAAACAATATGGCGATATTATTATATAACTTGGTAATATTTGAGGGGTAGTTTCATCTCGTTGGAATTTGACTTTCGAAAAATCCGTTTGCCAAAAATAAGCTTTTACGTCAAGCACTTTAAGCAGAATCGTGGTTAATCAATTACCCAACTTTATGGAACACCCTGTATGATTTTTAAAAAATTTCAAAATATGTAAAAAACAAAATAAATTATGCGTGTCCAATCGTTTTCCTGAAAGACTAACCGTTTTTTAAATAACAAATATTGTAATATTTGAGGGGCGTTTTTACCCTCTTGGAATTTGAGATTCGAGAAACCCCTCCTTATCGAACCTCACCCCACAGTCAATCCGTTTGCCAAAAATCAGCTTTAAACGAGTATAGTCAAGCAGTTTAAGCAGAATCGTGATTACACATTGGTCATATTTTATGAAACACCCCGTATAAATTTTTAAAGAAACTTAAAATATGTAAAACAACAAAATAAAATATACGTGTTTAAGAGTTTTTCCGAAAAACTCACCGGTTTTTAAATATTCTAATATTTGAGGGGTGGTTTCACCCCCTTAGAATTCGAGTTTCGAAAAATCCCTTCTTATCGAACCTCTACACCCTAAAATCAATCCGTTTTCCAAAAATCAGCTTTTTACGTCAAGCATTTTAAGCAGGATCGTGATTAATCAATGACCAGATTTTTCGAAACACCCTATATACATTTTTAAAAAATCTTAAAATATGTAAAAAACAAAATAAAATATACGTGTTTAAGCGTTATTTTCGGAAACTTGACCGTTTTTTAAATCAAAAATATTGTAATATTTGAGGGGTGGTTTCACCCCCTTGGAACTGGAATTTTGAAAAATCCCTTCTTATCATTTTTTGGCAGACGGATTGACTGTGAGGTGTAGAGGTTCGATAAGGAGGGATTTCTCGAATCTCAAATTCCAAGAGGGTGAAAAGCCCCTCAAATATTACAATATTTGTTATTTAAAAAACGGTTAGTCTTTTCAGGAAAACGCTTGGACACGCATAATTTATTTTGTTTTTTTACATATTTTGAATTTTTTTAAAAAATCATACAGGGTGTTCCAAAAAGTTGGGTAATTGATTAACCACGATTCTGCCTGGCGTAAAAAGCTTATTTTTGGCAAACGGATTTTTCGAAAGTCAAATTCCAACGAGATGAAACTACCCCTCAAATATTACCAAGTTATATAATAATATCGCCATATTGTTTTTTCTCATGCTGACATATATGTGTGAAAATTTTATCCAGTTTGTATGTTAATGGAAATTCTTGCTTTGCTTTATCATCACCATTACAAATGATTAATTCGACGCGAACGAAGTCGCGGGTAATTATTATATTTTTATTATTTTTTACTAGACTAGATATTTTTCTCTTATCATTTGACGCTTTTATTCCGTTCTGATAACGGTGGAAACTTATTGATTTCTACCTAATTAATCCGGTCTTTTTTTAAACATTATCTACCATTTTCCACCCCCTACTTAACCCCGTTCAAACAGATAACAATATAATTTTCCAATCTTATCGAGGGGTTTCCATGGCAACTTCCACAGCCCTATAAATATATTAGTAGCTCTCCATTTTTGCCATTTTCCATTAAGTAGGTGTGACATGTTCATAAAGCGGGGGCCTAACAAAAGGTAAGATAAGATCTTTTTAATTTTTTTCTTTAAGGAAAAGTTAAGAGTTTTTATTTTTAAAACTCTTTTTTTTCATAGTCTTTTGTATATCAATGTTTTACGATTAAGGCTATTTCTAGGTGTTCTTTCTTTTTAAAAGATATTCCAGTTTTTGGAAGTAAGTGTCTGTCAATTTTCTTATTCATTTTAAATGGAACCCCATTATACAGGGTGGTCCGAATTAAATTCTGGAAACTTCAGTTACCTACATAATCTTCAAGTAAAAATAAGTAAAAAAGTTCATATAAATATAGTGTCCTAAAATGCTTCCTTTCGGAGATACAGATGTAGGGTGTAGAAGTTTCATTTTTATTTCGAGTTTTTCCAAAAAACGTCTGAACCAACATAGATATTTGGATGAAAATTGGTGTCTGAGAGAAAAAATATACAGGGTCCGGCAATAGTAGCTCCTATAATAAAAACTTAGGATTTTTTTTAAGTACAAACCTAATGTACATGGATGTATTTTAGGAAAATATTTTTTCTTCTACAGGATGGCTCAAAAAAGTGATTGCACGGGATGATAAATGAAACACCCTGTATATTATTGCATTTTTGGCTTATCGCTTTGCATAATTCTAAGCTATTATTAAATATTTTTTGATAGTTTAAGAGTTTTTAGTAAATAAAAAAGTATTGGGGATACAACAAATTTCCTGAATTCAAAACTACCGGGTGCGTCTCAAATGTGGCTCACCCCTATAACTTTTTTATTTTTTCAGATAAATAAACGAGATTTGGTGTGTTAGTATATGACATAAATTAGGATTGATTGGTATATTCAATTGTTCTTGGTCACTTCCGGTTTCACCGGAAATGACTACAACTTTTGATTTTTAAATGGCACTCTCGGTATTTTTTTACTTTATTCGATAGAAAATGACATTTTGAATAGAATGACATATCATATGTCAAATTTTGACATTCTCACTTAATAAAAAATTGTATTTTAAAATTCAATCTAGGGTGCCATGGCTATGTTAAAAACACTAATTCTTCACCAAGAAGCCTTGGAAAAATAGATTCGATCGCCTAATGTTTTTAGTATCTTGTCCTGGCCAGTTAGAAAATGCTCTAATCGTATTTTTAATCATATCTCAATTTTTTCAAATGGAACGAGGGTGGGTCATTAGCATATTTGGAAAAAGCATTTTTTTACGAATAATTTGATACCACACACTTTTACCACTACCCCGGTATTTCAAGTCAAATTTTCGTTACGAACCGCAAGTTTTAATTTCAAATAAACCATATGCGAAAATGTCAAAAGTTGACATATGATATATCTATCGAATGAAGTAAAGAAATACCGGGGGTGCCATTTAAAAATCAAAAGTTGTAGTCATTTCCGGTGAAACCGGAAGTGACCGAAAACAATTGAATACGTCAACCAATCCTAATTTATGTCATATACTAACATACCAAATCTAGTTTTTTTAACTATAAAAATAAAAAAGTTATAGGGGTGAGCCACTTTTGAGACGCACCCGGTATACTAGATATTTACTATAGTTGGTCTGTACTTACTTTGCTATAAATATCGTACTCTTAAACCATACAGAATGTTCAAAATTCTATGCCAAACTTTCTAAACTATAAAATAATTTTCATGGTTTTTTAAATGGAACACCCCGTATATTATTTCTTTGTTTGATAACGAATTAATAAATGAACATTTTTTGTATTTAAAGTATTTTAAAATTTTAGCGATTTCGCAAATATTCTCGGATTTATTACATATTATAGCTCTTAACGGTAAAATACTAGATAAAAATCATTATACAGGGTGTTTTAAAAAAATGTGCCATTTCTCGTGGGGAGATTCCTTACGTAAAAATTTATAATGAAATGTTGAGGCTAAAAGTTGCTATAAATGCGACATATTTTAAAGCTAGAAAAGTGTCGACATATTCACCAGGGACGTGCAGGGAGTTATCACTGGAATATTTTTCTAAAAATAGCGAAATAGTGTAAGCAGTTTAATGCCGATTAAAAGTTGTCTCTTGATATTTTGTCGATTTCGGCCTCCTTGATGAGATAAACGCAATTTTATTAATTTGCCTTGATTCAAGTCTAATAGCAACCTTTAAAAAAATTAATATCATTAACTTGCGAAAGTTTTAAATGAATACTCATTGATTCCTTATCAAAAAATATGAAAACAAGTTTCTATAAACATGGGTATGGAAATGCATAGTTTTTCAGGATAGGACTTTTTAAAATAAGGTTTTTTGTAATTATCTTAAATACCATCATTTTTTTTTATTTGAAATTGCTGTAGGTTGGACTAACAGTAATAATATTTAATAATAAATTATGTAAAATCGAGGGTAAAATATATAATTTATTAATTTTATTTTTATTTTAATTTTGTTAATTGTAACTAATAAAATTGCGTTTATCTCATCAAGGAAGCCGAATTCGACAAAATATCAAGAGATAACTTTTAATTGGCATTAAACGGCCTACATAATTTTGATACCAAAGAAAAAAGTCAATGGCGCACGTGTTTTTTAAATATTCCTGTGATAACCCATATGCACGTCCCTGATGAATTTATCGACACTTTTTTGGCGCTTATAGTAACTTTTACCTTCAAAATTTCATTCGAATCATTAAAAGTACTTGGAAGAAAATTATAATAAATGGAAAAAAAAATAAAGATTTTCACACCCTGTAGCTACGAAACAAAGCAGAATCGGACCTATGTTAATATGAAAAATAAATCTTATTTTTACGTGAGGAATCTCCCCACGAGAGATGTTTTTAAAACAGCCTGTAAGTGTAAAGAAGAATGAAACTTCTACACCCTGTATCTCCGAAACGAAACATTTTAGGACAAAAATTTATACGAACTTTTTTACTTATTTTTAACTGCAGAATGCACTGCCGAAGTTTCCCGGTTACAGTTCGGACCACCCTGTATATTATATCGTTAATAATATTTTACAAAATGCATGAGCAAGAACTATGCAGCGAGACTATACGAGTATCTCACAAGAACTGATGACCAGAGAAAATTAATCATTCGCTGACGCTTGCGTATGCATTTTCTCGGAACGGCAGTATTTTGTTGCTAGATATTGCGTTACTCGGAAACCGCAAAACGCATCTGCATTCTGCATTATTAAAAAATTGTACTGATTTTTATATTAGTAAATTTAAACCAAAACAAATTTAAAAAAATTAGCTTTTAAAACGTTAACTAGAAAAGCTAAAGCCTCCTCTACACGTAACGTTTTACAGTGAGTACAGTGATATATAATTTATAAGGTTTTGTAACAAACTGTTCGCTATTTTATGGCAAATGCTGAAGCTCTGCAAACCTTAATCAAGCCTTAATCAAAGCACGTGTGTTTGGAATATAAAAACTTGAAAATTTAGTTCTTAAAAGAACTGTTTGTGCTTAAAAGTATACTTTTTAAAAAAAGACTATGAAAATCGATAAAAAACGAGAATTACTCCCAAAGATTCAACGACAACACGATATTATACAAAATAATGACCGACATTATGATAATTATCAAATAATAAACGACAACGTTGCTGATCGCGGCACGATGTGACAAACATGGCGATAATAAAAATCGCTTTAAACCAGGGTTGGAAAAAATCATTATTTTTTTTTAAAAAATTAAAAAAATCAGATTTTTTAAATATTTAAATCAGTTTTTTTTAATGTAAATCGGATTTTTTTGATTTTAATTAAAAACATTATTTAAATCGGATTTCCAAATGACTAGGACTTATTTCCAATTAAAGTCCTATCCTAAATGGCTAAATATTTTTTATAACTCTGTCCGATACTGATAACATTAACAATTCTACGGCGCGTGTCATTCTTCCACATCGGTCACCAATATATTCAATATATTCCGCAAAAAAGTCGCTCGCTTCAGATCAAAAGGATTTTTTCAAACGTCTCAAAAGTATTAATTTTTGTAATTTTAACGTCTAGGCATAAAAGTAAAGGACTGTTACGCCTAAGCACAAAAGTACAAAAATATATTATTAAACTGATATTAAGTGTCAAATTCAACGAGAGTACAAATAATTGTTGCTCGATTACTGCTTATATTATTTGCAATGTTTGATATTGATTAAAAAATTATTTGTAATGTTTAAAAAAATGTTCTATTTAGAGTAAAAATTTACTTTTTGTGCCTCACTCTAGTCGGAATAGATGGTCCTACAAAGGTCGAGACTAGATAGGCTAGACGGTATAATTTTTACTCCTAATAAAACAATACTCTATTGTTCGGAAATAGTCTTAAGTCGAGACTGATGTATAATCTAATGCCAAAGTTAAAGTACTTACTGCAGATCAAAATTTCGGTAGGAATTTGGAAACATACAACCGTTTCAACAAAAAATAAACCAACATATTTTCTGACAACGATTGTAGATTCTCGGGAATGAAGATATAGTCTCTATATTAGAAGAACCTAGTTCTGCACTAGACTTAGCAAATGATATGTATTCGAACAGCGAATGTTTGTCACTTATACATAAATTTTAAAATAAATCCCTACGTTTAGCGGTCTAATACGAAATTACTTCAAAAATCGGTCCAACATTTGAATTGATGAATAGATATTTTTATATGTTTTATAACATTTACAATTATTTTTTGATTTATTATCTGTTATATCTGATATAGAAATATTTTTTATAGTTTTCTAGGACACATTTTTACAACTTTTACAGTTATTTTTTTATTTATTATAAAGTTTCAATAAAATAATTTTTTTGATTTAAATCACATGTTAAAATTAAAAAAATCACTTAATTTAAATCGCGATTTAAATCATGCCAACCCTGCTTTAAACTAATGTTTGCAGCTTTAGTTTCTCGATATCTTAAATTATACAACAAATTTAAACATTTTTGCCAAAATTGAATTTAGTCAGGTTTATAGGCTTTAGTGTCAATTTCAATATGATTGATGACGTGCATCGGAAAATGTTTTGCGATTATCGTAGAATAGTCATTGTGCATGCTTACCTGAACAATTTAATCCGCACAGGCAAACCCGTCAAGAAATGCGACGTGTATGCGGACCTTTAGATAAGCAAAATCGTACCGTTTTGGCCTGATCCCATTGCCATTCCCAGGCAATTATTTGTTTATGAGATTAGGAATAAATTTTATGTCAGTTGTGACATATCTACTGGATCCACACATTGGGTAAATAACTTTCCCATACCTCTTTATCATTATAAAAATACAGATTTCGGTATCTAACGTTTATTTTAATATATTTCACGAATTGCACATTTATAGTCTTGCGTTTCACCAGCTTATAAAATAATTTTTTAGCCTAAATTGGTATTTTTACATTTCTTTTTTCCTACCAATACTTTTTATATTTTTGACAGTCCGCCAGGGTTGGGTAGGTAGAAAATTTTATATTTTCTACCGTATTTTCTACATCTACAGAACTCGCGTCTTGTGTGTTACAGCCTTGAATTTTTACTTCCATCGCGCGTAAAGAAGTTTCACTTCAAAAATGTGTGTGCTATTTTTTTGCCGCCATGTCTGTGTTCGCCATTGGTAGACTCAAAATTTGGTTACTTATTTTTTTTGTCGCCCGATTTTCTTTTGTGGACCTGAAAATTGTCAAGTGAGATAATTTTTTTTTTTCAAACGTCATAAAATTATCAATTTTTGCGACGTGATTGACAATATAAAAAAGCCGGAGTCTCATGCATCCGAAATCCGATGGTACGACATCCGAAATTTGAAGTTATCGTGTGAAATAAAAAAGCCTGTTACATATATCCGAAAGTTCGTTCCGAAATTTGACAGTTTTGACATTTAGACCTGTCATTCCTATGTATTATTATTATGTATTATTCCATGTATTATTGGAGAAACACTTATAAAAATAACTTCCTCGCCAAATATCCCGAAATTGCCCACTTCCCACTAAACTTGATTTTAAAAACCAATGTTTTCAAAAAAAGCGAGGTTAAAAAACACACGATATCGTACAAAAGTTAAACAAAATTTAACTTTATACGACGTCGGACGATTAGTTAAAAATATCGGATAAAAATTGGTGTCAAAATATTTCGACCAATAGGAGCACCGTCGGATCGTCGTGTCATCGGATTTCGGATGCATGAGACTCCGGCTAAGCTTGATTTTCATGCATCCGTTATACGTTGATACGTTGGTCCGACGGTGCTCTGATTGGTCATAGCGTTTTCGCGTCACTTTTCATCCGTAAATATTTTACTTCAGCCCGTCAACCCGGACCCGTTGATACGATAACGGACGTTTTGACACTTTTTTGACAAATTTAATCTAACCTTAATAAAAATATAAGTTAAATAGCAAATCGTTATGGAAACGAAAATATAAAATGACACCAACGTATATCCGATAAACGGAGGCATGAAAATGTAATAGATTTAAAAATGCGTTATTTTCTAACCAATGAAAGTCTTTAAATTCTACCAATAAAATTAATATCGTATCAACGTATCGTCGGACAACGGATGCATGAAAATCAAGCTTTAAGCAGGGGTGCATACTCTCTCCTACCCTCTTCAACGTTTTTTCGGAAAACATATTTAGAGAATCCCTAAGAGGCTAAAAAGGAATTGTAATAGGAGGAGAAATAGTCAATAATATCAGATATGCCGACGATACCGTAATTATAGCAGAAAATCTCATAGATCTACAAGAATTGGTAAATAGAGTCAATGAAGCTTGTAAGAATTGGGGGCCAGGGGTGGATGGGCCATATGGGAAAACGGGAAAATTCCCGGTGGGCCGGTGGAAAAATGGACCGGTGGGCCGGTCCCTATCAGAGCTCAAAAAAGATTGGATTAGCAAAAATTAAATGGTTAATCTTCTAACTAAAGTGACGTAAGATCCTTAGTGACTCAATAACTATTATAACTAATAAATTTTCATCAGTATAATCGTCAGTTGCTTTTAAACATAAACGCCAATTTGTAAAATAACTATTGTAAAATGTCTTTCTCTGGGACACTTATAATTTTAATAATCATCTGTTGTTTGTTCAGTTTGAAATTTTTTATTATAGAAGGTGAGTCAAGTGCAAATATTTTCAGGGGTGGTAGATCTCAATAAAATAAACATAATATATTTTCTTTATCGAGTTTCAAATAAGTCAAATCGAGTTATTAAAGTTTGGAAATTTAAAAAAATAGATTTTTTTTAAAAAAAATCGAGCCGCCTTAATTTTTCGGTATTTGCATCTCTTTTAGTGCCGTAATATCAGAGATTAAGAAACTATACCGTGGGAAAATTTGCGGTGAACAGGAAGTTCTAAAAAGTTTTCTAAAATATACAGGAAAATTTAAAAGAAAATGCTCGATTTTTAACATCTTTTTTGCAAAAAAAACTCATAGACGTGTTTCTGGGGTCGAAATATACAACCACTGAAAATATTTGCATTTATTTAAGACTCACCCTGTATGATTTTACCCAATATTCTTTTATTAATAACTAATAAATATGACTGACTGGCAGCAAAAAAAAAAGGATGAATATCATTAGATAAATTTAAATAGTTTCGATCTAAATGTATACGAAGAATACGAAAGCGTAGATTGACAACTGGGGGCCTCGGGCCTCGGGCCTCGGTGCAATATTTATCGAGCTCCCCTTTGTAAGAAGGTGGACGAATTTGACGCGAACTCTGCGGTTGACGGAGAAAACATATATGTATATGCTTGGCTTGAAATGAGGACGGACTAAAAGTCATGTCTGAGAACTAAAAGCCAAGTCTAAATTGTTGTTTAAAATGTTCCTAAAATTAATTTGCTAAAAATTACTGAGACAGCAGAGAAGAGTTAAATAAGGTTTAAACTAGATCAGATAATAAAATATTAATATGTCTCGAAAATCCAAATATTCTTATTATGGACTGTAACATAACATTACATCAGAACACATTTATATCCACTGCTTAGGTATTGCCTAGGTTTTTTTCGTTTGCGTCATGGCATTATCATACAAGATGCCAAATGTACAAAAGTATAGAGGAAAAGTTTCGTGATAAGAACTATACAGGTTGTCCCAGAAATAAGTGCAAGTATTTTAAGGAGTGGTAGATCTCGATAAAAGAAACATATTTTCTCTGTACCGTTTTTAAAATAAGTCCAAAATAACGGAGTTATTTTACTTTGAAAATTTCCAAAAAAATATTTTTTTGCTCAAATTTTGAGAACCACTGGATCTTTTCTGGATTTTCTTTCTTGTAAAACCTATGTTGCCATATTATCAAGAAATTCTGTTGTTTAACTAAAAACTAAAAAAATTTCCAAAGCATTTTTCAAAAAATTCTTTTTTGCGAAAAAAAACCTCATAGGCGTGTTTCTGGGGGGTTGAACTATACTACCAGTTAAAATACTTGCACTTATTTCTGGGACACCTTGTATTAATAAATAAGATATGTTTCTTCGTTATGATCATTTTGTTTTTGTGGATTTGGGCCAGTTGTCTGTTTTTCCCGGGCCGGTTTCCACTTCCCCATCCACCCCTGTTGGAGGCTATCTATTAATCTAAATAAAACTAAATATATGATTGTGAGTAAGGTAGATGTCGGTGAGACCTCATTATTGTTGAATGGGGAAACGTTGGAGAGAGTGGCGAAGTTTAAGTACCCAGACTGTTGGATTAACCAACATATCGATCCTTCATGCGAGATCAGATGTCGTATAGAACAAGCAAGAAATACATTTCAGAAATTTAAGTCACTGCTCTCAAATAGTTCACTAAACATCAAAATACGTGAGAAGTTTACAAAGTGTTATGTGTGGTCGATTCTTTTGTATGGATGTGAGACGTGGACACTTAATAAAGAAACAATAAATAAAATCGAAGCATTTGAAATGTGGACATACAGAAGAATGCTTAGAATATCTTGGACAACCAGAACCAGAAATGAAGAAGTTTTTCGAAGAATGAAGCACGACAGACAACTTCTGAATATTATCAAGCGACGAAAACTTGAATACCTTGGCCATATAACCAAAGAACCGCGATATGAATTTCTCCGACTGATCCTTAACGGAAAAATCGAAGGAAAGAAGTGGATTGGGCGCAAGAGGCTTTCGTGGTTGAGGAACTTGCGGCAATGGACAGGTTTGAGCGCGGATGAATTACTCCATGTAGCGCAAGATCGAGAGCGATACAGAGATGTCGTTAACATGGCAGTCGTCAACGTTCACTCGGAACATGACACTTGAAGAAGAAGGAACGTTTGACATTTTTAAAAACTTAATTGTAGCGTTTGACAAAAAAAAGCTTGTTCTATTCGGAGTAAAAATAAAAATGACTTTTTTGTCCATCGACGTACAGCCTCGCCACAAAAAGTATAATTTTTTACTATTTTCCAAAAGCTTCATTCGGAACCTCACAGTTAGTAGATTAAATTAGTAGTTTCAGTTACACTTTATAGTTTTTAGTTTACGATCAAACACAATGACTATTCTACAATAATCGTAAATTTTTAGGAGTCTATTACGCTGTACTGTTCGGGTCGGTCTCAGGGGTCGGGTAAAGCGGGTGTGTGGCTGAAGGAAATATATATTATATTTCAGAAATCTGCTTAAGGCTTATCCCGATCCTGTCGTGTTAAGCCACACCTAAAATTCCAAATACACGTGCTTTAATTAAGGCTTGATTAAGATTTGCAGAGCTTCAGCATTTGCCATAAAATAGCGAGCAATTTGTGACAAAACCTTATAAATTATATATCACTGTAATCACAAAACTTCAAACTATTTCCGTATTGTAACGGAATTTTAAATTATATCTTTATTTTTGAGAAAATTTAGTCCAAATATAAGGAATATTTTGTTGATGTTTCACCATCAAAATCTTAAAAATGAAGAAGTTGTCTAAAAATGTGCTACAATACGGATATAGTATTATATATTTAATCCTTATATAGTATAATCCTTTATCTTTAATTTTCTTCTTCATCTGTGTGAAAATACCTAGCCAGTTTTACATAAAACGTTAAATGCCGAACGCTTATTTTGCTACATTTTCGGTCTAGTGAAATGGACTCTTAATGATAAACTATAATTGACACCACTAATTTCGAGGTACAGAATGAGGTTTATCTCTGATTACCATTTTCTGGTGTAACCTGAAAAAAAAAGACGGAAGAATTATGGATATTTATTATTGCCTACGATTATTATGGACAGTATGGATAACGTAGAGTGTTTTGTTTTTCTGAAAGGTCTGATATTATTTGTTTGTATTAAAATTAGTCACATATTACAAGGAATTCGAATTTATAACAAGAAAATTGTTACGAATTGTAAACGACTTCCGTTTTTTTTTCAGGAATATTGTTAATGTTTCCTCTTAATTTTCAACAAATTTAAATACGCATAGTCTGTAAAATACTTTGTTTTTAATTGTTTGTATGTATATTCTAAAGTTTACAATAATATTTTGTAAACTTTGGTACTATTCATATTTCGTTGAATATACAGATCATATATACGGTGTTTGATAAACAAAAATACTTTTTAGCTTAAATCACAGAATATCTAGTTACGCAACAGAAAAATACTCGAAATGAAAGAGCTAAAATTGCACAAATAGAATACTAGATGGCGCGACAATATCTTAATCAGAATATAATTAGAAATTTTGAACTTTCGGTTTTGGATCGACGGCTTGTCGCCGGCCTTATAGCTCGGCTAAATATGCACAGTTGCCAGATTCAAAAAGACTTGAATTGGCATCCCATTCTTTTTATTGTATATAATGCAGTATGTGTTTCTTTCTATTCTTCTTTTCTTGTCAGATACACTTATATTAATTATTCCTTTGGCTATTAAAATAGTTTTAAGTATATTATTACAAAACATATACATTTTTAATATACACTACCTTATAATGTTAACTAAGAAAATACCTTTAATTACCTTTAAAATTAATAATATACAGGGCGATTGATAGTGATATTTATTA
This sequence comes from Sitophilus oryzae, assembly GCF_002938485.1. Lineage (NCBI taxonomy): Eukaryota > Metazoa > Arthropoda > Insecta > Coleoptera > Curculionidae > Sitophilus > Sitophilus oryzae. The sequence goes on from NW_022147208.1 coordinate 1,584,532, forward strand.
ATGCTGGAACGTTAGTAATGAAATATAAGTTTAATAATAATGGAAATAATTTATTAAAATGCAGTACAAAAAATGTTAACTGACTAAAAAATACTATAATAACAAATTTCTTCCGTTTGCCACCTTATTTATATAGACCTAGGTAGATTTTAAAAAGTGACACAGGTACAATTAATAATATATTAGTTCGGCATAAAAGTTGCTGTCACGACATCGAACAATAAATTAAAATTCGTAAAATAAATTAAAATTATTAATTAAATAAATCTTTATAAAGAAACGCAAGTATACCAAATTTGGGCCCAATCGAACTCCAGGAAATGATATCATAATAGTGTACTATATTATGGTACCACTCGATATACTTTAAGGTACCATAATATTGCAATGTCACCGAAGATCCGTAGTATACCAAATTTAAGAACAATCGAACGCCATGAAATGGTATTGTAATATGGTATTATATTAAGGTTCCACTTTATATACATCATAGTTCAATCATATTACAATGTAACCGAAGATACGTAGTATACCAAGTTTGAGCCTAATCGAACGCCAGGAAATGGTATCGTAATATGGTACTATATTAAGGTACCACTTTATATGCATCATAGTGCGATCATATTACAATGTCACCGAAAATACGTAGTATCCCAAGTTTAAGCCCAATCGAATGCCATGTACGTAATATTGTACTATATTATGGTACCAGTTGATATGCTTCATGGTACCATAATAATGCAATGTCATCAAAAATACGCAAGTATATATCAAATATGAGCTCAATCGAACGCCAGGAAATGGTATTGAAATATGGTACTATATTAAGGTACCACTTTATATGCATCATAGTATCATCATATTACAATGTAACCGAAGATACGTAGTATAACAAGTTTAAGCCCAATCGGACGCCAGGAAATGGTATCGTAATATGGTACTATATTATGGTACCTCTTATTATGCTCCATGGTACCATAATATTACAATATCACCGAAGATACGTAGTATCCCAAATTTAAGTCCAATCGAACGCCATGTACATAATATGGTACTATATTATGGTACCAGATGATATGCATCATAGTACCATCATATTACAATGTCACCGAAAATACGTAGTATACCAAGTTTAAGCCCTATTACCGCCATGTACCTAATATTGCTATGTCATCAAATATGGTACTATGGAAGGTACCACTTTATATGCTCCATGGTACCATGATATTACAATGTCACTGAAGTTATAGTATACCAAGTTTAAGCCCAATCGAACGCCATGTATCGTAATATAGTACTATATTATGGTATCACTTGATATGCTTCTGAAAAAAACGGCGTCCAGTTGGCTGGAAAAGGACGATCGATGACATTTCCCATATAAATTGACATATAAAATGACAGTGATATTCATTTCATAGCTATCGCTAACGCCGTTTTTTCCCGATTATACAATATGAACTTGGTATGAATACAATCGAACGTCAGGAAGTGGTATCATAATAGTAGAACAATACTTATTATATTGTCGCCGAATTACAATGAAAATTCAGGATTCAATTATACAATCAAACGCCAGGAAGTGATTGTAATTTAGCTCATAAGATTTAATTCCAACTAACATGGCAAACTGAAAAGAACAGCTCTGATCTATTTTAATATGTTTAAATGATGTAGCAAATTTGAAGATAGGCTTTATCAGGAAGTTTTACGATATGAATTACACAATGGCAACACTGCACAAAATTCTTTTAAATTTTGTTTGTAGAAAACTGTTTTCTTTTAAATTTATTGCCCTCTATTATGTAGTAGCGAAACTACCACATCAAAATATCTGATTTGGAGACAGACTTTTAAAGCCTGTCTCCTTTTGCTACCTACAATTTTACACATGTAACGAGGCTTCTGTTGCGTAGCTAGATATTCTGTGCTTAAATGCATTGACTAATAACGACTGTGTAAATATGTCTGACCAAGATCTGAATAAAAAAAAGGTATTTTTTTCAATTTTTCTTAGTGCCATTTCGATTGATATTTCATCACTCACCGGGCCATTATTACAGGCTTCATTGTTGGTTTATATACAGAGTGTAGCAATATTTCGTGGACAGAGAACTACTACTTATTTTTGGAAGCAAAATAAGTTAATTCTGAACTCAAATAGTAAATAATTTAAAATTTAGGAAGCTTATTGACGAAAAAAAGTATATTATGGATTAATATACAGGGAGGTCCAAACTGTTACTCCGGAAACTTCGGCAGCATATTCTGCAGATAAAAATAAGTAAAAAAGTTCCTATAAATGTATGTCCTAAAATGCTGTTTCGGAGATACAGGGTGTAAAAGTTTCATTTTTATTACGATTTTTTCCAAATAATTTCTGAAGTAGCGTCGAAGAAAGAGAAATTTGATTTTCATGTCAATATGACTCGTATTTGTAGGAGGCGCCACATACTTACGTAAAACTACTGAGTGAAAAAATATATATTTCTGCCATTTTTTACTTAAAAAATGTTTCTGGGTAAAAAATGTTGAGTAGATAATTATTTGATTGAAATCATAAATTTGGGATATTTTTATTATTTTAAATTAATCATAAACTTTTCTGCGAAAAAATGACGATAAAGCAGTTTCTGCTGAATTTTTGGCACAAAAACATTTCAAATTTATGAAATAATAACTATTTAGTCAACATGTTTAATTTATGTCAATGATGACAGGTATTGATAATTCCTATTGCAAATATCTCGAGAACTATTACCCGTAGCGATTTTTACCAAGAGACCTTTTTTACGCAAAAACCTCGCAAATGTATATTTTTTTACTCAGTAGTTTTATACAAGTACGGACGTAAAGTTATTACTCTTCAAATCAGTTAGAAATTGTGTAGATAGCGCCCTCTACAAGTAGGAGTCATATTGGCATTAAACTTAAATTTCTCGTATCAAAAAACTCCCAGACAATTATTTGGAAAAAATCGAAATAAAAATGAAACTTCTACACCCTGTATCTACGAACTTTTTTACTTATTAATATGCTGCCGAAGTTTCCAAAACACAGTTCGGACCACCCTGTATATTTAAACTGGTAGGAAATATTCGAGAATTTTAAAAAATAAAAAAACCTATACTCTGTCCAACAAGAGGATCCGTGACAGTTTTCTGTCATTTTATGGATGTCGTCTGTCAAAATCTTCCCTGACTCGTTTGTTGGACACACTATACCGGGTGCGTCTCAAAATTGGTTAACCCCTATAACTTTTTTTATTTTTACAGTTAAAAAAACGAGATTTGGTATGTTAGTATATAACATAAATTAGGATTGATTGACGTATTCAGTTGTTTCGGTCACTTCCTGTTTCACCGTAAATGACTACAACTTTTGATTTTTAAATGACACCCTCGGTATTTCTTTACTTTATTCGATAGAAAATAACATTCTGAATAGAATGACATATCATATGTCAACTTTTGAGATTTTAGCTTAAAACAAAATTGAATTTTAAATTTCAATCTCGAGTGCCATGACACAGGTTAAAAAAACACTATTTTTTAATCAAAGGACCTTGGAAAAATAGATTTGATCGTCTAATGTTATTAGTGTCTTGTCCTGACCGGTTAAAAAATGCTCAAATTGTATTTTTAATCATATCTCAATTTTTTCAAATGGAACGAGGGTGGCTCCTTAGCATATTTGGAAAAAGAAGCATATTTTTAGAAATAATTTGGAACCACACACTTGGTATTTCGAGTCAAATGGTCGTAATGAATCGCATGTTCCAATTTCAAATAAACGATATTCGAAAATATCAGGGTGTGTCTATTCAGAGTGCCATTTTCTATTGAATAAAGCAACAAAACACCGAGGTGCCATTTAAAAATCAAAAGTTGTAGTCGTTTCCGGTGAAACAGGAAGTGACAGAAAACAATTGAATACGTCAATAAATCCTAATTTATGTCATATACTGTACACTTGTATAGACGCACCCGGTAGATACACTTGTGAGACGCACCCGGTATATACTTTCAAACAAACATGCATCGTTTGGTGGTTTTTATTACTCTGAACATATGCTCTGAACTTATTGAACTGAATAACACTTTTATTCGAACACGGCCCGTACCGACCTATTTCTAGACATGCGCCGTGCGATGTTGACTGGCGGTACCGGCATTTTTTCGACGCGGTCGGTACCAAAAAGCGCGCTTTTTACGTGCCTTGCAGTACCGCGACGTCTACAGGGTAAAACGTACCTATCGTGAAAAAACGTCAGTGTGTAGTACCAAGATTAGAAAAAAAACGGCTCACGTAAAGAACTACTTAGCAAATAGGTAAGTTATTTTTTAGTTGTAAAAAACTTTAGGGGTATACCAGTTTAGGAATACAGAATTCTTTTTTGCAAAAAAAATATTTCAGCATCATTATTCACTAATTTACCTCGCGTGGTTCACTTTGTTAGTACTTCAAATTAGTTTTGTGCATCTTTAGTTCTTACATTAGTTTTCCTCGGTCTGATATTGAACACCGCATATCCACAGGTTTTTTTTTTCACAAGGGGCCGTCCTCTGCCGGAAACACTGCGACCTGTGAGGCCTATTGTGTTTGTCCCCTATCTATTCCCCACCCATTCTTCTATCCCTGTACCCTGCACTAACTTATGCAGGTCCTTGATAGGATGGGAGCATAGTTCCTCCGGTTCTAGCCTAGCTTTCCCAAATAAAAAATGTCGCTTGCGATCCAGAGCCTCGCAGTGACATATTATGTGCTCCGCTGTTTCAGGATCTTTATCGCAGAGTCTGCAGCAAAGACTTCCTTGATACAGGTTGAGCTTATCCAGGTAACACTTGATGTGTCCTGTCAAGAGGCCTGTTGTAATCCGCAATTTATTCCTGCTAAGCATTAGCAATTCTTTTGCGGTTTTAGAGCTAGGTCCTTGGATAAAAGCCTTGCTGTGCCTGTACCCCTGTCTGTTTCTCCAGTGGACATTCTGCTTTTCCCTGATCCAGAGTTTTAGTGCACTACGGGCCATACATTTGGGTATTCCCAGTACTGGCTCTGGACCAAGATACGATGCCGATATCCAAAGGTTGCATATCGCATTGGCCTAATCTTCTTAATAAGAAAGACACAAATCTGACGATCACGTAGATGTGATAGTACTATTGGTACCATAGATATACGGGATGTTCGAAAAATGCACAGCCAAATTTTAGATGGTGGTTCCTCAACAGAAATATGGATTATTACTTCAGGCTCCTCGCGAGGATTTCATTTGAAATAAAAATTTTGCAAAGTAAAAGACAGTTGAACTAGGTGAGGAATATTCGATTTTAAAATGTTTTTAACAGATTAAATAACACAAGTTGATACTATTTTCTTCGAATTTGATTGTTTTGGTTTGAACGTTTTTTGTCGTGATTCTGTATTTTTTTCTTAATTTTAATTGATTGCTTTGGTTTCAAAGTTTCTTTATCAACGAAATCGGGAAAATTCGATTTTTCTCAAAATATCTTCGGAAGGAATAGATTTTTTTTAGATTTGGAAACATAAAATTATAGCGTTCAGCTAAGCCCAACTTTTCTCTAATTTCATCATCTTTTTATCTCTCCTGGTTTATCTACGAGATCTCTATCATCCCTGTTGTGTGCATTCTTGAACGAGACACCCTATATATTCATTAAAACAGAATGAAATTTGGTCCTTTTAAATATTTAAGAAACATGCGTCAAAAGCTATGATATTTTATCTAAGGATACCTATTCATTGACAATTAGGATTTATAGTAATATTACGTTTGAAATCATAAAGGTTTATCTGGTGAGGCTTCATTTAGGTACATACCCTAAATGTTTGTTTAAAGAGAAAAATTACAGTGATTACAAGATATTCATTAACACAGTTTCTAATATATTTATATTCTTTCAATCAATATTTATTTTATTTTTAATTGCTTTTATTTTCTTGTAGTTCTTTTTCTTTTCTTGTTTCTTTAAACCAATAAGAAATATTATAAATATGAACAATTTATATCGTATCTTTTATTAACATTAAACCTATTTCAATTAAAAGTTTCAATATTTTGTTTTATTTGCATCATGCAAAGAAAAGCATCACGGGATTTTCAAACATTTTTACTACATATTTTTGTTTTTATATTGTGACTTAATATAATGGTAACATTACATTAATAGTATATTGTTTTATTAGGAGTAAAAATGATACTTTTTGTGGCGTTACATTGACATTACAGGCGAGTTTTTCAAACGTCACAAATAATTTTTGTTAAACGCTGCAAAAAATGTAACAAATTTAAAAGTAATGTCTTGTAAGTAATTATATATGGAGAAGCTATGGTTACACTTGTTGAATTTGACACTTTATGTCAGTGATCAATACATTTTATTGTCAAGCAGGCCTCATATGATGCCAGATATGTACAGGGTGAGTCTTAAATTAGTGTAGGGCTGGTATAACATCTCGATAAAAGAAACATATTTTCTCTTTACCGTTTTTCAAACAAGTCCAAAATAACGGAGTTATTTTATTTTGAACATTTCCAAAAAAAAGATTTTTTGCTTAAATTTGTAGAATCACTGTATTTTTTCTAGGTTTCTTTCTTGTAAATTTAATCTATCACCTCTGTTACCATATTATTAAGAAATTATGATTTTTAAGTTAAAACTAAAATAAATCCAAATGTTCAATTTTTTTTCGCGAAAAAAATCAATCGTCATTCTGGGGTCGAAATATACCTACTACCCCTAAAAGTATTTGCACTTATTTAAGACTCATCGTGTATAATAAATACCTATAACATAAATGATAATATAATACTTGTAAAAAGTTGCAATAGAATTTGTTTAAACTTCAGTGAGCAATGTTTTGACTGAACTGTTAAGACTAAGGTAAACGTGTGTAAACTAGGCTTAACAAAAAAAATTCTGAGTGTGTTTGAGAAAAAAAACGGATTTTATAAATTCGTAATCTTTACGTTCTTTGTTTTAAACAATAATAAAATGTCGCACAAACTTTGTTGACTAAAAATTTTATCTGGATTATATATTTATAGTTTTCGTGATAAATTTGGAACTCCCCTAAAGCCTCTGAGTCATTTAAAATAAATTTAGCCACATTTAAGCTATCCCTAACTCAAATACAGAGTGTCTCGTGCGCAATTGGATTGAAGATTAGTTTTTATAAACTTAACGGTTAAATACGAGTATACTCAGAGAAATAAGTAAGCATCGAGACCAGTTTAGTAGTAGATATTAGATTTTAATTTTGTTCAAAAAGTAAAATATAGCCTAACCGCAAAAAGTTAAATACAGAAGTTATAGGATTTTTAAATATCTATTAGCGAGTAATAAATTTAAATATACAGGGTCGGTCATAATGTCGTGGCACATAAAAGTTTCATCTTTTTAAATATACCCCTTGTATATTATTGCATATCGTCGGTGAAACGTGATAAACTGCTAAGTCCATTATTCCTAATTTTACAGGAGAGCAAAAAAACGGTACAAAAAAATATATACACATGTGGGAAGTTATTTTGATGCGTTAATATGATAAAGAGATAAGAATTTTATTTGCTGGGGAACAATAAAACTCAATATTTCGTGTTACGTCATTTTTTTCCGACACAATAGGGAGATAGCAGATATTCGTCTTGCAGAAATAAGAAATAAAAATATACTTCTGGAGATAGCAACCTTTATTGTTTGAAATTTTGAGAGTGGAAATGAATATTACCCAAACAGATTTATCAATAATCAATTAAATTTAAAAAATATGATATTCATAACCATATATTTATAATATCGTCAGTCTAGAAGCAAAACATACAAGTCCAAAAACGAATAAATTTTTAATGAAAATTTTAATTTTTTTTTGTATTTTTAAAGAACTGAAGTAGCAGAATTTTGGACTTAATGAATATGAAAATAATTTAAAAATTAAACTTATAATTCTTAGAAGATATGGTAGAATCCTTCCATGCTTATCCTAATTTTTATACAACGGTAGAGTAGACCGAGCTTGGAAGACAGTGCGTGATTTTATTAAATTTTTATTACTTTTCTCCTTATTTTTTTTAATTTTTATAAATATTATGTATCATTTACGTGAAAATACGTTGAAAAAAATAAACCTGATTAGGTATTATGGAAATTCTTGTACAAGTAAGTAATGTTATTTAAACTATTTATAGCACGCCGATGAATTGCTCGTATATAGAGAATTTCGTTTTTCCCCTTACCCTTTACGGATACTCCGTATTTACAGAACAGATCGACGCAGGGTCGGCCTGGCCATATTACATAGATAACTATTAGGGGGGGCCCTTTATAGTTCATTAATAATTAATGAGAATTAAGAATAATTCTTATTCTTAACAATATTTGCTTTTGCATTGCATTATGGAATTTGCATTGCATTGGTTTACCTTGCATTGCATTGGTTTACCTTGCATTAGGGTAGTTCCCTGATTTCTATACAGAGTCAGTCTTAAATAAGTGCAAATATGTGCAGGGCTGGTAAATCTCGATAAAAGAAACATAATATTTTCTCTTTACCGTTTTTTTTTCAAATAAATCCAAAACAACCGAGTTATTTGACTTTTATTATTTCCAATTTTTTGCTATAATTTTGAGAATCACTGGATTTTCTTTCTTGTAAATTTAATCTACTACCTATGTTACCATATTACAAACAAAGTATGTATTTAAAATAAAAATTAAAAAAGAATCTCAATTTTTTTTTTAAATTCCAAATTTTCAAAAAAAAAATTAGCGCCAAAAACCTCATAATCGTGTTTCTTGGGTCGAAATATACTACCCTAAAAATATTTGCACTTATTTAAGACTCACCCTGCATATAATAGGGAAAAATTAACCAAAACGTAAGGCGAAAAAATACGCCAAAAAAACACACTAGCCCCTCCTTACATTGCCACCCAGGCCCCTTTGGCCTAGTGCGACCCTGGATCGACGTACTGTACTAAAAAAACATACGACTAAGAATCTGTGTGTTTGCTTTAGCGTGATCGTAACGAAAATTACGGAGATAGCAGCATTTCGGTGGCTATTTCAGATCACTAGGAGTTATTGAGTTAAAAGAAAAAATTTTCTTTAATGGGAAAAAATATCTTTGCTTTTTTATCTTTACTTATAGAGTATTTTTTTCTCTTTCTAATGGTATAAAAAACTTATTAACGTAAAAAATGGAGTTAGCAGGTTATCACGTTTCACTGACGATATTTCAATTCTTCCTTCAATAGCAATAGCTTCCTTCGAAGCAAAAATCGAAATACATACAATGTACCTTAAACCACAACTTAAACCAACCGTTTCCGAGTTATTGACTTTTGAAAATATCACTTGAAGAATTTGATTTAATTAATTTCGATATGTTCAGTTTCATTTAACGATGCCATTCTGCCGAAACTGTGATAGTTAATAATATTTGACATTAGTTCTCGAGTTAGAATTTATAGATGTATAAAATGAGATTATATATCAAGTCTGGAAATTACAAAATTTTCGTTTAACATTTTAATTCTTCAATATATGTACATTGTGTATTACAATTATTCCTTAAAATTGAAGGAAGAATTGAAATATGCAAAATATACAGGGGGATTCATTTAGAAAAAAATAAGGTTTGATGTGCCACAACTTTATGACCGACCCTGTATACTTAAATTTTCTAGTAACTAATAGGTATTTCAAAACCCATTACAACAGTATCACAGTTTCGGCAGAATGGCATCGTTAAATGAAACTGAACATATCGAAATTAATTAAATCAAATTGTTTAAGTGATATTTTCAAAAGTCAATAACTCGGAAACGGGTGGTTTGAGGTACATTTTGTGATTTCGATTTTTGCTTAAAATTGAAGGAAGAATTGAAATATGCAATAATATACAGGGGGTTTTTAAAAAAATTAAACTTTTATGTGCCACGACTTTAGGACCGACCCTGTATACTTAAATTTATTACTCGCTAATAGATATTTAAAAAAACCAAAACTTTGTATTTAACTTTTTGTGGTACCTCCTATATTTTACCGAATAATCGACCGTTTCCATACATAACAGTGACCCTGTATATAAATTACTTACTATATCATGAATAAAGAAACCAAAACTCAATAAAACTCATAAATACTGCTTGCTTTTATTAAAATAATTCTTCAACTCATATACGTGTGAAATATTTTATACAGGGTGGGCCAATGGAAACTTTCCACCCCAATTTTTCTCGTTTAAAATTAAAATTTGGAAAAACGCTCGGACTCGTCGATTTAGTTTTCGAGGGGGAAAAAATATCATAAAATCACTTTCACACCTACAACCCCCAAGGCAGGGGCGGTGCCACCCCTAAATTCTTAAATGGAAAGGGGGGCCGAGTGATACCTCATGTGAAAGATCTTTCAATTCCCTTGTAAAAGTTTAATTGGTATCAAATATCGCTGCTTTCAGACAAAAGCGGCACAACTCAAAATTAATAAACCTTACAGTAAAGGCAATTGAAATTTTTTTAATCATGTTATGCTTTCTTACACAACCAGTTTTTAACTAATCTTGAAGATGTGGTTTGATAGTAAATAAGTTTAGTTTTACGTACATTTTTAATACCTAATGCCTTTAGAAAGTTAAGTATTTAATAAAAAAAAGAAGTGGCCTTTTTTCTCGAAAATAAAGCCCAAATGACCGAAAAATCACAGTCACTTTTTGTTTTGCGACTCTTTACTCTGTAAAGCGGGTCTTAAATATGTATCACGATTGTATCACGAAACTGGCACTTTTTGGATTGGGACTTTTTTTCACAAAAAAGTATGATCCAACGTACACAAATGTCACGATGCAACCATGACGCAGCTAAATTGGTACGGTCTTCGACGTTAATCATTATTAATATATATTATATCGACAATAATCAAAAAGTAACAGTTGGGCCGGATGACACCTAGCGCTGAATTATTTAGTTTTAAATTAGGGCGGTTTTGTTCCTTAAAAAGGCGCTTTTTTATTACTCTGGGTTAAAAAACCCAAAATCACAAAATTTTGAATTGTGCCACTTTTGTCGGAAAGCTGCGATATACTGTAACAGAAACATGACGATTGTATCAAAAATACACACACCGGAAAAATCTAGGGATATCATTTTATTAAAGTTAAAAATAAATGTTTTGAATAAACAACCACATATTTGTAGGCCGATTCTTTCTACTTCGATTGAAACGAAGTAGTCACACTAGTTATTTCTAAATTTGGGATATTTGCAGAAGTGTTGAAAGTGTGAAATTGCATTTTTTTGTCAAATGTATAAAAAGCGCCTAGCATCAATTGTTCGAATTTAACCTGTACTGGCTATGTTTTTATGATAACTGGCCAGAATTCATTCAAATAACTCTGTTTAGTATTAAACGACATATGGGGTGTAGACATCTTAACAGAGACGAAATGCTAAGGGCCATGGGTACGCTCGAAGCTGGAATGCGCCAAATATACGTAGCTAGAGCATTAAATACAACGCAAAGTGTAATATCGCGATTAAATGCACGCTACCGTGAAAGTGGTGATGTTGCTGAAAGGCACACAGGGCGACATCGCATTACTACCCCTCAGCAAGATCATTTTTTAAAATTAAATGCTCGACGCCGACCGACTCTTACAGCACCAGAGCTTAGTTTAATTTTCCAGGAAACACATAATGTAACCGTTAGTCCTGACACTGTTCGCAATAGATTAAGAGAGGTCAACTTAAGAAGCAGACGCCCCTGGAGAGCTCAACCCTTAACGAGAGGAAATCGAGAGGTACAATATTTGTGGGCTCAAGATCATGTTAAGTGGTCGAATGAACAATGGGCCAATGTTCTCTTCACGGATGAGTCACGCTTTGGAATTCATCCGGATTCGAGAAGACTTAGGGTATGGAGAAAACCGGGAAATCTTATTCGGTTGGATCATGTTCAGGAAGTGCACCCTTATCAAGGTGGAACAGTTATGGTCTGGGGAGGAGTCAGTTAGGCCGAAAAACCGATCTCGTTTTACTTGAAGGGTTTCTAACAGGAATCACATATCGTGATTTAATTCTTGAGCCTGTCGTGTTACCATATGCCAATGATTTTGGGGGAAACTTCATTCTCATGCATGACAATGCACGGCCTCATACAGCCAGAGTGGTAAGTGAGTTTATCAATGCTCATCAATTAAACATCTTACCCTGGCCGGCACAATCTCATGACCTCATCCCCATCGAGCACGTATGGGACGCGGTCCAAATAAGAATTTTGAGAATGGGTATGCCTCGTGAAACTCGTAGGGATCTGGTTCGGGCCGTGAATGCAGCGTGGCAGGCTGTACCCCAAGAAGAGATCGACAACCTGATCAGGAGCATGGAGAGACGATGTAGGGCTGTAATGAACAGTAGAGGAGGCCATACCCTTTATTAAGTAAAAAATGGTTTTATCTTTTTTTTTAATTCACATCACACTTTAGAATAAAAAAAATGTGTGTATTTTTTTGAGTTCAATAAAAATCAAGGTAAATTTGAAAAATTCCGCAAATTTCGCATTTTTATTTCCAATACGTCCTTTAAACTATTTGTTTATTTTAATTTTATTATATCAGAAATGCAAATAATAAAATTACTGACGATGGCTGGATAAAATTGTAATATCCCTAGACTTTTCCGGTTTGTGTAGTTTGTATCTCCTCTAGATTCTACTAATTTTTCTGGAATTATAATAAATATAATTAAAGAATTGCACACATCATGTCTTAATTATTTTATTTTATTGCTTTTATAAAATTTTAAACTCTTTAATCTCAGATTGACGTAGAAATATTAATAACAGCCGACAAAATATCGGGTTTCTATTTGTTTTGTTACGGTTTTTTGGTGGGGTTTCCTCTCTGGCGACAAGGAAGTGAATAATTGCGGAATTGGACCGTCACCGATACCACAGTTTCTTCGAACTGGCCGTTTAAACATTGTACATATTTAATATACTTATTTCCTGAAATATTTTTTCAGTCTTGCAGCGTTTCGTATTGATAAGAACCTGCGATATACCTACTCGCGTTAATTCTAGGATTCTAGGTCACTTTTACCATAAATATGTTTAACTATACCTAAACTTACAAATAATAATGTATGTTTGTAAATGGTAGAGGATGATGAATTAAGAATAAATATCCTCCCCTCCCTGCACTGATGCTGATGATGATGAAATGATTATTATGATATGATTATGATTGTGTAATGTCAAAATGTAAAGTACTTACTGCTGATCGATGCTAGTAGAAATTTGGAAAGAACTAGAAGATAAATTGGAGAAGACAGAAGTTATCTTGATCAACATACAGCTGTTTCAAAAAAGATATCAAACAGCATATTTTCTCTGCTGATAACGATTATAGATTCTCGGGAATGAAGATGTAGTCAGAAACATCAGAAGAACCTAGTGCTGCACTAGAGTTTGCAAATGAAATGTATTCAAACAGCGTATTTTTGTCACTTGTACATAAATTTTAAAATAAAGTCTAATGGATTCACACGAAATTACTTCAAAAATCGTTCCCACATTTTAATTGATGAATAGATATGAAGTAGGTTTATGTGTTATACAAATCATTTTTTATATAGTTTTATAACATATAACATCTACAATTATTTTTCGATTTATTAAAAGTATTTAAACGTTACAATAGCAAGTGTAACATTTTATTTGATGAATAGATATAGGGTATATCTGTTATAGAAATATTTTTTTCTAGTTTTCTAAGACACATTTTCATAACTTTTACAGTTATTTTTCGATTTATCATAAAGTTAAAAAAAAATATTTTTTTTATTTAAATCACATGATTAAAATAAAAATAAAATCACTGGATTTAAATCACGATTTAAATCTGATTTTGGAATATGATTAACGTGGAAGACCGTACCAATTTAGTTGCGTCATGATTGCATCGTGACTTTTGTGTAAGTTGGATCAAACTTTTTTGTGAAAAAAGTCCCAATCCAAAAAGTGCTAGTTTCGTGATACAATCGTGATACATATTTGAGACCCGCTTTACAGAGTAAAGAGTCGCAAAACAAAAAGCGACTGTGATTTTTCGGTCATTTGGGCATTATTTTCGAGAAAAAAGGCCACTTCTTTTTTTATTAAATACTTAACTTTTTAAAGGCATTAGGTATTAAAAATGTACGTAAAACTATACTTATTTACTCAACTATCAAACCACATCTTAAAGATTAGTTAAAAACTGGTTGTGTAAGAAAACATAACATGATTAAAAAAAATTCAATTGCCTCTACTGTAAGGTTTATTAATTTTGAGTTGTGCCGCTTTTGTCGAAAAGCAGCGATAATTGATACCAATTAAACTTTTAGTTACGTAATCGAGGGCGCGATTTTTAAATTCATTGTTGCCAACCATGGACATATTCGGCGCCGGGCTGACTAACTAGAATTTAAATTTCCCTCTGGGGATTCAGGTGGTAACTCCGCTGTAAAAAATGTCAAGTCGACACATTTATTTATTTATTTTCTGACATTGTTATTCGTTTTGACACTTTAGTTTTGTATTACGAGTTTTTGGTTTAAATGAATTGTGTTGTGATACTTTAAGCTTAACAGTGATTACTAGCAGACCTTGCCAGTCGAACATTGTTCTTTTTAGAACCTCATTTAGTGCGAAGTGGTACAAGATAGCTTAATAGCTGTAAAAAACTCATCGCAACTTTATTAGAATATTTTATATTTTTATGTCCCTTAAATAATAGCTGTTTACATATTTATAATTAATTTATTTTTGTTTCCTAAACTATTTTGATTAAAAGAAAATATGTAAAAGTGGGCAACGTTGTGCCGGTCAAGCTTAATCACGTGACTAAAAGTTTATTTGATATGAACTGTATATATACAGGGTGGGCCAATGGAAACTTCCCACCCCAATTTTTCTCGTTTAAAATTAAAATTTGGAAAAACTCGGACACGTCGTTTTAGTTTTCGAGAGGGAAAAAATATCAAAAAATCACTTTCACACCTACAATCCCCAAGGCAGGGGCGGCGCCACCCCTGAATTCTTAAATGGAAAGGGGGGCCGAGTGATACCTCATGAAAGGTCTTTCAATTCCCTTTCTAATGATATACGATATCATGTACTTTCGTTCAGTAGTTTTAGAGATTTATTGATTTAAAGTAGATTTTTTAATTTAACAGCTAAGTGGTGATCGGTTTTTATAAACTATAATAGTAGCGGTAAGATATTTTAGAGACTTTACGACAAGTCGTATTTATATACTCTGCGCTGTGCTCGACATATTGTGGAAACGACCCAAGCTCACCTGATGATGGGGTAGGGCCCCGAAACCGGTAGTGAGAGGCAAGAAATTCTTATATAATTTATATTATATACCTAAAAACTGCAAGAAATTTATTTTCCATTATACAAAATATTTCGATATTTTCCATTCGATATATCGAATATAATATCCATATATAATTTCCATTTATCTTATGATAGAATATATCGATATACAGGGTGTCCCAGGCCGAGCGTGCATTAGAAATTTCTAGAGAACCACAATATCTAGATCGGCAATTTTTGCACATCATTGTTTCACAACGAGATCTATCGATTAAAAATATTTTCAATATGGCGGCACTTCCGGAAATACCGGAAGTTGACAGCAACTTTCTTATTTTAAATGGGTGTCCCCATTTTTTATTACATGCTTAAATTCTCTTTAAAAGTCTATGAATATAGATGTTAAACACTCTATACCTATCATTGACCGTTTTTGATAAAAAAAATATATAAAATTTTTGGATAAAAAAACTACCTGTCAAAAAGATTCGTATAGCCTAAAAGTCAAATTTAGTGATTGCCACAGCCACTGTGACATAAAAAGAATAGATGTGGCTATCTATTTCAAAAATTAAATTGTTCGAATGTCATATAGTAATGGCGGTAGCTGTCATGGAATTGAGCAATTAAAATATTATCTTAAATCATTTTTTTCAAATGGAAACCCACTTTTTTTATTTCACTAGTGAAAAGGTTTTTCAGTTCGTTACTTTTTGAGTATACATGTTTCTATACCTAAAGTAAATCATTTTTAAGTTTTAAAACGTATATTTTTCTTGATTTTATCTAGCTTCCTTGGACAGTAAACGTCAAACAGTCAGAAAATTTATTTCCATCTGTCAAAAAGTAACGAATTGAAAAGCCTTTTTACTAGTGAAATAAAAAAGTGGGTTTCCATTTAAAAATAGGTATTTATGATATAAGTACTAAAAGTTTTGATTTTGTTAGAAGGGAAGCTTGGGACATGACGCCGAAGTGTATCGCGGAGTGTCCCATGTTCCGTCCCATCCCTTCGAACAAAATAAAATCACTTTTAGTACACATATCATACACTATTTTTTCTACAAACAAGTTTATGCTCGTATATATCAAGGCACTATTACTTTTTACGTTAATGAATAATTCATAATGTGTCATTCTGAAATCAAATTAATTATGAAGTTTATGGTTGCTAGGGTAATTGAAAAGACTTACTTTTAGCACCAGTGCTAAAAGTAAATGACTTTTACCATCAATGACATAATGTCACATTTTAGGCACTGACAGCATGCGTTAAAAATTACATTTTTACTGACGTTTGTAGAAAAAAATGATTTATGAAATTTTTTTAATCGCTCAATTCCATGACAGCTGCGATCACTATTATATGACATTCGAAAAATTAAATTTTTGATATAGATAGCCACATGTCTTCTCTTTATGACACAGTGGCTCTGGCAGTCACTAATTTTGACGTTTAGGCTATATGACAGGCAATTTTTTTCGTCCAAAAATTTTAAATTTATTTTTTTATCTCAAAAACGGTTAATGTTAAGTGTAGATCAAAATTCATAAAATTCTACAGAGAATTTAAGTTTGTAATAAAAAATGGGGGCACTCATTTAAAATAAGAAAGTTGCTGTCAACTTCCGGTATTTCCGGAAGTGCGGCCATGTTGAAAACATTTTCAATCGATAGATCTAGTTGTAAAACGATGATGTGCAAATCTCCGATCTAGATATTGTGGTTCTCTAGAAACTTCTAATGCATGCTCAGTCTGGGACACAATTTGCCATCCCTAAGCAAGAGCATAAAATTTATTTGACACACACTGCTCATTCACGCAGGTTCAAGACCGGATTTATAGTCGATTTAGACACTTGCCAATTTGATAGCCCATTGCCAATAATATGGCCGAGGCCCGCGGTTCGGATTCCGCTTAAACAAAGTATACCCCGTCCAGATTATAGCCTTAGCAGCAAAAAGGAGATGTTAACTTAAAATACGTTTTTTTTAAATTCAAATTTATTAGATAAAAAAACAATCAAATGGCGGTTTTACAACGATTTTGTTGTTCCCTCGGTGTGATTTTTGGTCGGGCATCCCTAGTTTCAGTCTAAAGTGTATTTTTTAAAACTATATCGGTTATTTGATATTTAAACAACCAGCTCTATGAGAAATAGCAAACAGAAGTTACACCACCGCACCAACATCAAACAAACGTCAAATAAATACTACAGTATTTATTTTTCTATACCTATAAATTGTAACCATCAGTCGTTTTTTTCGGTGAATTGAATTTTAATCTATTTTTATTCGTCATCGACATTTTGTAAGCCCATGCTTTTACAGCTATGCGGGTATTAGTGGATACCCAATAAATTTGTCATCTATATTTCACCTTCGCACGTTTTTCTATCATGCCGGGTGTTCTGCAGTACCCTATGTTTCAACGAAATACTTAAGTTATACAGGGTTATTCACCTCATTCGACATGGAGTACTGTAGCCCAATGATTGGATTTTATAGAAATTGTGAGTGATGGTATGATTGGAAACTGAACAGTTGAAATTATTTTCAAAAAGTACAGAGTGTCCCAAATAATGAAAAAATATCAAAGTTGTATTTTTTTAAATGGAACACCCTGTATATTATTACATTTTTAGTTTCTTGGATTAAAATAAAGGTAAATGTGATTAAGGTTTACCGCATTTTAATCTTACCGTTTTTTGAAATATTTACGATTTTGTAAAAATGCAGTGAGAATAATTTTAATGCTTTATTTCTCTAGGCGTATTTAAGTTTTTAAAATTACGTAAATTTTATGTTGCGATAATAAAAATACTACTACCTCATACAGAGTGTCTAAAAACTTATATTAAATAATTAATAGCTTTAAACGGCAATAACTTGTTTAATTTAAATGGAACACCCTGTATATTTTACGAGATTCGGATGCACAATTTAATTGTCTAGCAAATTGTATTATACTATTTTTTACCCATCTTTTCAAGTTTTCGTAGAAAATACATTTTCTTCTAATATAGACCTTATTTATCAATATATACCCGTGGAATATTGACATTTTAGATTATTTTTAAAGATTTTTTGTCGATATAGTTTGCTTATTTCGTTAAAAAAATAATAATTGCTCCGAATACTAAAAAACTCAATTTTGTATGTGTATTAGATAGTTGAGGATTTATCAAAATGAAAAATGCATAATTTTCAAATTCGCCCTGTATTTCAGGAACTAAGAGGGCTAGGACAAATCTGTGTATAGCATCTTTAGTTTCATATAAATGTAGCACAGTAATGTAAAAACAGTATCTTTGTATCTCTGCTCATAAACGCGAAACCCTGTAAACCACACAAAAATGGGACACCCTGTACTCATAATAATGTGACCAAAATAAAATATTAAAGTTTACTAGGAAATATTTGTAGCAAAATCTCGAAACTTTTTGATTACTTATTGTTGTCCCTAGGGTACTTTTATATTGGGTATTTTGATGTTACATGCTTATTTTAATCAACTATGAGTAGGTGTTTTCCAACTTTTGTAATCTCTAAACATATTTTAATCCTAATTTTGATTTATCACAAATCTAGTGCTTTAAATTGAAGATTATCTAAATCTAAACAACTAATACAAAATCTCATAAAGAGAATGAGACGTAGCATTCTTATAATGTTTCATATATTTATATTTTCAGAATTTAACATTATTACTCAAAGATAACTAATCTTTTTATTTTTAATAATACTGATGGTGTATATGATATTATTGTGAAAATTTGTGTAAATTGTGTTTCTCATGGAATATTATAAAAAACACCCTGTATAATCGACGTGAAGCCTTACCCTGAAATATGAGTAAAAAGGCCCTTCTGTTAAATTTTCATTGAGTTGCTGAAATAAAAATAATTTCACATCAAATAAGAGCACTTTTGGTTTTTGAATATTTAAGATAGGAACTGAAATGTTGTTTAGTCTTTGCCTACTGTAACGTCGTTTTTTATTCCATCACGCTGTCGAATTTTACCATAAAAATGTGTAAGATGTATTATGGTGATTAAAAATATTTTCTGTACGCGCCAACTGCGCTTAAAAAATTCTCTGACCAAAACACAGGAGCATAACAATAAATCTGCCTACACACCAGTAACCCTAACTATTGCTGTTCTTGTTTTTTGTTTACGCGCTTACGAGAATTAAAAACGACAGAAATCTGACTCCATAGACCATTGTACCAAGCACTCTGGAAATCATTACCTTCACATGCATTTAGTCATAAAAATTAAACAATCATTTTCATACAGTTACCTACTAGGGTTCAGAACCGGGAAATACCAAAAGTACCGGGAATTCCCGGTTCTTTGAAGACATCAAAGAACCGGGACTCCAAATTATTAATTCTCGGTTCTTTCAGTACTTTCGGGACTCGGTAATAATAATTAAAAACATATTTTTTGTTACGTGCGAAAAACTTTTGATACTTTCCAGTGGTCAAAATCAAACTAAACTCTAAATAAGTAGTGATACTCTCTCTTACTGTTCTTATTTCTGAAGTTATTTTGAAGTTTCTGTAATGTTTATTAGCAATTATTATTGAAGTTTAAATATGTCATTTTATTATTTAGTATAATATTGCTGAATGTATTAGTTATATTTTTTTGTGTTATGTTTTTATAGGCATTTGCATCTTTAATTGAAAATGTTAAGTTTTTTTTTCTAATTTAGTTAAGTTGGTTTCGAGGTTGGTTGATGTTGTTTCGTAATTTTTAAGCTACCTATGTGTTTTCTTTTTTTTCCACTTATGTTTATATGCTATATTTACTTTCTCATGACTTAATAATTTGATATTATTTTCATTTGAATCTCAATTTTTTATCGGGTTTACTTTTGAGAACCATCCCCTGCTGGCTAATTGACGAACTCCACAATCGTTGAACGAAAATATTCTAGTTAGGTTCTGGAAACTCTAATTAATACTACCAATTAAGGTTCAGATCTTCTTTGACATCACAGAACCGGGCCTCGGTAACCTTCTAAATAAGTAATGAAGCTATTTCTTATTGTTCTTGCTTCTTTTCTCTTTTGAAGTTCCTATAATATTTATTATGTTATGTTTTAATAGGTATTTGCATTTTTGATTCAATGTTTTAGGGTTTTTGTCTCAAATTCAGTTAAATCGGTTTAATTTAAGTTACCCATACTTTTTTCTGCAAATTAATTTTTTCTGTTCATGTTAATTTTTCATGACTGATTACTTAATAATTTGATATTATTTTCATTAAAAACCTTAATTTTTTATCCATTTTACTTTGAAAAACCATCCCTTGCTTTCTGATTCATGAACTGCACCACCACTGGACAAAAAACCCTAGCTTGGTATCGAGAAAAGTTTTGTCGAGACTCTAGAATCTCTTCTAGTTTCCGGCATCCCAACAATGAGGCTCAAATTTGGGACACCCTGTACACTGTAGTACATAAAAAATGTAATGTTAGTTTAAACATAAACCTACATAATGTACAAAACAAATACGAAATTTAAAAGCATCATTGCCTGAGACAAATCGCTGTCTTTGACGAACAACACGTTCCATTGACATTTCGAATGAGGCGAGTACGGTACTGCACAGACGCTGTTTGTTTCTTTCTCACGTCAAAATATTTAAAAATTTAATCATCCCAGCGAGATTAGCTTTATCTCTTTCGGAGTTTAATGTTTGCCGGTATCAGATGCTGCACCTTTCAGTCTACGTGGAGAGGTTTGCATCATGCTTTACCGTTATCAGTAACATTTTTTTTTAAATATCATTAAAAAATTAGTAAAGTCCCGTCTACACGTAACGTTTTACCTGTCAGGCAAAACAGATTAAAAACTTGCGTACACACTGATGGAAGTTTTACGTTTTACCTACGGTTTTAGTAATTATAGCATTGTCTTTGGTGAAGTTAAAAAGAAAAAACAGGGAATTTTAATACAAAATATAATTGTACTTATGGTTTAAATTTCAATTGTAACCACGCAAAGCTAATTGTGAAAATGGTATGGTAATTATCATTAAGCCGGCTATAAACTGTATAAAGCTGAAAAATCTAATTAAGTATTGTATTAAAAAAAATGATGGTCTGTGTTAATTCAAAACAAACAAGGGTGTGTGTCAAATAAAACACCACATACAAAAAATCTATGAAAAAGAACTATTTCTTACTTTCAAACTTCAAGAAACATTCCTGCATTTATTATTATATTTATCTATATAATTTATGTACAAATAAAAACAAATTAATATTACACATGAATAAATAAAACACAACATAAATAAAACAAAATATTTTATTAAAAATAACACCGAGTTTTATACCTTTCTTTTGACATTATGTTTCTGCAGTACCGAAATCTACTGTTTACTTATCGTGTGATGTTATTTTACAGCTACTACAGTTTTTAGCACCAAATACAAAATGGTATACAAACTTTAATGGTGGCTCATACAACTCTCTGGGTACACACTTACTTTTCACTCGATTTTTCCTTCACTTAACTTTAAAAAACACAAAACACACGTAATAACACAATCCAAAATGCAAAATATTTTTCCAGAACGCAGGTTATTTGACATAATTTGACACAAATTACAACTATAATTTGGCAAGAGTTTGACAAGTCTCAAAAATCTTAAGTTGAGTTCATACGCATCTGCGTCCGTGTGTCGTTCATCGTTCGATCACTCCAATATTATTCTGTCATTTTTGAAACAGACCAATAAAATTGGTTAAAAACAAGAGACGACGTCATGTCGGATTTATGTACAGGGTTAATGACATAGGTAGGTCATCTTCTCCCATGATGTCCAAGGCAAAGTTCTCCAGAGTAAACCGCCTCCCCAGTTCCTTCTCATATATCTCTCTTGCGTCGCGTCGTGCCATTTAGGACAGGCAAAAATCGTGTGTTCAGCATCATCTATTGCTTCACAGTACCTACAAATCTCCGTATTTGCTCTTTTCCTTTTATATAGAAATGCATTGAAGCAGCCGTGCCCTGAGAGGGCCTGAGTGAGGTAGTAGTCGACCTCCCCGTAGCGCCTATTCTGCCAGTTGCTAATGTTTGTGATGATCCGCGAAGCGAGCCAGCTTCCACTGCTTCGGAAAAGTTCCTATTCTCGCCAGTTCATTGTAAATATTTAAGACGTATTGAGCCTTCCTCTCGACAAGGTATTTTAAAATCTCTGGTGGAATGTTTCCGGGTCCTGGAGCTTTATTATTTTTGAGTTTTATACAGGCCAGATATATCCCCTCAATAGTGAAATCTACGAAATCAGGGGTTTCAACGACGTCAAAGCACACCTTATCGTGGACTGGAAAAAGGTACGAAACCACTTTGTCCGTCGTGCATGCAGGTAGTATAGGCTGTTGGGGACATCCACAAGTCCTTTTCATAACTATTTGATAGCCTTTACCCCAGGTGTCGGTATTAACTTCTTCGCAAATCTCTTTCCACGATGCTTGCTTTGCTTTTCTAATAGCATTTCTGAGCCTGTTCTTGGATGCTTTGTACTCCGTTTGTAGTTGCTGGTTTACCGCCGTTTAATTCCTCAGGTTATTTCACGTGAAGGCTCTCCTTTTTCTGGTACACTCCGTTCTAAGCTCAGCTATTTCTTGGGACCACCAATAAACGGGATTGTTACCAGGGCGATTCCTCTTTTTGGGCATTGATTTGTCACAAATGCCAGCTAGGCTGTCATGGAATGATTTTGCGTCTGGTGTAGGTCCTTCAATCGGAATTTTCTCAATTGCTTCCTGCAACTTCGTCATATCCCGTTTTCTTCCCATCTTTATCCCGTATCCCAGTTCCATCCGTTGGATGGAATATTCTTCTCCGACTTACGTTGTCTGTTCTCCTTTACTTCGAAAAGTATGTAGTTGTGGTCACTGAGTGATTCCTTCTCACTTACATGCCAGCCAGCAATTTTAACTCAGTCGATAGTTATATCGAGGATTGATGAACTCTGATTTCTCTGGAATGTTGAACCTATTCTAAGAGAAAAACTTCATATAAATGTATGTGATAAACATGTTAATTTCTGAGATACAGGGTGGTAAAATTTTATTATAGATATCTTTATGAAACTTGATACACGTCTTCAATGCATCAAAATACATTTTTTGATGAATTTACATTGAATATTTTTGAAAAAAAAACTTGAAGGAAGTTAAGAAATGAAACAATTTTTTTCTGTATAACAAAATAAGCGTTATTTTGATGCATAGAAGACGTATATCAAATATAACATCAGAGATATTTAAAAAAAAGATTAGAAAATTTGACCATCCTGTATTTGAATAGTTAAGATGTTTAGGACTCATATGAAGTTTTTTTTTCTTAGAATAGGCTCAATTATCGCCTCCTTAAATATTAGCATGTCATTAAGGAACACCCTGTATAAACCCATCCATAGTTTACTTAAAAAATATTAGAAACTTTTTTAGTGAAATAAATGGATTAGTAAAAAAAGCAGATGACTTAAGGCAGATGATCAATAAAGAAATGGATAAAATCAATAACAAAGTATATATGTATATCCAGTGACAGGTGTCTGTCATTTTAGTTTATCCACAGGTCGTATTTAAAAAAAAATTAACTCCAAAATGACTGTTTTTGCAACAATTTCGTTGTTATAAGATAAAAATAATTTTGGTTGATACGGTTCTGTATATAACAGAGCCGTTTTGTACCGTCAAATGAACCCCCTGACCCCTCATACCTTCTCCTATACCATCATACCGTAGTAGGGTCAATATTTGTTCTAGGGTTATACGGCATCGTAAACTGGATCTCTACGAAGTGTTATCGGGGCCCGGTTTGTACTTTTTGGACTTAAAAGTGACGGCCTTGTTGGTCTAATTTCCCTCTATAAATACTCGCATTATATATGGATCTGTTTAAACACATGTACAGGGTGTTCCAAAGATCAAAAGGTTGCCATTAGTATTACGAGAATTCGGCTACAAAAGTATTTTTCATTTTTTTTGCTTTTTATTTGGAGATTCCGATTATTTATTTTTTGTTATTTAGCCTTTTTAGAAGTGTATCTATACTTTTATTGATTTCCCATTTCTTTGTATAACCACTATGAAATTTTACATAAAAAGTCACTTTAATAAAGCCACACGTGCACGTATAATTTAACACGTGTACCCTTAACAGAATGTTAATAAAATTCGGAAGTTGAACTTTGAAAACCTTGACGTCTATCTACACTTAACGTTTTGCATGTCCTTCTTACCTGTGCAGTCAAATCGTATAAAGAAAAACCATAGAGTAAAAAACCTGTGTCTAGGGAACTGACGGGATCATTCAGTTTACAACAAATCTGTCGTTTTGCCTACACTGGAAAAGTATTTTTGTCTAGTTTCACAAAATAATACAGATGTTTAGAGATATTTAATGATTATTACCAAACCAATTTGTGACCAAACATATTTTTTTCTTTCTAACTTCACTAAACACAATGCTATAATTAATAAAACCGTAGTTATAACTTCCAGTGTACGCTAATCTTTAACACGTCTTACCTTACGATGCCATGATAAATTTTACTTATAATTTATACGCTTTTGTGAAATACATAAAAATATTTAAAAATTACTTATACAGGGTGGTCCGAACTGTATTTCGGAAACTTCGGCAGCATATTCTTCAGATAAAAATAAGTAAAAAAGTTCGTATAAATGTATGTCCTAAAATGCTTAGTTTCAGTGATATAGGGTGTAGAAGTTTGATTTTATTTCGATTTTTTCCAAATAATTTATGAAGTAGCGTCAATATTTGGATGAAAATTTGTGTCTGGAAGTTTTTTGACATGAGAAATTTGATTTTGATGTCAATATGACTCCTACTTGTAGAGGGCGCCACCTACATATTATGTTCTAACTGGTTTGAAGAATAATAACTTTTCGTCGGTACCTGTAAAACTACCTAAAAATCGCTACGTGTAATGGTTCTCGAGATATTTGAAATCGAAGTTATCAATACCTGTCATCAATGATATAAATTAAACATGTTGAGTGCATGTTGACTAAATAGTTGTAGACTAAAATCATAAATTTGAAATGTTTTGTGCCAAAAGTTCAACAGAAACTATCTTATCATCATTTTTTCACAGTAAAATTTATGTTTAATATAAAAAAAATAAAATTTTCCGAATTTATTATTTCAGTCAAATAACTATCTACTCAACGTTTTTATTTTTGGTCAATAATGACATGTATTGACTATTTCCGTTCTAAATATTTTCAGAACGGTTGCTTGTAGCGATTTTTACCAAGAGACATTTTTTACGTAGAAAGTCACGAGAATGTATATTTTTTCACTCAATAGTTTTATACAGGTATGAACGAAAAGTTATTACTATTTAAAAGAGTTAAAACACATGTAAGTGGCGCCCAAGCTTATTAAAAGGTAAGGTTGTCTCGTAACTCGATCCGCCATTATCGAAAACGTCATCTACTACGTCATAGGAATGATACCGCTCATAGATAAAGTGGTAAAAACTGCCCACAGTCCGACAATGCATTTCCGAATCGATATTCATTGTGTACTTTATTGTGTATAGTGCACGGCGTCAATAGTTTTCAGTTGTGTGTCTTCTTTATTGTATTGTCCATTTATCTCTCTTTGTAGGTTGCATTTTATATTCTATTCCTTTTATTCTATGATTTTATACGTTCTATCTACGTCAGAGAGATGCTATTCCACTTCGCTCCTATTGGTCCAAAAGTTACGAGACAACCTTACCTTTTAATAACCTTGGGTGGCGCCCCTGGAGTAATATTGACATCAAAATCAAATTTTTTATGTCAAAAAACTCCCAGATACCAATTTTAATCCAAATATTGACCGTTACTTCAGAAATTATTAGGAAAAAATCATAATAAAAATGAAACTTCTACACCCTGTATCTCCGAAACTAAGCTTATTAGGACATACATTTATATGAACTTTTTTACTTATTTTTATCTGTAGAATATGCTGCCGAAGTTTCCGGAATACAGTTCGGACCACCCTGTATAATTCAAAACCTCGTAATTAGTGGAATAAATTAGTGGTTTCAATTAGCGTAGAAATTTGTTCCTTTAATTTTAATGTCAGCATTCAGAACGTCAAAATTAGTGGTAGACATTTTCAATTAGTAGAAAAAGTTGTCAAAAACGTTTCCACTTTTCCCATTTTTTTGTTTTAACTTTTCCACTAATTATACTTCAAAATTTGAGAAAAGTCATTTTGGCCTTTGATTATCTTCCGTCAAGAGAAATTGTGGTTAGAAATCAAAAGTTGATTATTTTATAAGCTAAATATTAGGTTTTCTCTATGGATACACTGACTAACGCAAGCTGTTGCTAGAATATTCTATTAATTTTAATTGTGTTTTTTAAACATTGTGAATGATGTAAACCAAAAAGTATAAGGTGTAATTGAAACCACTAATTTATTCCACTAATTGCGAGGTTCTGAATGAAGCTTAGTTCTATAAAACATGAATTTAAAGACAGACACAAATGTCACTGCGGGACAAAATCCTGTCGTTGGATAGACTATGCCATATTAAAACTGGTACAAATCTAACGAAAAATCGAATACCTTTTATTTTATGTATATTATCTACTAAAAATGTGACTATTTTTAACCCGTAATCACTAATGAATATTCAACATACCTTGACATGATGATAAAAAAACATAGAACAATAGAAAATATCGCTGTGCTAAATTTATAAGGAATACATTGCTGTGCAGTATTTCATCTATTTTTGTCTTATAGTAAACTTTTACTACTACCATACAGTCCACAGAATACTAAAAGTCTGGAATCTATGTGATGCATAATGCAAATATAGATATCTTTAATAATAAAGATTTATTGAATTTTCCAAAATTGTTAAAAATATAAACATAACAAATACAGTCATATATAAACCATAATTACAATTAATTAAAGCTAATAAACAATGCAACAATCAACCCATAATAACTCAAAAATATGCGAAGCACACTAACCCCATCGAACATATTAACAAATTTAGAATTCTTTAAAAAAAAATATCATACAAATACACAGAACTTTTCTTTATTACTTGACGGTAAAAAAATAATACTCTTAAATGTCAAACCATGATATCCAGTTAATTTTTAGTCTTTTGCCTCAGTGGAAATCTTACTGACTAGTACATGGTCCTCAACAAAATCCTTCAACTCCCTGTATGCTTTCTCGAAATCGTCATTCACAAAATGGTTTTATCAAAATTTCCTGGACCCAAACCGGACAAAATTTATTCCCTTGCAATATTCAGTCGTCTTTCCAGGTTCTCTGCTCTTTCAGTCTTCCTCTTGATCAACCTCCTTCTCAATTCGCTCATTGAAGGTGGTTGAATGAACACGCACCAAGGATTTAGCCGAGTTTGCTTCACTTGCTTCACCCCCTGCATCTCTATGTCCAGAATTGGAAGCTTGCCTTGTTTCACTATGTCTTCTAATGCTTTGAAGCTGGTGCCCTATATGTTCTCGCCAAAAACAGCATGTTCGACGAATTCACCATTTTCTATGGCTTGTTTCATGGTGTTTTCGTCTGTTAAATAGTAGTGGTGACCATGGATTTCACCCTGTCTGGGGTTGCAAGTAGTGTGACTGATGATAAAGCCAAAATGGTCGGGGAAGTCATCCATGAGGCGTTTAACCAGGGTGCTTTTGCCACTACCAGAAGGTCCACAGAATAATAGAGGCCTGTAATTTGTATGGTTTATGATGGAAAAATATACATCATTAATAATATATTATTTATATTTATTGACTTTTCCAAAATTGTTAAAAATGTAAACGTAACAAATACAGTCATATAAAACCCATAATTACTATTAAATAAAACTAATAAATAATGCAATAATCAAACCGTAATAACTCAAAAACATATATTTAACAAATTTAGAAATCTTTAAAAAACATCATACAAATATACAGAACTTCTTTATTACTTGATGGTAAAAAAATAATACTCTTAAATATCAAACCATGATATCCAGTCAATTTTTAGTCTTTTGCTTCAGTGGTAATCTTACTGACTAGAACATTATCCTCAACAAAATCCTTCAACTCCCTGTATGCTTTCTCGAAATCGTCATTCACAATGATTTTATCAAAATTTCTTCCGTTGCAACATTCAGTCGTCTTTCTAGACTCTCCTCTGTTTCAGTCTTCCTCTTGATCAATCTCTTTCTCAATTCGCTCATTGAAGGTGGTTGAATGAACACGCACCATGGATCTAGCCGAGTTTGCTTCACTTGCTTCACCCCCTGCATTTCTATGTCCAGAATTGGAAGTTTGCCTTGTTTCACTATGTCGTCTACTGCTTTGAAGCTGCGAATCCAAAAACGGCATGCTCGACGAATTCACCATTTTCTATGGCTTGCTTCATGGTGTTTTCGTCTGTGAAGTAGTAGTGTTGGCCATGGACTTCACCCTGTCTGGGGTTGCGAGTAGTGTGACTGATGATAAAGCCAAAATGGTCGGGGAAAAACTAACCCCATGAGATATTTAATCAGGGTACTTTTGCCACTACTAGAGGGTACACAGAATAATAAAGGCCTGAAATTTGTATGGTTCATGATGGAAAAATAGATATCATTAATAATATATTATTTATATTTATTGAATTTTCCAAAATTGTTAAAAATATAAACGTAACAAATACAGTCATACAAAAACCATAATTACTATTAATTAAAGCTAATAGTTAATGCAACAATCAAACCATAATAACTCAAAAATATTTGAAGCACACTAACCCCAACGAACATGTTTAACAAATTTAGGAATCTTTAAAAAACATCATACAAATATACAGAACATCTTTATTAGTTGATGGTAAAAAAATAATACTCTTAAATGTCAAACCATGATATCCAGTCAGTTTTTAGTGTTTTGCTTCAGTGGTAATCTTACTGACTAGTACATTATCTTCAACAAAATCCTTCAACTCCCTGTAAGCTTTCTCGAAATCGTCATTCACAATAATTTTATCAAAATTTCCTGCACCCAGACCGTACATTATTTCTTCCCTTGCAATATTCAGTCGTCTTTCTAGACTTTCCTCTGTTTCAGTCTTCCTCTTGATCAACCTCTTTCTCAATTCGCTCATTGAAGGTGGTTGAATGAACACGCACCAAGGATTTAGCCGAGTTTGCTTCACTTGCTTCACCCCCTGCATCTCTATGTCCAGAATTGGAAGCTTGCCTTGTTTCACTATGTCTTCTAATGCTTTGAAGCTGGTGCCGTATATGTTCTCTCCAAAAACAGCATGCTCGACGAATTCGCCATTTTCTATGGCTTGTTTCATGGTGTTTTCGTCTGTGAAGTAGTAGTGTTGGCCATGGATTTCACCCTGTCTGGGGTTCCGAGTAGTGTGACTGATGATAAAGCCAAAATGGTCGGGGAAGTCATCCATGAGGCGTTTAACCAGGGTACTTTTGCCACTACCAGAAGGTCCACAGAATAATAGAGGCCTGGAATTTTTGTTGTGCATGGTGGAGAGACCTGTAAAAAAGAATTTTACCATGAAAACATTGTTTTTGTTTTTTTATTTAGTTTAGTGACATTTTGTGTCAAAAAAAATTCAAAATATAATCGAACATAATATATATGAAAATTGAATTATTATAAATTCAATTGTAAATTTAAAAAAAATGCCGAATATCACCTGGCGATATGTATGAACGTAAAACAGCTCACTTGATTGTTTAAGCTGGTACAAAACGATAAACAATTAATAATCGTTACATTAAATCAACAATAAGCCGTTAAAAAGTGGATTCTATGCAAAATGTTCTTTGATATATCGACATTTTACAAACGCATTCATTTATTTTATGTCGGAAATGATTATGGTTATCAAATGGTAGAATAGACTGCGGATTTTAATTAAAAATTTGTTGCGACAGGAAAGATGATAGCGGCAGTGTTGCTACTACCCCATTCGGGTAGATCTACCTCTTTGTAAAGCGATTTAACCCCGCTATCTCGTGATAATCTACCCCGATGAAAAATAAGCTTGTGGCAACACTGGGTAACGATCTGTGCAATACGCGGCTAAGAAAATCACTATAATAAACTTGATACTGTACCAATCTTGATTTGATGCATATTTTCATCGATAGGTTTGTAGCTTCTGAATAACGGTCTAGGTAAAGCATCTAGCTCATTTGCCAGCTCAGAATTAGAATTTAGAGTTAGTAAATCGCATTACCATTGGGGGACACTGGCATATTTATTTCAAACCAACAATCAACGAGAATATTCGTATAATTTAATAAAATTACTGTAAATCACTATAAATAATGAATTATTTGTAATTGAGCTGTAATTTCTGTATTATTAATCCGGTAAATGATGGAGATAAACAATTGTGATTGATTAAAATTTTATTTTAAGATGAAACTTTTGTTGACAACATTCTGAGAATTCGAATAATGAATTGAATAATGACAAGACAAGTGACATCTGTCTAAAAACGACAGCGATTTAGAATGATAATTTTGATTATGCAAAAGAAATATGCTATGAGTTTACTGGTGGCCTAACGATTAACATTACTTCAAAAATAAATTCCCAACATGAATAATGAACAAAACATTTAAACAAAAACAGACCATAGAGCACACAAAACAAATTGTTGGTTAGTAGCAGTTAGTAGTAGTCAGATATATAGATGTTTTGTTAGATTTTGGTTTAATGGCCACAGCTATCCTATCGGGTAATAGAATTGTGGTTTTTTAATAATTAAAAAAACATTATCTATACTAATATATAAAATCCTTAATTGACTGACTCACTGATTAATCACGATCCTGCTCAAACCACTCAACGTAAGAAGCTCAATTTTGGCATACAAGTTGATTCTAGGGTGTAGATGTTTGATAAGAAGGGATTTTTCGAAATTCCAGTTCCAAGGGGGCGAAACCACCCCTCAAATATTACAATATTTTTTATTTAAAAAACGGTCAAGTTTCCGTAAAAACGCTTAAACACGTATATTTTATTTTATTTTTTTACATATTTTAAGATTTTTTAAAAATGTATACAGGGTGTTTCGAAAAATCTGGTCAGTGATTAATCACGATCCTGCTTAAAGCGCTCGACGTAAAAAGCTGATTTTTGGAAAACGGATTGACTTTAGGATGTAGAGGTTCGATAAGAAGGGATTTTTCGAAACTCGAATTCTAAGGGGGTGAAACCACCCCTCAAATATTACAATATTTTTTATTTAAAAACCGGTGAGTTTTTCGGAAACACTCTTAAACACGTATATTTTATTTTGTTGTTTTACATATTTTAAGATTTTTTAAAAAATTTATTTGGGGTGTTCCATAAAATATGACCATTAAGTAATCACGATTCTGCTTAAACTGCTTGACGTTTAAAGCTGATTTTTGGCAAACGGATTGACTGTGGGGTGTAGAGGTTCGATAAGGATGGGTTTCTCGAATCTCAAATTCCAAGAGGGTGAAAAGCCCCTCAAATATTACATTATTTGTTGTTTAAAAAACGGTTATTCTTTCGGGAAAACACTTGGAAACGCATAATTTATTTTGTCCTTTTACATGTTTTGAAATTTTTTAAAAAACGATACAGGGTGTTCCAAAAAGTTGGGTAATTGATTAACCACGATTCTGTTTAAACTGCTGGACGTAAAAAGCTTATTTTTGGCAAACGGATTTTTCGAAAGTCAAATTCCAACGAGAGAAACTACCCCTCAAATATTACCAAGTTATATAATAATATCGCCATATTGTTTTTTCTCATGCTGACATAAATGTGAGAAAATTTTATCCAGTTTGTATGTTAATGGAAATTCTTGCTTTGCTTTATCATCACCATTACAAATGATTAATTCGACCCAAACGAAGTCGCGGGTACACGCTAGTAAAATTATAAAGCTAGAATAGTATACGGTTTTATATTAAATCTAATGTTTTTGAAGTTTATAAAAAGCATTCACAAAAAATATATATCCTTCAAATCCTTCAATTTAATAGCTGTTTTCTAGTTTCACTTCAAATATGCGCACATAGTGCACACACAATTTTTTAAAATGAATATTATTTCATTTTAACGAAATATTCTTTTAGCTACACTACGTATAACAATAGGTTTAGTGTGCGGACTAAATGTGGCAGGGTTAGCCCTCACCTCCGCGACCATTGTTACACAAACGAAGGCGAAATACAAATATTTAACGTTTTATTAACGCGGGCCGCGTTGCCACGTTTCCGGCCGCCCGCATAACCGTCAATGCCCCCCGTTTCAGTTTTCAGCTTTTTCCAACAAATTTGTGTTAACCGTAGCTCGAACAATAACCCTAACGCCCATAAACACACACTGGGTGTTATAATATTTAGAGAGGGTCATTACCTGGACACTGAATGGAGGCTCAGGAAAGAGTCTAATAGTGTTATTTTATTTTTTTGACAGTTTTGTTTGATGTTTTACTCGACACATTTGACTTTGGCTTTTCTGAGCATCTGACTTTGGCTCTTTCTCGTTTATTTTGAAATTGGTTTTATATATAAGCCGTAAAAAACTCATCGCAACTTTATTAGAATATTTTGATTTCGGGAAAGCAGTTGTAATGACCCTTTATGTCCCTTAAGTGCTGTTAAGGTTACAGTTTATTTGGTATAAACTGACCAAACTACGTATGTTGCCTTTTAAGTTATTACAAAATGTGAAACAGAGACGAACAAGTTCGAAACAAAGTGTTTTATTGCTTTTCAAAATATTCGCCCTAGATCTATACATTTTTGCATACGCTCAAACCAGTTCTGGAAACATTTTTTCCACTCTGAAGCTGATATCGTAGAAACATGGTTTTGAAAGTCTTCAACAGCTTCTTGAGGTGATGAAAATCGCTGTCCGCGCATCTTTTGTTTGAAGTGGGGAACAAGAAAAAGTCAATAGGCGATAAATCAGGTGAATACGGGCAAGGAGACATTAATTCGATGATTTTCTCCTTCAAATATTCAGTTGTTTGACGTGCTTTATCGGAGCTGGCATTGTCGTGATGACGAATGATGCGACGTGTTTTGTTCTTTTTCCTTATTTCATCGAAGACCGTCGGCAAACAAATTGTTGAATACCATTCGGCATTAACAGTTCTTCGATCGTCTCATAGACGATCGAATGGTTGCAACGTGTCCAGTACAACCGAAGAAACTAGCGATTGTAAAAACTTAAAAGGCAACCTGCGTATTCGTAAAAAATGATTTTTTCAAATATAATAATGAGCCACCCTCGTTCCATTTGAAAAAAATTAAGTTATGATTAAAAATACGATTTAGGCATCTTTGAACCGATCAGAAAAAGTCAGGAAAAACATTAGACGATCAAATCTATGTTTCCAGTAGGGTTTCACGAGATTCTCGAAACTCAAGATTTCTCGTCTCGTCTCGTCTCGATTTCGAGACGAGATCGAGACGAGACTGAGAATTTTTTTTCGAGACGAGATCGAGAAAATGTCTTCGAGATTTTTCGAGATCAAGAAATTTTTTCGAGATTTCTCGATCTCGAAAAACTTTAGATTGCTGCAATAACTCAACAGCACATAAAAGGCTAGAAAAATGGAAATAAAAACTATGTTGGGAAATATTTTCTCGTACAATGCTAATTTACATTACTTTATTTACAATTATTACAAATAATCAAAAGATAACTTCCCCAAAACTGTTCGATCAGTCGGTCTTTTCAGAATAAAGAAATGCCGTAAATATAATATATTCTTGTTCTTATGGCACCATTTTTGTATAAATTTCACTATTAACTCCTATTGAGTTAAAGGAATTTAAGTAATGTCGAAGAAAAAAAGTTTTTCAATAAAAGACTGTTTCGAGTAAACAAAAATCAGTTTGTTGCACAACGAAGTAAACATTTTTAACTTTCGTAGGTAGCTAGGTAAATTTTAAACCCATATGGATAAAATACTAAATTAAAAAATAAAGGAATCGTTTTGATTTTCGCTTTTTAAAACAATATATTTTTACTTTTGGGATTTTGGGCCAAAGTCTGCGTTTTTTTTTTGTTACACATGGCTTTTAGTTCATACCATACCTATTATAATAGCTCTGTATGCTATAACGTAATTTTTTCACAGAAAAAATTTACCCTACCTTTTGGTGCAGACTTTATAACATGATATTTTTAGCCGACCATACCAATAGGTATGGTAGGCTATTAAGATTGGCAATTTTTTTTTTTAATTTCACTCAAAATGAGTTATTTGGGTCATAAATGACCAAAATACAAAATATTTTCATGGTGTCTGTCTGCCTGTCCGTCTGTAACACGATAACTCAAAAACCGCTTAACCAATTTTAACCAAATTTGGCACAAAATCACTGTGGCACCCGAATCTGGCCATTAGTTTTTGGTGGGGGTGGGGGTTGGTAAGAGGGTATGGGTTAAAAGGGGGTTAAAATTTTAAAAAACCCGTAACTCCAAAATTAGAGTAGCTAGCGAAACGCGGTTTTCAATTTAAGATTAGGAATAATATTTGCAACAAAATTTGTAATAACATCAAAATCAGTCAAAGTCGCAGTTTTTGAGATAAAACAAATTGAAAAAATTCCTTTACTTTGAAACTAAAAGAACTGCGTACCAACTTTTTATTAACATATTTTAGTATGGGCGGCTATACGTGCCTCCCGGCGCCAATTTTTTAATAATAATAAATCAGGTATTTATTTTCGAGACTCTCGAAATTTCGAGAATCTCGAATTGAGATCGAGAAATTGACTTCGAGAAAAACATCGAGATGAGAGTTTGTTAATATCTCGTCTCGATGAAACCCTAGTTTCCAGTAGTTTTGTTTTAACACAGCCATGACACTCTATACAAAAATTCAAAATACTATTTTTTTAAGCGAAAATGTCAAAAGAATGCCATTTTCTACCAAATGCCATTTCAGAATGCCATTTTCTACCAAATAAAGTAAAAAAATACTGAGGGTACTAAATAGAAATATAAAGTTGTAGTAATTTCCGATGAAACAAGAAGTGATCGAAACTAATTGAATATGTTTATACCAAATATCGTTTTTTTATCAGAAAAAATAAAAAGTTACAGGGGTGAGCCGCTTTTGAAAAACATCCGGTATATTGTTTTTGACATAAAACATCCGAAGTTCTAAGGTGCACGAAAACTAGGCATTAATATTATTTTCTGTTATTTTTTACATGTCGTCTGCCAAAATCTTTCCTGATTCGTTGGGCAGACTTTGTTATCAGATTTTTAATAATTTGGTATTGTTAATACCAAAAATACATTAAGCAAATTTTACAGAATTAATGTAAACCTTGACCTAAGTATTTTTTATTAGAGTTTCATATAATACATTGAAAAGTAACTGATTGAAACGTGTACGTATTAAATTTCATATCGAGCCAAGTTGGCTGGTTAAACAACGACCGTTGGAAGACCAAACCGCGATAAGAAGTCTTGCTATCGCTGGGTCGCTTCGTACATTACCATTTTAATCAGCTCCAGTTCCTACCTAGGGAACACAAATACACATACATATTCACTTCACACTTTGTAACAGTTTATTCAACCTTCATTTTTAATAGTTACAGCATTTTTGTATTTTCATATTAAATAACTAACATATTTTCGCTTTTTCTTTGATAGAATGAAGAAAGTATGTGAAGGGTTTAATCGCCGCGACCTTACAAATCTATTGTGTCCATCTTTCTTGTTTATATAGTGTTTTTATATTTGGGTTTTCTTTTTTTTTAGTCATCTGTACTTGGTATCTGATAGATTGTATCATTCACCTTTCAGTGCTTTGTATTTCTGTTGATTTTTTTTTGTGTTGGATTTTTATATTTTATGTAAATTATAAATATACTAGCGTGTACCCGCGACTTCGTTCGCGTCGAGTTAATTATTTGTAATGATAAAGCAAAGCAAGAATTTCCATTAACATACAAACTGGATAAAATTTTGTCACATTTATGTCAGCATGAGAAAAAACAATATGGCGATATTATTATATAACTTGGTAATGTTTGAGGGGTAGTTTCATCTCGTTGGAATTTGACTTTCGAAAAATCCGTTTGCCAAAAATAAGCTTTTTATGTCAAGCAGTTTAAGCAGAATCGTGGTTAATCAATAACCCAACTAACCCAACTTTTTGGAACACTCTGTATGATTTTTAAAAAAAAAACAATAAATTATGCGCGTCCAAGCTTTTTCCCAAAAGACTAACCGTTTTTTAAATAACAAATATTGTAATATTTGAGGGGCGTTTTCACCCTCTTGGAATTTGAGATTCGAGAAACCCCTCCTTATCGAACCTCTACACCCCACAGTCAATCCGTTTGCCAAAAATCAGCTTTAAACGTCAAGCAGTTTAAGCAGAATCCTGATTACTCAATGGTCACATTTTATGAAACACCTTGTACAAATTTTTAAAAAATCTTAAAATATGTGAAACA
This sequence comes from Sitophilus oryzae, assembly GCF_002938485.1. Taxonomy (NCBI): domain Eukaryota; kingdom Metazoa; phylum Arthropoda; class Insecta; order Coleoptera; family Curculionidae; genus Sitophilus; species Sitophilus oryzae. Next base: position 1,621,439 of record NW_022147208.1, read on the forward strand.
ACAAAATAAAATATACGTGTTTAAGAGTTTTTCCGAAAAACTCACCGGTTTTTAAATAAAAAAATATTCTAATATTTGTGGGGTAGTTTCACCCCCTTACAATTTCGAAAAATCCCTTCTTATCGAACCTCTACACTCTAAAGTCAATCCGTTTTCCAAAAATCAGCTTTTTACGTCAAGCGCTCTAAGCAGGATCGTGATTAATCAATGACCAGATTTTTCAAAACACCCTATATACATTTTTAAAAAATTATAAAATATGTAAAAAAACAAAATCGGAAACTTGGCCGTTTTTTAAATAATTATTTATTTTATTAATTATTTTATTTTTTTATTTCCAGGTAAACGGTTCACACAATGACGAATCAAACTGGGAATGGGTCCCGCCAGAAGAAACGACACCCAAAGAAACTGTTTCCGACCTGAAACGCCTCATCAGAGATTTAGAAAACGAAAAAGACGATCTCAGTACGCAATTGGAACAACTAGATGCAGAAAACCAACAAAACATAGCTGAACTAGTCAGTATCAGAGAAAAATTGCAAGAAGAAAATCTTAGTTTGAAGGAAAAATGCGACAAATTGAAACATCAACTCAAAACCACTATTACCAGCGAGAAAAAGCTACAGAAACAACTTCAAGACCTCCAGTCTGTTTCAAAAGATCATACAAACCAAGTGCCATCTCTTAACGATAAGAAAAAAAGCGAATTACTAGTAGAACTAGAAGAAAAGACTAAAGAACTGAGCGTCTTGAAAAGTACACATGACACTCTTGAAAAAACACTTGAGGAATTCAAAACTAACCTCAAAGACTATCAATCCAAGTTGGCGTTGAGTGAAGCTGAGAATAAAGTAATTTACGCAGAATTACAACAAGCCAAAGAGCAAGTAAGACTGTGCGAGCTTAAAAGTCAAGAGGACACAGAGAACTGTCAAAAACTCGCATTTATTTTGGAAAGCTACGAAAAGCAAGTGACAGCTCTTAAGGAAGAACTAGACGATGTTAAAAACCAGAGCAAAAATAATGTAAACCGTGAAAAAGATGTCACAGAATTAGAGAATAATCTTTCAAAAGCTATTGAGGAACTTGATCAAGCTCGTAAAGAGCTGGAACTAACCAAACAGGAACATCAAGAAGCTAGAAACCAAGTAGATGGGTTGCGCGAAAGATTACAATCTGTAAATGAAGAGAATAAAGTATTACAATGTAAAAATGACGAACTAATTACTTCTAAAAACGAGAAAAATAGCCAAGTTCATGAAGAAGACATCAAAGAATTTGAAATTAACCTTAAAAAGGCGCTCGAAGATCTTAGTCGAACTCAAAATGAATTAGAACTAACGAAACAAGAACACCAAACAGCCAGAACTCAAGTAGATGAGTTACTTGAAAGATTACAAGCTCTAAGTGAAGAAAACAAATCATTACAATGGAAACAGGTAGAACTTGATGCTGTTACAAACCAAAACAAAAATAACCAAGAACTTCATGAAAACAACACCAAAGAATTAGAAGGTAACCTTAAAAAAGCACTAGAGGATCTTGATAGAACCCAAAAGGAACTGGAACTAACCAAACGAGAGCATCAGAAAGCTAGGATTCAATTAAATCAAAGTTTACAGGCCCTGAGCGAAGAGAACAAGACACTTCACTGCAAGAAGGACGATATGCATCGGTCCTATATCAATATCATCACGGACAACGTCAAACGCTTCATGGATTCCGGAGTTGTCAGCCCTGACCCTTCGGAAGACCCTCAAATTCTGGAATTTAGCAAACAGGTCGAAAGCATATTCAAAATCTTGCTGGAATTCAAAGAAAAGTGCCAGCAGCTCGAAAGGCAAGTCCTGGAATCGTCCCAGGAAAAATCGGAAATACTGAACGAAAAAAATACTGAAATAGAAAAACTTATGCAGAATTCCGAAGTGCTTAGTCAAGAAATCATTGAGAAAAGTAACACAATTAAAGAGCTTGAGATTGAAATCACGAATTTGGTGGTTAGTGATGATGAATTGATACAAGAATTCGAAGCGAAAAACCAGTCAAGGATGGGCCTAGAAACTATACCAGAATCGAATGAGGATAATATGGTTCTTCTTGAAACCGCTCTGGAGAATGCCAACGAAAAAATCAAAGAACTGGAGAAGAAAGTCGAACATGAGACTAAATCAGTTGAAGAACAAGAATCGTTTGAGTCCGACCCTGAAGTAAACGACTACAAAGCTTTACTAAACAATTTCGATAGTCTTAAAATAGATTATGACCTGATTTCGAAAGAACTAACTAACACCAAATCCAGACTCGATGAAGTCGAAGACGAAAACGAGAATATAAAGTCTCAACTGGACAGAAATAAATCTGATTTCGAAAATGTAGATTACCAACTCTCAGAAGCTAACTTCACCATAGACAACCTACGCGAAGAGATTGAGACCATCGAACTAAAAATGAACACCCTAGCTAAAGAGTATGCCCAAACGAAGATACAGGCTATGAACAGTGTAGATTTAAAAACAGAGCTAAACGAAGTCAGGGAGAAGTATCTCAGCGAGGAGAATACAAGACGAAACTTGGAAAATCAAGTAAAGAACTTGACAGAGAAATTACAGAACTCCAAAATGGTAGAGACCTCATTTAAGTTGCAATGTGATACTTTGAGCAAAGAAAACTTAGCTCTGACTGAAGCCAGAAATAATTTAGAAAGTTCTTTGGCAAATATTAAGACGACTTTGGCGGATTATGAGAAAAGCTATACAGAGCTCCTTCAAAAATACGATGAAATTCTTATTAAATGTGAGGGATTGAGTACCCAGCTTCACGAAAAGGACAGTGAAATTTTGAAGCTCAATAACGCTTTGTTGGAGATAAAAGATCAAAAAGAAAATGAGGCAGAAACAGGGGATTTAGCTAGGAAGCTTGAAGAACGGCTCAGGAATAAAGAACAAGAAATAATACAGCTTCGAGATCAGTTTAAGGAATTTATATCAAAACAGGAAGAGGTAGATAAGCAATTGAAGAATGACAGTGATAAAAATGAAGGTTTAGTAGCGAGGTATCAGGAAGAAATTCGGAATTTGAGGGAGGAATTGAGAAAATTACTTGAATCCGGTGATAAAAATGAAGTTTTTAATCAACAAATAGTCGGTCTTCAAGCAGCCTTAGACGAAAGCAAGAAAACTGTACAAGCTTTACAACTTCAAATTCAAGACCTAAATAATTCACGTAACGAATTAATAAATATGGTAACAGTTAAACACCAGGAAAGCCTTACTTACCATAACGAAATTCAGCGACTATCCGAAGTATTGAAAGGTGAAACTGAAAAATCTTTGAGAATGGAAGCCCAGCTAGTTCAAGCGAGTAGTTCTAGCGAGGCCATAGCAAAGAAAGACGAAGAAATCGACAAACTAAACGATGAAATCAACTTCCTGAAAGAAAAATGCGACATCTTGACCAAAAACCTTCTCGAAGAACAATCCTCGAAGTCCGGACCCAGTGATAAAGAAGTATCTCTTTTTAAACAACTGGAAAGGCTTCAGTCTCATCTGATGGAAGTCGAGGAACATTACACCCAAGAACTACTGCAAGTTGAGCAGAAAAACTCTGATCTACAGGCTAAACTTGCTGATTTAGAACAGAGGGAGAAGAATTCGAGCAACTTGTATACTTCGGTGAGTATCAGGGCCAATCAGCAGGCTGAAGTGTTGCAGAAACAGTTGCAAATGGTAACCAATCAGAGAGATGAGTTGAGGAAGAAGATATCGGATGCTGAAGATGCCAATAGTAAACAGGCGGTGGCTTTGACCAATTTGCAGTTCGTGTTAGAGCAGTTCCAGAAAGGTAAATAAACATATCGGGTGGCCCAGAAAAAAACCCTATAATATTAGGTTTTTGGTTTGTGAATTTGATTTTATTTTTTTACATAATATGGGGGCAATAGTAGCGCAGATATTGAAAATATTTTTACCAACGTACAGGGTAATCTAAACATATTTTCAAACCAAAGTTGTATACAGAGTGGTCCCGAACTGTATTCTGTAAACTTCGGCAGCATATTCTGCAGATAAAAATAAGTAAAATAGTTCTTATAAAAGTATGTCCTAAAATGCTTAGTTTGGGAGATACAGGGTGTAGAAGTTTCACTTTTATTTCGATTTTTTCCAAATAATTTCTGAAGTAGCCTTGGATAGATGAAAATTGGTGTCTGGGAGTTTTTTGACATGAGACATTTGATTTTGATGGCAATATGACTCCTATTTGTAGGGGGCACCACCTACATGTCTTTTAACTGTTTAGAAGAGTAATAACTTTTCGTCCTTACCTGTATAAAAGTACTGAGTGAAAAAATATACATTTCCGTGACTTTTTACGTAAAAAATGTCTCTTGGTAAAAATCGCTACGAGCAACCGTTCTCAAGATATTTAGAATGGAAATAATCAATACATGTCATTATTGACAAAAAATAAACACGTTGAGTAGATAGTTATTTGACTGAAATAATAAATTAGTGATTTTTTTTTTAATTTTAATCATAAATTTTTCTGCGAAGAAATGATGATAAAACAGTTTCTGTTGTACTTTTGGCACAAAAACATTTCAAATTTATGATTTCAGTCTAATAACTATTTACTCAACATGTTTAATTTATGTCATTGATGACAGGTATTGATAATTTCGATTCCAAATATCTCGAGAACCATTACTCGGCAGCGATTTTTTCCAAGAGACCTGTTTTACATAAAAATGTCGTAAATGTATATTTTTTTACTCAGTAATTTTATACAGGTACGGACTAAAAGTTACTATTCTTCAAACCAGTTAAAAAATATGTGGGTGGCACCCTCTACAAGTAGGAGTCATATTGACATCAAAATCCAAATTTCTCATGTCAAAGAACTCCCAGACGCCGATTTTCATCCAAATATTTACATCACTTCATAAGTTATTTGGAAAAAAATCGAAATATAAATGAAACTTTTACACCCTGTATGTCCGAAACTAAGCATTTTAGGACATACATTTATACGAACTTTTTTACTTATTTTTATCTGCTGAATATACTGCCGAAGTTTCCGGAATACAGTTCGGACCACACTGTATATTTTTTGAGTTGGCATTCCAAAAACACAGCTTATTTATTTAAAGCCCCCTTAGAATTCTAAATTCGAAACATATAATAAAAAAGAGTTTTAAATTTTTTAGCAGGTAAGTACTGCAATAATAGTGTCTTCTTCAAAATTCGGTCTACCAAAATTTCGCAATCTCGTTTGACATATACAGGGCGAGTCAAAACTGACTGTTTTATTTTTCTCCACTAAATGGAACACCCTGTATTTTGTGTCATAACCGAACAAGGTTTTGTTTTATTAACCTGACTTCGAAAAATGTCAAACCTGTCTACTACAGTGTGGCTATCTATCACATAATATCGAATATTACCATTGCCCCCATATTATGTAAAAAAAAATAAAAATCATGTAATACAAAGTATTTTAGTGTACGAAATTGATATTGACATCGTCTCTGACCTACCATATGCTAATACCACCTTTCATATATGTTAATTAAAAAAATATTTATACCTAGTCAGAATATAATTAGTATACATTTTTTTGATTATGTTTTTAAAAATAGATCGAGAAAAGGATGTGATCAAAGAGACTGAGAGAATAAGAAGGCAGATAAACACAGAAAAACAAGTACAGGAAGAATTGAAAAAGGAAATCGAAAATCTGAAGAGACAACTTGACGAAAGCAGACAAGGGCTTCAGGCTGCGTCTAGGTTATCGGACCAATTGGAAATGGTGAAAAAACAAAACTCTGGGCTAAAAGATGAAGGTATGGTATAATATAGAGATAGATTAAGGTACTAGAAAACCTCGATTTTACAAACAGTAGAAAATCTGTTACAAAAATTCCGATATAAAAATTTTGATTTTCTTTACAATTATTTTTTTTTATAAAAAAAAATATTTGTAGTTGTGCTGGAAGTATTTGAAAATTAGGAAGAAACCAAAATTGTTTTTAAATCTATTTTTTGACATAATATCTGAGATCTTATAAGCTTCGTGGATAAAAAGCTATGCTAAGAACATGAGAAGAACCATTAACAATTTTTGATCAAGATATATCTGATATACCGGGTGTTGCATCGTCGGACGGGACATAGGAAATCCCATGTAAATTTTAATGGGGTCAATTATTGGCTTCCCTAATTATTTTAGAGAATAATTCTATTTAGGTTTATTGAAGAGCACTAAAACCCACATTCAAAAGAATAACTTTAGATATTTTTGATTAGCTCGCTTACGAGTTATCGCCGATTTCTTTTTAAATTTTTCTCTTTTCTTATGGCCCTGTATTTACTTATGAGCACCAGTCAAGGTAAAAGATAACTGTCAAATGAAGTTGTCATTTCAGAAATTTACCTATTTAGTGCTTTATTATTATTGAAAACTCATTCCTACATCGGAAATCTTAAAGATGTATTTATAAATACAAATTCATATGAATTAAAGTAAAATAAAATAATCAATTACAAGGTTAATTATAATATTATTACAATATTCAATAACTTAATAATTTAGGTAGGTACCTCCATCGACTGCTAGACAATAATAACCCAGGCGATCATAAAATTCTCTTCTTACATTCACTAGTTGGTAAACTGAAATTCTATTGCATTCGGCAGAAATAGCATTTTTTAACTCGTAGATTTGGCTATTTTTTATCCTTATATATCCTGTTTTTTAAATGGCCCCAGAGAAAGAAATCATTTGGCGAAATATCAGGAGACATTGCTGGCCAATAACGTTTCCGTTAAAACTCTTGTCTAAATAATCCCGAACAGCCAGGGTACTATGTGCCGGGCAGCCATCCATTTGGTACCAAACTGATTTTTCCTAGCGGCATCATGTAAAGCAGGTAAAATATGATTTTCGAGTAGTTCCAATAATATTCTGCATTTAAATTTCGCGTAAGAAATAATGGCCCGATAATATTGTGTCCGAATATCCCTGCCCAAACATTTATTTTCTGTGGATATTGCCGTTTTTACACGAATTCAACAATACTAATAACAAGTATCGTTGTGATGTGTGATCTTGTGAAGATTTAACAGTATAATTTATATAATTATTAAATCAAATTAAAGCCAAACGTGTAAATATTATTTATTATTTAAAGTTTTTATTTATAAGTCAAATATTTAAACATCGTTTATTATAATAAAACAAGACCAACGTAATACGCCCAAAGTTTTGTAAATGGAGTAAATATAAATAGGTACTTAAATGATGGCAAAAATAAAAGACTTACATTATATTTTTAGGGCCACAAACAAAAGGAATTGTCTAATAAAAACATATATATAACAAATTATAGTTTGAAAAACGTTTTGATAATCATTTTTGATAATATTATGATTGACGCTATGACAACGACAATATTTTTTGAGAATTTGACAATAGTATGACAATGGCCGTTGGAAACTATGGAAACTACAAAAAAAATCTAATTGAACGCCATCTGGCGATAACTAGTAGCAACTTCTTAACGTAAAAATTAATTGCACTACCACCTAGCGCCTGAGGCTGGAACTATTTTATTTGAAATTTCCGTGGAAACGGTGGAACCGCTTTTGCTATTTCACTTTCCGGCCCCTGACTAAATAGATAAATTTCTGAAATGACAACTTCATTTGACAGTTATCTTTTACCTTGACTGGCGCTCATAAGTAAATACAGGGCCATAAGAAAGGAGAAATATTTAAAAAGAAATCGGCGATAACTCGTAAACGGGCTAATCAAAAATACCTAAAGTTATTCTTTTGAATGTGGGTTTTAGTACTCTTCAGTAAACCTAAATAGAATTATTCTCTAAAATTAGGGAAGCCAATAATTGACCCCATTAAAATTTACATGAGATTTCCTATGTCCCGCTCGACGATGCAACATCCGGTATATGTATAATATATAATAAAAAATAAAATAACTTTAACCTCGCTTTTTATATAAGGTCTTTTAGTCGCGGGGTCTTAATATCCCCAGTAGATATATCTAATAAATAACTAATACCGGGTGTTTTTCAAAAGTGTCTCACCCCTACTATAACGTTGTTATTTTTTCAGACAAAAAAGGAGATTTGGTATATTAGTATATGACATAAATCAGGATCGATTGACGTATTCAAATAATATTTTCAGTCACTTCCTGTTTTACCGGAAATGTATTACGACTTTTGATTTTTAAACGGCACTCTCGGTATTTTTCTACTTTTTTCGATAGAAAATGACATTCTGAATAGACAGACTTTTTTGTCAACTTTTGACATTTTCGTTTATAAAAAATAGTATTTTAAATTTCAATCTAGAGTGCCATTGATGTGTTCATGTCGACTGGACAATTTAACTGGAAATACAAATGATACCAAATTATTAGTAAAAAATGTGTTTTCCAAACTTTCCATTTGAAAAAATTGAGTTATGATTACAAACACGCTTTGGGCATCTTTTGACTGGCCAAGAAAAGTCATGAAAAACATTAGACTATCAAACGTATTTTCCAAGGAATTTTGGTTAAAAATTAGTGATTTTATCACTATTATATTTTTATATATTGAAATTTAAAATACTAATTTTTAAGCGACTATGTCAAAAGTTCACATATGATATGTCGTTCCATTCAGAATGTCAGTTTCTATGAAATGAAGTAAAAAAAAGTTATAGGGGTGAGCTACTTTTGTAAAGCATCCGGTATAACAATATTTTCTGTCCATTAATAAGTTTTTTTGGGCTATTTTTTTTAAATATACATAAAAAAAGCCAGACAATCGTTCAAGTCAATGTCAAAGACAATGACGATGAGATTATCGAATGTCCTGATTATTATTTTCAAAAAAAATAAAACGAATTTACTTATTCACATAGGTTATTAAAATCTGAGTATACAATATGTAAAAAAGAAACTAATAAAAGTGTAGAATTAATTACTAATTCCAAGACTTGTTGAGTTTTTTTTTAAATCGAGGTTTTTTATAAAAAAATTAGGTCGTTGTTTTGTCAATTTCCGAATACTCGTTTTCAATCTTTTATAACTTTTTAATTTTTCGATTTATTCATGTTTTATATCATATAATTTTTAAATTTGCCCAAACATATTTTTAAATTAGTAATATCGAATTTCAGGTATATTTTTAAGAATTCGAAATATAATTCTTGCAAAATAAAAAATTTAATTATTTTTTCGAAATAATACAAGCGGGAGTTTTTGAAATATCAGCTGGTAATTCTGGGTGAATGTAGCCCCCAGAATATCGACTGATATTTTCACGAATCACCGTTACGACTACGTAAAGTTAACCCCCTCATCATTTAATTAGTCATAGTTATTTTTTAGGTTTAGGACTGTCTGTATATTTCGATTTAAGAAAAATTTTGCAAAAATTAAATGTATTTTTTTAACTTAATAGGGATTAGGTCAACACTAATAATAATATAAACTATAGACCATTTACCAGTGGCTATACCTATAATACTGTACTGATCGTCTCAAAAAAAGTTCTTACATTTATTCAAGAATATATGAAATTTTAATTCTAAAATTGCAAAATTTCTCTTATTGTATACTATTTTTAAATTTTATCTTGGTGTTTTAGTCTAAGAGCTAGCAACGTTTGCGAGAAAGTATTTTAAAACGTCTGGCACTTTGATATATCTTTTACTATGCTCTCTGGAACAGCATGCGGCCCGTCTGGCTGCCAATACCCGTTGCGTTCACTACTGCGCATCGGAAGAAGATCCTATATTTTTTTAAAAATTTAGTCCTATAAATTCTAGTATTGAATATAAATCGAACATGTCTCCATAGCGCAGTGCGTAGAGTTTCCGACTACGAACCGAGGATTCAGAGTTCGAATCCGGGTCAGGGCAAAGACTTTTTTTATTTTATTTTCGTTTATATTCTGATAGTAAAGTTTTAAATAATTCTGGTGATTAAAAAAAAACAAATATTTAATACTTTACTATCAGAATATAAACGAAAACAAAATAAAAAAAGTGACTGACCCGGATTCGAACTCTGAATCATCGGTTCGTGGTCGAAACTCTACGCACTGCGCTATGGAGACATGTTCGATTTATATTCAATACTAGAATTTAAGGACTAATAAAAATATAGGATCTTCTTTCAATGCGCAGTAGGGAACGCCACGTTTACCGGCAGCCAGACTAGCATGATGTTCTAGAGAGCATAGTAAAATATATATCAAAGAGCCAGACATCTTAAAATACTTGTTTTTCCGACGTTGCTAGCTCTCGTACTATTTGTTGTACTCTTTGGAAGCTTCTTGAAAAACAGAACTAAAGTCACAGATCAAGAGTCTTCATAGACAGAACTCGTCTGTCAGTCAAGACTCTATCTCCGGGACGCGTTGGGGTACCAAGTTGAAATTAAAACCATATACTCAGGTCTACAGTCCTTTGAAGCTGTGTGAAACTTCTAAAGTTAACGTAAAAAAAAGATGCGGCCCTTTATGCCACAAAAAAAACTATATTTCAACACTCTCAAGGGAATCAAAATTTATAGGGTATTTTCCGTTGACATAGAACTATAAAATTTGGCATGTAACGTCTCATACTACAAGTATAGAGAAAAACCTGAAAACTATACATTTGTAATTAAATCATACAAAATAGAGTCTTTATTTAAAGTACGTAATCAATCATCAGATTTAAGCAACTGTGTGTGCGGTCATAATTGTATGGGTGACGAAATCTCTTTGCAGATTTTTTTAAACTTTTACTAATTTGTACAGGGTGTCCCAATAAGAATAGCTTTCGGCTGTATCTCGGAAAGTATTAGCCGTAGGGCATACGGAAAAAAATATTTTAAACTAAAGGGGCTTTGAGAAATTGCTGGAAATTGTTTTCAAGTTTGTTAAACGGCCGCTAGAGGGCGCAACTGCTATGGGAAATAAGAAAATAGACTTTTTTTAGTCTATTTTCTTATTTTTTAAGATGCTTTTTTTACAGAATTTTGCCTAGATAATGGATACTATAAATAATAGTTTCATAATCTTCAGTAAATTTTGGATTTTTTTGTTAGAACCATTTTCCCCTATCTGCTAAAATAAACTGGTGGGGGAAGGTTAGATCTGTCTTTATTTAAATATTGATAACTCCGGACTCTCTCTCTCTGGATGATCAGAAGCCAACAAACGAGGGCTCGTTTAAAAGAGCGTATCTTACTCTGTATTATACCATAAAAATAATAATAATAAGGTTTTGAACGTAGACGCTAGGGGGCGCTTTCTTACAATTTAACAAAGCGCGGTTTTCAAAAAAACTTTTTTTGTCTTTTGTTTTTTACCTTTTAATTGCTTTTTCAAAACGCCTTTATTATTTGAAGTTGTTGGCATTTTGAAAAAGCAATCAAAAGATAAAAACGCTGCTAAGACTATCAAAATGTTGATCTGATAACAATTTGACGTTTATACTATTACATCAAAAGCAACTTTTTCCAAAGCCTACCATGACTTCACTGAATCATCGTTTCTTCTTCACTGTTATTAATATCTTAATTATTAGATATTAATACATCTGGTATCATGGTATTCTGGTATTTCGTCGATTTTGAAATAAACTAACTGTTTCTATCTTATTTTTAAGTTAGAATGGGCATAATCAAGAGGGCTACTGATACTGTGTTGTAAAAATAAAGTAATTAAGGGCTTATTTTTTGGTATTTATTATAATTTTGCTAATATCTTCGGTTTGAAAGAAGATATCACGATGCGGTTTTCGCTGACTTTTTAGGCTTTTACTACTCTTTCCTATCAGCTAAAATTACATATACTATCGTATTTAATTTTTTGAAAAAACGCGCTGTTTGTTAAATTGTAGGAAAACGCCCCCTAGCGTCTACGTTCAAAACCTTATTATTATTTTTATGGTATAATATAGAGTAAGAAACGCTCTTTTAAAGAGCCCTTGTTGGATTCTGATCATCCAGTTCGGAGTTATTAAAATTTAAATAAAGATAGATCTAACCTTCCCCCACCACTTTATTTTAGCAGATAGGGGAAAATGGTTCTAACAAAAAATCTAAAATTTACTGAAGATTATGAAGCTATTATTTATAGTACCCATTATCTAGGCAAAATTCTGTAAAAATTCTATTTTCTTATTTTCCATAGCAGTTGCGCCTTCTAGCGGCCGTTTAACAAACTTGAAAATAATTTCCAGCAATTCCTCATAGCCCCTTTAGTTATAAATATTTTTTTCCGTATGCCCTACGGCTAATACTTTCCGAGATACAGCCGAAAGCTATTCTTAGTGGGACACCCTGTACAAATTAGTAAAAGTTTAAAAAAATCTGCAAAAAGATTTGGTCACCCATACAATTATGACCGCACACACAGTTGCTTAACTCTGATGATTGATTACGTACTTTAAATAAAGACTCTATTTTGTATGATTTAATAATTACAAATGTATAGTTTTCAGATTTTTCTCTATACTTGTAGTATGAGACGTTATTATATGCCAAGTTTTATAGTTCTATGTCAACGGAAAATACCCTATAAATTTTGATTCCCTTGAGAGTGTTGAAATATAGTTTTTTTTGTGGCATTTTGTGGCATAAGACGTCTAATACTTTCCGAGATACAGCCGAGAGCTATTCTTAGAGGGACACACTGTACAGAAGAGAAAAATCTAAAAACTGTATATTTTTAATTAAATCACAAAAAACAGGATCTTTTTACAAGGAATGGCGGATCGATTTTCGGAATTTCAGAATTTTGTCTTCATCGGAATTTTGAATTGAATTAACCGTGTCATGTAGGGTATCGTATGAAAGGGTTTCATCGACACAAGCTAAACAAATTATTAATTATTTTTAATAATTTTTAATTATTACTGTCCGACTCGCACTTGTCTGTTTTTTTTTTGTTTATGTTGATTGATTGTTTAATTCTTTCTTTCAGAAGCTTTCAAACAAACATTTTTGTATTTGTTGTTATGTAGGAATGTTTCCGAGCACGCCTTTAGCACGTTTTTGACTTTATATATTATTTTTTAAGTTATTTTTATACTTTTGTTGGTTGTCCAGTTTTGCACGCTTCACAACCTATGTTTTTCTAATCTCATTTGATAACTGTGCGGTAAGTTTCTGCATCCCCAGTTACTTAATGGGATTATGAAAATGTAGCGAGCTTACACATCGACCACGCTTCTCTATTTCTCGTCCTGTCGGCACTGTGTCATTTTTATTATATATTTCCTTTCTGTATCAATGAATTTTGCAGGTATTTATTATATTTACAGAGGTCCCAGTACAAAACTGCACGTTTTTCTTTTAATTTTATAAAAAAAATTAACGGATTTGTCATATTTTATAAACTAAACTATTAGAGATTAAGAACGGTGAATCAAGTTAAACCAAACCAATGCTGCGTTCCTAACCTCAGACAAATAATATTAATAGATACTCAGGTGCAAAAAAAAACGCAACGGAAAATTTTTTGCTTTTTTTGAAAAAAAAGTTTATAGTGTTATATATTTTTTTATTTTTATCCTAATTTTCATGATTTTTTCGCCAAAAATCAGCTTTTTACGTCAAGCACTTTAAGCAGGATCCTGATTAATCAATGACCAGATTTTTGGAAACACCCTGTATACATTTTTTAAAAATCTTAAAATATGTAAAAAAACAAAATAAAATATACGTGTTTAAGCGTTTTTTTCGGAAACTTGGCCGTTTTTTAAATAAAAAATATTGTAATATTTGAGGGGTGGTTTCACCCCCTTGGAACTGGAATTTCGAAAAATCCCTTTTTATCGAACCTCTACAGCCTAGAATCAACCTGTATGCCAAAATTGAGCTTCTTACTTTGAGTGGTTTCAACAGGATCGTGATTAATCAGTGAATGGTGAATTAACTTAAACCAAATCAACGCTGCGTTCCTAACCTCAGATAAATAATATTGATATTATGATTATATTACTGTTATGAAAACTCCAAAACGAAGATATCCAAAATATACAATCCAGATGTAAACAGAAAAATGTAAGCGGTCGACACCAACAAAATTAAATCAGGCGTTAATTCGTTATTCCGTCTCTTTCTCACATATTGTCTTTCCAGTCATTGTGGTCTGCAGAGTATGTGGAAGTTTGGTTTGGAACGAGCTGAACGAACTGTTTTCCGAAGACTTCGGCAGCCTATTGTGCTGATGAAAATAAATAAAAAGTTCGTATAAATGTATGTCCTAAAATGCTTAGTTTCGGAGATACAGTGTGTAGAACTTTCATTTTTATTTCGCTTTTTTCCAAATAATTTATGAAGTAACGTCAATATTTGGATGAAAATTGGTGTTTTGGAGTTTTCTGACATGAACAATTTGATTTTCATATCAATATGACTCCTACTTGTAGAGGGCCCCACCTACATATTTTTTAAATTGTTTGAAGAGTAATAACTTTTCGTCCGTACCTGTATAAAACTACTGAGTAATAAAATATACATTTACGACGTTTTTTACGGAAAAAAGGTCTCTCAGTAAAAATCGCTACGAGTAATGGTTCTCGAGATATTTGGAATCGAAATTATCAATACCTGTCATCATTGACATAAATTAAACATGTTGACTAAATAGTTATTAGACTGAAATCATAAATTTGAAATGTTTTTGTGCCAAAAGTTCAACCGAAACTGTTTTATCATCATTTTTTCGCAGAAAAATTTATGATTAATAAAAAAAAATCCCAAATTAATAAATTTGGGATTCGAAATAATAATTTCAGTCAGTAGTTTTATACAGGTACGGACGAAAAGTTATTACTCTTCAAAACAGGTAAAACATGTAGGTCGCGCCCCATATAAATAGGAGTAATATTGACATCAAAATCAAATTTCTCATGTCAAAAAACTCCCAGACACCAATTTTCATCCAAATATTGACGATACTTCAGAAACTATTTAAATTCGAAATAAAAATGAAACTTCTACACCCTGTATCTCCGAAACTAAGCATTTTAGGACATACATTTATACAAACTGTTTTACTTATTTTTATCTGCAGACTATACTGCCGAAGTTTCAGGAATACAGTTCGGACCACCCTGTATAAAGTAAAATAACATAAAAAACAATAGTTTATAGAAAAATATACAGGGTGTCCCAATATTCCGTGGACATCGAACTTCTTCGTATTTTTGGAATCAAAATAAGTTTATTGGCCACAATTTACCTCTATACAAAAGTGCTTCGTTTGTCCGTTAGAGGGCATCAAACTTTAAAAAATAAACACCGTTATTCCGATTTGAATGACATATTTTCCACCTATATAATAGACTCCACCGACGAGCATATTTACTTTTTTGTCTCTTGTAAAATAACGCCACATCGCATACTTGAGAAAAAATAATTGGAGATTTTTTTGACAAATTGTAATTATGAGAAAACCTGTTTTGATTATTTTTAGTAAAGAGGCTTTTTTGATATTATGATAACTGGGACCTCTGCGTTTAGTATAATTTTAAACATTTTTTATTTTTCACTATTTGCCATATTACAAACATGATAAAAAAAAGGCGTCAAAGACGGCTGAGGAATGACAATTGATGATAATTTTGGTGGGGTTAATCTCTAGATATCATTTACTAAAAAAGACATAAAACTTGTCAAAAATTAACGCTATAGAAAGATTAAAAAAGTCTATTTCTAATTAAAAATTTATTTCCAAAAAAATATGTTTTATTTCTAATTTTAAACTACACCGTTTAAAAATCATTTTTACTCAATATAAAAATAAATTTCAACCTTCTTAAGGCCAACTGGCAGTAAGCACCAGTGAAAAATAAAGAAATGTACGGGCCAAGAAAATGACGTCTAGGGCTTAACCTCGCCAGTATTATCATCGATTATTATTCTCCGTTTTTGGTGCAACGATTCCCTGTTACCGGTTTATACATAACAAAGCGCTAAATTCTACTTTTTTATAGGCAAATAGTGTGAGAACAATTATATTCTATATACACGATCAGTTCATTGGCAAATGTACAAACTAAAACTTCTAAAAGTCCTGTATATAACTTTTTAGTTGTACACTGGATGTTCCTTCGATTATTTAATGATAAAACTTATAAACTAAATTTGGTAAATATTCAGAACCAGATTTATCTTTTACGTTAAATAACTGTAAAACCCCGTGTGTATTTTTTTTCAATTTTAATACACTAATTCAAATAAAAATACTTATCGTTTATATAGAATAACACGAATGTTTGCAACCCCGATGTAATGTTTTACTTAGTTGACTAAAATATATTGACATTATTTTTTTTAATACTTTCCCAGACATTTTTTTCAGTTTGTTTTTTAGCATGGACTCATACACATTGGCATGACGCAAGTTTTAAAATAAACCGAAATTTAGGGTTTGAGTATTACATCAGGTACTGGTTTCCATTTTAACAGCAATCGGTCCCTGAGTAACACTTACACCCTGTGTTTCGACCCCGACCGCACGCCGCTGGTATCCTTTTATTTCGTTATTATTTATTTATTTTTAATTAAGTCATCTATTTTTTGATTAATATTTTTTAGTATTAACATAATTTAACTTGAATTAAATCTTTAACAGTGGTGAACATAACTATGGAAACGATATATGCATGATTTTTTCTTCTGTATACATTAACAACATCATTTTTCATTTCTAATATTACTACTATTCTCAATTCAGATATTATTTAGAAAAAAATCGAAATAAAAATGAAACTTCTACACCCTGTATCTCTAAAATGAAGCATTTTAGAACTTACCACCCCATATACAGGGAGTCAAAAAATAGTGTATCTAACTTCGGTGGGTGATTCTACAAATAAAAATAAAAAAGTTCTCATGAACATATGCCCTAAAATTCTTCCCGAAGAAGTTACAACCAGGGTGCAATGGTTTAAATCAACGGATTTTTTTATTTTAATCACGGAGTTAAATCAAAAAAATCAACTTGTTTAAAAACTTATGATAAATCGAAAGATAACTGTGAAAATTAGAAAAACTTTTCCTATAAAGCTATAAAAAAGTATTCCTATATCAAATATACCCTATATATTCATGAAATAAGTACAAAGTTACACTTGCTGTTGTAACGTTTAAAAACTTTAATAGATCGAAAAATAATTGTAAAATAAACTCGCCAACAAAATTAACGCATAATTTTATTTTTTGGAAAAACTAAAACGAATTCAAAAGTAAAATTACTATGTATTTGTTAGACAACTCGTTACCAAAATAATAAATTTCAAAGAAATTTTATTAACCAGCTCAACAAGAAAATACAGTGGTTCAAAGAATAATGTGCAAAACGCAGTACAAAAGCATTACAAAAAAATAATCAGAAGGCACGGTTTAATAACGGGTGTTGCCTCCCCTGGCACGGATTACGGCCTGGCAACGTCTGGACATGCTGAAAACCTCATTCCTGATTTCATCTTGCTCGATAGCGTCCCATACTTCCTCTAGTCTTAGCGATAACTCATTTAAATTGTTGGGTGGATTTGGTAGAGCTCGTAGACGCCTATCCATCATGTCCCAGATAGGTTCGATGGGATTGAGGTCTGGGCTATGCGCTGGAAAATCCATCGTCTCGATTTGGACCTCCTCCAAGTAATTGTGGACAACTCTGGCAAAATGTGACCTGGCGTTAGCGTGCATAAAGAGAAAATTGTCCGTTATAAAGGGAGCAAAAGGTACCATTTGAGGCTCCAAAATGTCCACAATGTACCTGTGAGCAGTGAGACGGCTTCTCTGAATGATCACCAGTTCTGTTCAATCTTCCATATTAATGCCGCCCTATACCATAACTGACTCACTACTATAAGCATGTTTTGGTTGTATACAGCATTGCGCAAATCGTTCGCCCGGCCTTCTGTATACTGGAATACGACGATCGTTGCCATATAGGCAAAACCTAGACTCATCTGTGAACAATACGTTCGACCATTAATGGTTTTCCCAATTTACATGCTCTCTAGCAAAAGCCACTCGGACTCTTCGGTGCTCTGGGGACAACGGTAGTCCAGTTGCAGCCATTCTGGGTCTCAGATTATCCTCTCTAAGACGTCTTCTTATCGTATCGCTGCTTATTTGTTGGTTATATCGCCTTATAAAATTCTAGCGGAGCAATGTAGCTGTCACAAACCTTTCTCGCAGAGCCTGAAATCTCAAAAATCGATCCTGATGGGCATCGGTTATTCGGCCACGGCCTTGGCCTGGTCTTCTCTGGTTATTTCCAGTGTCCTGGAATCTTCTTATTGCTCGCGAGATCGTTGATTGTCCAACATGAAATCTTTCCGCTATTTGTACCTGAGACAAGCCTTCTTCAAATAATGCAATAACTGCAGCACACTCTTCGGGGGTGAGATTGCGATTTTGACGTACGTTAGGGTTCATTTTACTGATTTAAGTGTTTAACAGACAACAGCCGCTCACTCAAATAAAATGATCTTAAAATAAACGACTTCGAGCATTTCAGCAAATATACCTGTTTTGGGAATTTATAAAAACTATTGATAAATTCTTATTAGTCATGAAAAAAAGGATCGTTTCAGCAAGAAATAATAAACAGAAGTAATTTTAGGCCAATATAACTGATCTAAAATACAGACAATAAAACTTATAAGACAATATACGATTATGCGTTAATTTTGCTGGCGAGAATATTTATAACATATAACACATATCCCTAATATCTATTCATCTATTAAAATCTTGGACCGATATTTGAAGTTATTTCGTGTGAATCCATTACACATGTTGGAGATTTATTTTGAAATTGTGAAGTGCCAGAAATCCGGTATTTGAATACATTTCATTCGCAAACTCTACTGCAGAACTAATTTCTTCTGATGTCAGGTTATATTTTTATTCCCGAGGACTAATCAATGTCAAAAGATAAGCTGGAGTCGAGGCTGTCTTATACCTTTTGTAAACAGCTGAATGTTGATCAAGCTAACTTCCGCCTTTCGTAATTTATCTTCTAGTTCATTCCAAATTTCTACCGACATTTTGTTCTGCAATAAGTACTTTGCACTTTGAACATTAGATGGTACTAATTTTATTCACTCCCCGACTTAAGACAGTCATGATTATTTCCAAAAAAAATCCCTTTGATCTAAGCGGCCGATTTTTTTACGGAAATAGAGGCATCGGCAAAGTTTACAGAATAAAATACATCGGTGACCGATGTGGAAAAACGACACGCGCTATAGAAGTGTTAATATTATCGATACGGGGCAGAGTTATGAAGATTTAGTCATTTAGGATAGGACTTTAAATAGAAAATTGATTAAAATAAAAAACGCCGATTAAAATCAAAAAAATCTGATTAAAATCAAAAGAATCAATTTTTTATTTTTTTTAATCATGATTTTTTTACACCCTGGTTACAACCCTCGAAAATGTAAATAATTCAAATAAATTAATCTCCTGAATTCGATATCTTGAAAACCGTTCACAGTTTCGAGCTAAAGAAGAGCACCTTTTTTACATAAAAACGTCCTAAGTTTTTATGTCATTTGTTGTAATTACTGTATCTATAAGGATAAAAGAAGTATCACCAATAGTCTCTATCCCAATGGAAAGTACCCTTTCAGGACTGTTACGGAATTTTACACTATCGCCATTCGTGTTGGCATTAAAATGTTAAGATACGAAGTTAGATACACTATTTTTTTAACACCCTGTATATAAATCATGTCATATTTTTGTACTTATGTTCACTCTAAATCCAATTATACCAAACCATACCTGAACCAATTGACTTTTACAGTGTCCCAACTCCAACAAAAACTGAACAAGAGCCAGCAAGAAATACAAAACCTAACCAGCCAAACCGATGGCAAGGTCGAAAAAGGATTAATCAAAAACCTCGTAGTGGGCTTCCTGTCGTCGGGCAACACCAACTGGACCAAAGACCAAACGCAAGTACTGAAAATAATCGCAACAGTACTGGATTTCAACCAGCAGGACCACGACAAGGTGAAATTAAACAAATCCCAACAACAGGGTTCTTGGTTGGGTTCAATTTTATCACCGCACGCTCAAGGCCAGAATATGTCACAAGAATCGTTATCACAGGCCTTTGTGAAGTTTCTGGAGAACGAATCAAAGCCTAGGATTGTTCCGAATTTGTTGGACAGTAGTATGGTCAAGCCTACAGCTAGTGAAGAGGAAAGTAGTAAAAAACAGACTCCTATTGTTTTAAACGAGATAGTATTGCCGACCTTTGCCGATTTTGGGCAGTCAAGGAATTCCAGTTCTATATTGAAAGATGTTTTAAAAGATAATAACAATACATAGTTTATTTGCAGTCAAATTAATAATATTCTTAATATATTTACTTTGAAAACGCGTTATGTGTATTTAAAACATGTTTCAGAAGACCCATATGCATTGAAATTACGTCAAAGAATGAAGAGAACCAATCAGTTGTAATTTTACAATTTATGCAACTAATATTACATCGTTTCGTCGAGATTTTTTCTCTTATTTTTAGGTTGGCCATACACAGAAAGAAAAAACTGTTTTAAAAAACTGTATTTGCTTAATTATAATTGATATAAGGTTGAAAATGTGAAATAGAATAAATCTAGGATTTGACTTCAAAAATTTAATAGCAAAAAACAGTTATTTAAAAGAAATTATCCAACACCAGATATTAACAAATCAGGAAATTAAGATCAAGTGTCAAAATATACTTTAAAATATTTTAGAGAATGTTTATATAATTCTTTGTTGATACCAAGAACAAATATGCCTTAAATATAGGCTCTAAATGAGGAATACATAAGGGCTATATTAGAGATCAATTTCTTTAGGACCCAATGTTTTGTTGGTTGTATATTCTGCAAAATCACACTAAGAGGTTCTATTTTAAACTTTTTCTTTCCGCTTGACAAAGTGAATTGTTAATAAATTCTTTATCTGATAAAAATCTACTAAATATGAAAATTGTCAATAATTTCACAAACATAATTGTGATTTTGGATCAAATCAATGTTACTGTTATGTGAATGCATTTATTAAAATTATGGACTAAAAATACAGGTTTTTAGAGATTATTATAATATGGAGTGTTAAATCATTAAGTCAAAATTAATTGACACAGATTTAGTTTGTAGAATATTACATGTAATAAAATACAGATTTTTTACAAAACTATTGACTAAATAAAGGTTTCCATAATGTAGGATTAAAGAAGCTTTAGTAGAATTGTACAATACAGTTCTATGAAGCATCTACATAATTTTAAAAAGAACGTTTTTCAAAGATAATATTTTGTTTAGGTAGAATTCTACAACCATCCATTTTTGACATGCAATAAGTATCTTATGACTTATTTTTATGAATTTTAAATATATGTTAAGCATTGGACTGTATACTCAGAGGAAATTATGAAATTATATTAAACTATTGTACATTTTACTTGTGAAAATATGAAATATTTATATTATTATTTATCTTTAATATATTATGTAGGTTTAAAAGATTGTAAATACATTTTTAATATGTTGTCTATAAGTGATTTTTTATTTAATACTAGATCCTCTTATAACCTAGCTAAGCCAATATAATAAATTAATTATAATACACAATAAACAAAAGATGAAAATATAATTCTTAGACAATTTTTATACCCTTTCAAAGTAAGTTTTAATCTGGTGTAATGGCACATAATATACAAGGTGGCGCATCTTATTCGCGTTAGTTAATAATTAGACTAAAACGGAAAGATGTAGATACATACAAAATATCTTATGGGAATACGTAAGAATGTGCATAATTTATTATTATTTTCAAAATCTACAGTGTGTCATAGCAGTTTACTTTTATTTAATTTACCAATAATAGTTTAATAAAGAAGTATCTATTATTTTATCAAGAAAAACGAAGAAGTAGTTCTTTGATTTATTTTACGATGGCTTGTGGCTTGTATATTGATGTAGATATGTGTCATTTTCTATAAAAGGGCCAATTAGGGCAAATTCATTTTTTTCACTTCCAACAACAGGTTTCTGTCTAATAGGTTTTTCATAAACCACACTATCAGCTCTGCGAAACAGGGTTGGCAAATATCATGATATTTATATAAATATCAAATATCTGATATATATCCGATATATATCTGATATATGTATATCCGATATATATCAAGTTTTGATATTTATTTTTGTTTTTATTTTTTATATAAAACTGCGTTTAATATGAAGTAAAATCAAGAGCTCAAGAAAATATTTTTATTTCAACTTAATTATTGTTGCTTTGTACATAATAGGAACAACATTAAAACAAAAATATATAAAAAATATACGGAAATTCTAAAAAAAATAAACAGAGCTTCTAAAAAATAAACAGGAATTCTAAAAAATAAACAGAAATTCTAAAAAATAAACAGAAATTCTAAAAAACAAACGGAAATTCTACAAAATAATCAGGAATTCTAAGAAATAAACGGAAATTCTAAAAAATAATCGGAAATTCAAAAAAATAAACAGATATTCTAAAAATAACAACAAACAAATTTATATTTGATATACTAATTTCATTAATGGTAAATCATCGTCAGATTCGTTTCAGTCGGAATCAATTGATACTGTTTCTGGCAAAGTTTTTGGTACATTTGAATTGTCCCAGATCCAATCAGTATTATCTTTTTTGTTTTTTTCTTTCTGATTGTTGAGTTTTATATTTTTTATAAATATGATATATATCAAGATATAAATATCATGATATATATCAATGATATATATCGCGGGTGATCTGGCAAATGTTCCTATCTAATGAAACACTAACTTTACAGGAGGCAATAAAAACGGTATTTTCAAAAACGGAGCGACTTAGAAGGCTGGGCTATTGAAATTACATTATAATGTATGTTTTCTATTAAATACTATTTATTTGGAAGCAATTAAACTGTAAACTTGTTTATTAAATCAGATAGGATTTTTTGCTTTTGATAAAATGGCACATAGGATTATTTGTATTTTAGGATTATAAAGAATAGGACATTTTGTTTGTGGTAAACGTAAGATAGGATAATTTGCTTTCATAGTTTTATAGTATATATAGTAAATATATAGTAAATCACCTTAATTTTAGTTTAAAATATAACTAAAAAATCCAACAAGCACAAGAAGCGTGTCACGACCCGCTGGTTTTTAACGCAAAGTTATGAAGATAGGAGAAATTGCTTCTTAATATCACTTGATATAGATAGGAACTTTTGCTTTTTAATCAAAATAAGTAGTTAGGAGTTTGTGTGACCAGAATAACAGCTGGTTTCAGATACGAGGTTTTCTTTTCTTTAAATTGTGCCATAAATTTTTTATTTTCAAATATTACCTTATGTCAATACGTGCATAATCACTCATAGAACGTTATGCTTAAATAATCTCAATTTTAAAAAAAATGGCAGATAGGAGCATTTGCCAGATCACCCGCGATATCCGATATAATATCATATTGATATATATCATGCCAACCCTGCTGCGAAATTAGTAGTAGAACAAGTAGCGAACAAGTAGTTTTTCAAAGGAACGCTTATCAAGGAGATTCCTATTTAGATATCTTTGGGCATAAACCCTTTTTTAAACCCTAAAAAATTTTCGTCACAAGATAAACTCACTTGTAACATATCCATTCCTGCCGCCGCGCCAGCAGATAGGTACTTCTTCATTTTTCTTGATAAAATTAAAAATATTTATTAAACTATTTTTAGTTAAATTAAATAAAAATAATCTGTTATAAATTTAAATAATGTCCATAAACTATATAATGTCAATTTTGAAAATAGCTACTAACTGTTACTAGAAAATTGCCATGGTGAAACCATATTAGCCATATTGATTGCCATTTTATTGAAAAATCGCTTCTTATTCAAAATCTGAGCCAAAAAAGTATAGAAAACATTAATATAGTTTGAAAGAGCACTTAAATCTGCTCCTATTTATTTAAAAAAAATAGAGGGTGTTGCATTTAAAATAACGAAGTTTCTATGTAAATAAATATTTAAAACAGATCAGCAGTTTTTGGTACCCCTGTATTTAAGGGAGCAATACATTTTTTCAGTAAAGTATATTTCTCTACCTTTAAACTCCGCACAAGAATTAATTCTGAAAAGTAATATACAAAGGTGTTTATCATCTGTTCTTTATACACACACCGGAAAAGTCTAGGGATATTACAATTTTATCCAGCCATCGTCAGTAATTTTATTATTTGCATTTCTGATATAATAAAATTAAAATAAACAAATAGTTTACAGGACGTATTGGAAATAAAAATGCGAAATTTACGGAATTTTTCAAATTTACCTTGATTTTTATTGAACTCAAAAAAAATACACACATTTTTTTATTCTAAACTGTGAATAAAAAAAAAAAGATAAAACCATTTTTACTTAATATGGCCTCCTCTACTGTTCATTACAGCCCTACATCGTCTCTCCATGCTCCTGATCAGGTTGTCGCTCTCTTCTTTTGGTACAGCCTGCCACGCTGCATTCACGGCCCGAACTAGATCCCTACGAGTTTCACGAGGCATACCCATTCTCAAAATTCTTCTTTGGACCGCGTCCCATACGTGCTCGATGGGGTTGAGGTCAGGAGATTGTGCCAACCAGGGTAAGATGTTTAATTGATGAGCATTGATAAACTCACTTACCACTCTGGCTGTATGAGGTCGTGCATTGTCATGCATGAGAATGAAGTTTCTCCCAAAATCATTGGCATATGGTAACACGACAGGCTCAAGAATTAAATCACGATATGTGATTCCTGTTACAAACCTTTCAAGAAAAACGAGATCGGTTTTTCGGCCTAACTGGACTCCTCCTCAGACCATAACTGTTCCACCTTGATAAGGGTGCACTTCCTGAACATGATCCAACCGAATAAGATTTCCCGGTTCTCTCCATACCCTAAGCCTTATCGAATCCTGATGAATTCCAAAGCGTGACACATCCGTGAAGAGAACATTGGCCCATTGTTCATTCGACCACTGAACATGATGTTGAGCCCACAAATATCGTACCTCTCGATTTCCTCTCGTTAGGGGTTGAGCTCTCCAGGGGCGTCTGCTTCTTAAGTTGACCTCTCTTAATCTATTGCGAACAGTGTCAGGACTAACGGTTACATTATGTGTTTCCTGGAGAATTAAACTAAGCTCAGGTGCTGTAAGAGTCGGTCGGCGTCGAGCATTTAATTGTAAAAAATGATCTTGCTGAGGGGTAGTAATGCGATGTCGCCCTGTGTGCCTTTCAGCAACATCACCACTTTCACGGTAGCGTGCACTTAATCGCGATATTACACTTTTCGTTGTATTTAATGCTCTAGCTACGTCGATTTGGCGCATTCCAGCTTCAAGCATACCCATGGCCCTTAGCATTTCGTCTCTGTTAAGATGTCTACGCTCCATAATGTCGTTTAATACTAAACAGATTTATTTGAATGAATTCTGGCCAGTTATCATAAAAACATTGCCAGTACAGGTTAAATTCGAACAATTGATGCTAGGGGCTTTTTATACATTTGACAAAAAATGCAATTTCACACTTTCAACACTTCTGCAAATATCCCAAATTTAGAAATAACTAGTGTGACTACTTCGTTTCAATCGAAGTAGAAAGAATCGGCCTACAAATATGTGGTTGTTTATTGAAAACATTTATTTTTAACTTTAATAAAATGATATCCCTAGATTTTTCTGGTGTGTGTATTATAACATGCATATTTAAATATCTCAAAAACGAAAGTTTTTCAGCAATTTAACCCTTATAATAAATGCCTTTTTTAGGTATAAGAATCAAAAAATAAAATAAAATGTCCCATAAGAAAAGATATAACTTTGCTATCTATTTTAGTCGGGACACCCTGTATATTTCCAAAATAATTTCAATTATACACATTGCCTCCCCACATGTACCCATAAAAATTTTGTGTCTACATCTTTCCGTTCTCGTATAATCAACCGAAGCGAATGAGGTGCGCCACCCTGTATATTTTATTTTTAATTTTAAAAAACCTTAAATTTATAAATATCTAAAACCAAACACCAACCAATAAGTTAAAAAAAACAATATATTATATTCGGGGGTAATCGGAAAATAAGTTTCCAACCTCGGCATCAAAAATATAAAAATAAATTTTCCTAAATTTTTGGCATGTACTTAAGACGAAGACGCCATCAAAATATTTGACGTCGCAATGTTGCCAGGATTACTTTTTTCCACTTAACTTTTGACAAGTGTTAAAAAATATAAAGTTCTAATTGGTTAACAATAGTCTTCACTTTTTGTGAGATTCTACTAATTACCTCTATTATCTATGATTCAACAATATGATCGAAGAAAAAACGGCGTCAGCGATGCCTATGAAATGAAGATCGCTATCATTTTATATGTAAAATTATTTGGGAAATATCATTGATGTTCATTTCTAAGCCAACTGGACGCTGTTTTTTTGCAATAAAATCCGCAACTTAATAAGCAACAAAACAATATATAATATTGTTGATTTCTCTATATCTTTATAACGTCGGAACTTTTTAAACTACCCTCGTACAAGAATTTCTCACGTATTTTTTTAATCATAAAGTTATTGCCCTTGATTATAAATATACATACATAAACAAATGTTTTGCCAAGCTTTTGTAACTTAAAATAATACATACATGCGCTTTTACAACTCATCCTCAAATAATACTAATATTTATGTACCTATGACAATAATGAATGAGTTTTTTCTTTCAATTCACAAACTAAATATTTTAAATTAAAAAATCTCAAAAAGACGCACGTGTTTTTTGCAATTTATTACGTGAAATATAGATTAATTACAATATGTAAATAAGATAAATTTATAAATAGGCCAAATGATATTGTTCTTATACACGTAAGAAGTTGACCTGAAGAACAATTATCTGTATTTATCAGAGATAACATTTTTCTATTCAATATCATACCTATTATATTTTTTAAAAAATATTGAAAAAAAATTAAATTTGACCTACCTTTGTTTAAATGATTTACTTCTCTCAACGATTTAATTGATTTTAACAACTTTAAACTGTTTTTACAAACTGTTTGCAGAAACAAAATATTTAGTATATTGTTCATATCAAAAACTGCGTAAAATTTGGAATCATCCCGGCTTTTTATTAATGAAAAAAATATGGAAGAAAAATAAACCTTTAGTGTCTTAAGTATTAGTTTATTGCCAACATTGAATCTGCAGAAAAAAAATTAAATCGAAACGTTTTCATGTATATTATTAATTATTTCACATTATCAAATAATTCCTATAAATATTTAAAATTTTATTCTTAATTATTTCGCATTTACATTGCATTTACTGAAAAACCGTGCGAATATTATATTTTTAGGAAATATCATTTTTGTTGGGTTGGCTAACATGAATGAGTCAGATCAAAATATGTCCGCTGACAAGGCGTTTGCTGTCAAATTCACGTAAACATGTATTTTATTTTATTTTAGCTTTTTACTACATAAAATGTAAGCGATTAATTATTATATAAAATGGCTCAAGGAGTTTTGAGCTCGGATATATCCAGGAAAAATCCTCAGGACGATTACGAATTGATCCAGAGGATTGGGAGTGGAACTTATGGCGATGTGTATAAGGTCTGTAAAAAGGAATTTTTATTTTTAATTTCGCCTTATAATTAATGTTTTGGTTGCTGCTTGCGTTTTCAGGCTAAACGATTATCGACTAACGAGTTGGCAGCAATTAAGGTTATTAAATTAGAAGCTGGTGAGTGATTTAAAAAAATATCTTTTGCCTTTATACCTACTCACAAAACTATTCACAATTTTAGGAGATGATTTTGGCATCATCCAGCAGGAGATTCTTATGATGAAAGATTGTCGACACCCTAATATTATTGCTTATTATGGTAGTTATTTGAGACGTGACAAGTTATGGATTTGTATGGAGTATTGTGGTGGAGGGTCCCTCCAAGACATTTACCACAGTGAGTTGTTTGTTATATTATTAAACCCTTCCAAAAACATGATTTTTTACGCATTATTTTAGTTACTGGACCTCTAGCTGAAGTCCAGATATCTTATATGTGTCGAGAAACACTACTGGGTCTATGTTATTTACACGGGATGGGAAAAATGCACAGGGATATCAAAGGGGCTAATATTTTACTCACAGAATCTGGGGATGTTAAATTAGCTGATTTTGGGGTTTCTGCTCAAATTACTGCAACTATAAATAAAAGGAAATCATTCATTGGAACACCATATTGGATGGCACCGGAGGTAAACAAAAATAAATAACAATAATGTATTTTTTTACATATTTTGTGATATTTTTCAGGTTGCAGCAGTTGAAAGAAAAGGTGGTTACAATCAGCTATGTGATATTTGGGCTATAGGTATTACGGCTATAGAACTGGCTGAGTTACAACCTCCCATGTTTGATTTGCATCCGATGCGGGCATTGTTTTTAATGTCGAAAAGTGGATTCAAGCCACCCACTTTAAAAGACAAGGAAAAATGGTAAGTAATGATTTTTAACAGTAATTTAAAGATAATTAATAGGTGTTTAAGATAAGTACATTATCTACTAATTACATACAATTAAAATGGCATTATTTTTACTTTTAGTCCCATTCAAATTATAAGCAGATTACTGGTAGATAACTTACAAATTAACCTTTATAATTAATTGTGAAGGAATTTCAGTATTTGATTAACAAAACATTTTTTTTTAATTCAATTTTTTGCAGCGTCAATTTCTTTTTAAATATTCAATTTTTTTTCTAGTGATTAGAGATTTATGATCACAGAATACCTTAGCTCTACAGAAGCTACAGTAATTATTTAACAGATAAATTATTTAACCTTGAAGAAACTCACTAAAAAAATTTGTAGCGTTTTATTGAAATAATAAGATTTTAAATACACCTAAAAAATGATTTCTTTGTAATATAGCTGTTTCTTCATTGTGACTTTTTTACTACATTTAGGAAGTATAAGTTAAAAAGAATAATGTGGGTGGACCATGGAAGGCCAGTTTAACGAATAAACAATTTTTATTAGTTCATTTGCTGGATAAATGAGAGAAACAAATTATTAATTAACACTTTGTTTTATTGTGTACCATATACATTACTTTTTTTTATTCTAGATGTAATCACTATTTATTAAACTTAACTTTTATTAAGCTCTTCCAAACGGCCATGAAAGGAACAGGGCTCCATATAAGGCCAATATTATAAATCAGTCGTTCAACTTAAAACTAGAGTTGTAATAATCAAAATATTTGCTTTTACTAAACAAATTTATTTAAACGAAAAATTAAATGTTTCACTATTATAATCTTCTTTAAAATCCCCAACGAACATTCCTTGAACACAATTGTATAACTAAGAATATATTAATGGAATAATTCATTTAAAAATTATAGTAATGAGTATTATATTGATAACAAATAAGTTGCCAATGGGTTTTAGAATGAAATTACAAAAAAAAAACTTATAATGGCCTTCTTATGGGTTTGTTCTTTGTAAAGCCAAAATAATAATATAAATATAAAACATTGTTTTCAACTTTCCCTATTGTTTATATTTTCATGATTTGTAAATGTTCCTAGTAAGGCCCATGTACCCTAGCAAGGCCAACCATCTCAAATTTTTGATTGGCCTTATAAGGAACCGACTTTCATAGGAACCTTTCTTACTGTGCCTTGTCAGGTCCTTCTGACGTTGGCAATCACGATGGCGAGCTGATCCCTCTTTTCAGCCACTCTAAACAATACTGATATTTTAACTGAAATCAAAGCAAATTTTTTTTTTTTTGGTGCCATAACAAATTCTAAAGGTGCGTATTCATTATCCGCACGAACGAACGAACGAACGCACGAACGAATGAAAGTGCGGTATATTTAGACGGGGACCGAACGCATGCGGCCGTTCGTTCGGTCGTGCGCTCGACCATCCGCTTCGAGTCCGTACATCAAAGGCGTTCGCCTGCGTGCGCTTTCAGATTTAAGGTGCGTATTCATTATCCGAACGAACGAACGAACGAATGAAAGTGCGGTATATTTAGACGGGGACCGAACGCATGCGGCCGTTCGTTCGTTCGTGCGCTCGACCATCCGCTTCGAGTCGGTACATCAAAGGCGTTTAGACGTCATGGGACAAAGAATACAAGGTATGATCGATAGCGGCTCCAATTTCGTTCAGTTCGCGCATACCACCTGTGACGTCACTAGGAAAATAATGAATAAATAAAAAATAAAGAAAGTTGACAGGAGATCTGCATTTTTGAGGTTATGGTTAAGAATTGTTTATTTTTAAGACTTTTTAGTTCGTTTAATTTAATAATTACTAAAACCAGCAGTTCCAAAAATATATTTAAAAATAATATTTATCTATTAACATGGATTTGGACGATAATAGGTAAAAATACCGTAAAATGGGGTGAATAGAAACATAGGGGTGAATAGAAACAAAATTTCAGAAAAAAATCAAATCACGATTAAAAATATTCAGATTAAAAAGAGTCGACATATCTAATTTTTCTATCATTGGTAATACACAATAAAATGTAAAAACTATATTTTTATCTGTGGCAGCACTGTTTCTGTCAATTAGCTGATCAATAAATGTGAGATCGATTTATCACCTATTTTGTATGGCGCGAAAACTTTATAAATAAAATATTTATTTTTAAAGTAATACTTAAGCTGGTACATGTAAGTTGTTATATTATATGTATTGTTAATTATTGCTAAACCTACTTAAATATGTAATAATTATCTGTTTCTAATCACCTTGTTGGAAATAGAATAGATAAAAACCTTAACGTCAATGTGTGTTTCTATTCTCCCGAATAGCAGGTGAATAGAAACACAAAAGTTATTTTTATTTAATATTTATATGCATATTTTTCAAAAATCAAATTATATGTATACGCAAAGAACAAACAAAGACCCATGTTTTAAAATATTCGGGAACATAATACCACATTTTTATCAACCGGTATATCGCTAATAGCCTACGAAACTGTTTCTATTCACCCCATTTTACGGTACTAAATTTATTTCTATATTCGGTATAAAATTGTTTATTAGGTTTTTAGTTTGCGATGTTTATGGTAAATAATTTTCATTTTTATTGCCTCTGAATTCACATGAGGACAGAGATGAGGATATCTATGGAAAAGTAACCACAAGAGGAATTGTTACATCATTTAAAAAATGTTGGGAAGTTTATTGTTTCCCATCGAAAAGTAGAAAATGCCAATGCAGATGAACGTATTGTAATTGTGATAGAAGTAATTCCAAGGGTGAAGTTTATTATAATTAGTGGAAGTAATACCAAGGGTGAAGTTTATTATAATTAGTGACCTGTGCTTCTTTTTATATGTAGATGTTTCTGGTTTTGAGAATAAATCGGTTGAACCACACCCAAAATTTTAGTAGTATTTGCATACCCAGAATATGCCCATCAAGGGTTATATAGCTCAAATTTCCTTTTAATGGTAGGCAATTATTCAATGCAAATTAACTTTTAAGCGACTGAAATATTAAATAGTTTACAATATGGTATATCACTAAAATATATTACTTTTAGGTACAATTAGGGCCCGATACATTTCAAAAGTAGAATATTATTTTATATTAAATGAGGTATTGTACTAACAATCAATTTATATTAATAACGGAGATTAAAAAATAACAGAATAAATAGTTCTTTTTCTTATACTACAAAAATAAACTATAGAATACAACAGTATTTAAAAAAAAAAAGTGATGTTCCGGCCGAGATTCGAACTCCGGTCTCTCGCTTCCTAGCCCGACTCCTTATGCACTGCTCCATAGTAACTTGCTTAGCGATAATTCAATGACGGTATATAAACAAAAAAAAAACAGGTTTATAACAATATCTTGACGATTTGAACTGGCGCGCGAATGAAGAAATGCGTGCGGTCTTCTCGTGCGGTTCTATCGTGCGGTCCCCGTCCATACCACTAGCGAACATTCGTTCGTTCGTTCGTTCGTTCGTGCGGATAATGAATACGCACCTTTATATGACAATTTACAGTAAAAAAAATAATATAATAATAGGTTATTTACATAAAAACTTGCATTTTCCTGTGCGTGCGAATTACAATTTTACGACATCGACGACCAAATGACAATAACTATGACATTTTTATAGTTGGCCTTCAAAGGAGCATTGCCTTCCATGGTTCACCCACCTTACAATTTATAATAAAATTATAAAGGTGATTACTAGAGAGGGAAAATTAACCAAAGATAGGCATTAAATAAACGGTTTAGATTTGTTATTATACAATCTTGGTTGATTGTATAGATCTGATGATATAAAAACAAATGGAAATTATTATTGGTAACAATTTTCTTATTGAATAATTGCAGGAGCCCGACATTTCACAATTTTATCAAAGTGGCCCTAACAAAAAACCCTAAAAAGAGACCCACAGCAGAGAAATTATTGCAGGTTTGTTTCCACACCTCAAAAACCCTGTCTTGTTATGTATTGTTTTATTATAATTATATTCGACTTTTATTTATATGTGTCCTTGTTGCAAGAAAAAAATCTCATCTAATTACACCGTTTTTATTTTTAGCATGCTTTTTTTCAAGGAGATATGAGTAAAAGACTGGCTCTAGAGTTATTGCAAAAAGTTAATAATCCTTCGCATATGTTTGCCGATTTGGAGGCGGATGAAGACGGGGTAGGTTTCAAATTTTGACAGATTTTTTAGTGTATTGTGACATTTTATTGAAATTTTTAGGCAGTGCCTAATGTCCCTCAACGTATAGCATCACGACTGACTACGAGACCAAAAGATATGCACGTTATCGATAAGGCCAACAATTCCTTGCAGCAGCTTGGTATGTAGTATTTTTCAGGGATGGAACAAGTGAAAAAACGTAATGTAAAAAACGAATTTGTTACATGTAAAAAACTCATTTTTTACGTATAAAACCTTCGTGTTTTACGTGAAAAAAAAATGATGTGTCGAAATATAGTTTATCGCGTATAAAAATATTTTTACGTGTTAAAATATAAATTTTTAGGGTAAAAATTCTTCAGCAGTTTAATAAAGTAAGTTTTAGTTTTTTTATTGATAATAATGACGTAAAAAAATAATTGGAGGGACGCGTAAACGTCCATCCCCGGTATTTTACGTGCTATACAGGGTGGCCCAATGTTTTGAGAAAGTTCCATATGAAGTTTCTTGTTTTAAGATTTGTTTTTATTTTTTTTTAATAAAATCTGCAGGCTTTAATGAAAGATTTAAAATATTTTATAGATATACTGGGTGGTTCAATTTTATTTAGGGAATTGCTCAATAAACATCCAATTTTGGTAATACTTTAGAATAACACAGTTTGATAAAAACTATGCTGCTTTATGATATATAACAAAGTATGCTTGAGGCGTCAAGTTGCAAAATTCATCCCAAAAACTTTGCTTCCAGATAATATGCAAAAACAAGCAAAGCAAGTTTTAGCAAATGTTTGAAGCGGTATTTTACAAAAAAGCGTGTCTATTAAGTAGAATCATTGTTTTATATCTTTTTTTTTTCTAGAAATAAAAATTAATATTTAAGTTTTGAAAAAGAAAAAAAAATAAGTCGAATAAGGCGGGTTTTGTTGCAGTACGATGCATATTGCGGGGTTTGTTACAGCAAGATACTGTATGATCGAAAAAAAAATGGTGTCCGTATGATCGTAAAAATGGCTAGGAAATGACGATCGATGACATGTCACATATAATTTTACATCTTAAATGACAGCGATCTTCATTTTATAGCCATCGCTGACGCCGTTTTTTTTTTCTGATCATATTGTATTTGCATCGTAACTTGATTTATTTGATATGCTATTTTATTAAAATTAGGTAAGGATTTGAAATGGATAAGAAGTCAGTAGTAATATTATACTTGTGTAAAAAGTCTATGAAAAAATGCGGGATTTACAACAATAATGACAATAAAAACCAAATATATGTGGTTAAGATGGATTTTGCTGCAGTGGCTGAATTTGTAGTGAATTTTATATAGGAATAGGCGACTTTTGATGCAGTTTGGGATTATGTTTATGTAGATTTCAGGGTCCACTATTAATATATGTCATTAGGCCATTTTTTTTTAATGGATAAGGCGGTTTTTGCAAATTAGCGCCTCAAAAAATACTGCCAGTTAAAATATCTCAGTAATTTAAGATATTACAATTGAAGATTAATTGTAGAAAATTTAATCTAAAAATGCAAAACACATAAAAAATGTGCTTTTTTAATATTTTAAGAAACGCTGAGTACAGATTAAAACACTATGGCATTTTTAGAACAGGAATGTTATGACAAATCCACTAAGCAAAAAAACTGACAAAAAGGTGTTTCAAAATGGCTATTATGACGCCCATTTCTTAGCCTTTTAATTCAAGAACTATATTCAATTTTATAATGAATCTCGTATTTTTTGGTACTTTCAGAAGCGAGTAACGAAGTAGTGGACGATCCTACCCAACCCTGGAACCTTACCGACGTCATGAACAACGTCACCAGCGTTCACAATTGCGTGGAGCACCAGAACAAGAAATGGGGTATTGGGGCAGCCTTTGATTCGCTGAATCGAGAGAAGTAAGTATAAATATCACACTAGTTAAACATCATACAATTGGGCTTCAAACGCATAATGGGGCTTGTCTGTACAACATTATTAGGTCAAATGGACCAAAATCGTTTCATTCGTGCGCTTTGGGTTTACTTAGGTAGAAGTTTCGTAAATTTTATGATCACTCAGAGTAACAAAAAGTTAGAGATATATAGATTAGTAGTGGGAACTATCGAATGAATACTATCGAAACATTCGATAGTTGCAATTCATTCGAATAATTCGATAGCTAGTAAGAAAACATTCGTCGAAAACTATTCGAATAAAAATTATCGAATAGATGCGTCATCTGCCTTGAAATATTGTATTCTAGTAATTCGGTAGCAAAAACCATTCATTTATAAAATTCATTCATTTATCAAATTCATTTATTCGTCAGGATCGATTTTAATAAAATATAAACTGGATTTTAGTTGTCGTCCGGCGACGTAGGTTTCTTTCCTAGAAACCCGACAGCGGTCGGTGGCAATGAAAGAAGCCGGCATCTTTGATTTTTTGCGGAGCCAAATAAAGATAAGGACACATTATTTTTTTTATTGAGGTGCTAGTATTTACACAGAAATTACATTATGAAGGGCGCTGTTGCCATATATTCGTATTAGTTGGTATTAGCAAAGAATATTATTCTTTAGCATTAGTTAGTTAGGGATAGTATGTCTATATGTTTAGCATTTTTTTATTAATATTCTGTTGTTACACTGCAATAATACTTTTTATTTTGGATGTAGGAAAATGATTTTTAATGTTTTTAAGCAAAGATTGGTTTAATAAATAATAATAACAGTAATAATTTGTTATACCTATTAACAACAAAATTTAAAATCATTTAATAATATAAACATTTTTTTTAAGTAGTAGCAAAATATAAACAACAAATAGAAGTCAAAAGTATTTATATTAGATCCTATTTAAAAATAATATAGTCTCTAAATATGGCAACGTTGGTATATTAAATAATAATAATTACAGAACTAATTTGTTATATTAACAACAAATTTTAAAATCATGAAATATAAACATTTATTAATTTTCTAAGCATGCAGTATAATGGAAGGAAAATGTAAATAAAAAATTAGAAATCAAAATTATTTATATTACTTTTTATTACTTTATATTACTATTTAAAAATAATATTTACTTTTACTGGCATTTACTTTAACAAATAAATTAAATATTTCTTCGCAAAAAGCTATATGTAAGAGAATTAGCATAAACAAAATACAAACATTGTTAACTTTTTTTTAAATTTGCACGTGTAAAACTTTCAATTTAATTTTCTCACCCCAAAATTTGAGTTCGATAACCCCATTTACTTAACCACATTACTTAAATATGATTATTAAGTTCAACTAATTCATATTATTAAAACATCTAAAATACAAATATGTATGTGCAATCTAACCTAACCATAATATACCATATAAAATTAAATAATTGAAAGATCGGACTACGGAAAATCACTCAAATTTTCGGAAAAATTTTGACCACTTCGCACACAGTCGTCAATTAAAAAAAACGAGGTTTAACTATAATGAGGTAAACATACTATTATAGTATTTTAATAAACGCAAAAATAGCATAGTATTTACAAGGCGAAGTTATAAAAATTTGGAAGAACTAATAATGCACTGACGCACACAAAAATCAGACGAATACTAAATTTCATTTATCAAAAGCCTTCGATAGTCGTGCTCCTCGTGGCGCAACGATAACCATTTAGTCGCACGGCGAGGTTGTCACATATGCTTTAGTATACAAATGAATGAATGATTTTATTCGAATAAAACCATTCGATAGTTAAAATCATTCATTCAGTAACCATTCGATAGTCTAATTCATTCGATAGTTCCCATCGCTAATATAGATTAACGCTGTATTTTATTTCTTACCTTGGTTAAGGTTTCCTGTTTGGTTTCTATGTTTTGCCTGAAATTTGTATTATTACGAAACATAGTTCCTGAACAATACCCGTCATGATTGCCACCAAATTAACCAAAAAGTCAGTATTTCTAGATTGTTTATTAATAATATGTCATTCAATCTGTTTTATTTGTTACAAACAAACTGAACGGTCTGACGAGTTTAACAGTTCATTTACAAGTATTTCTCAACATTAAAGTCAATTGAAAAAATGAATCAATCAAATAGAAGTTTTATAATAAAAAATATTGAACTTTATAAAATGTCAATATTGAACATTATACTATTTATTTCAACTCTTACGTATTTTACCTTTTTTCGGGAACCGATCCTTACCGTAGTTTACCAGGTCGCAGCGACCTGGATGTCAGTGCATTTGAGCTCTTAAGCTTAAGTTCTACAAAGGAATACAGCCTGTAGGAAAATCAATAAACGTTGTCGTTCACGTCATCAAAATATTTGACGAATGCCTGTCGCAATTTTGCCACCGCTATTTTTTTTTACTTTGACTTTTGGCAAGTGTTAACAATTCATACATACAAATTCGTAATATTCGTTAGCCATTTTTTACTTCAATTTTAGTCACAATTATGGAGTGTAGAGATGAGGAGAAATATCTCTTTTGGGACTTTATTTGAAAATGTGGTCAAAAAAATGTGAAGAATAAGGGTTCACCAAATGACCACAGTTCCGCTAATGACGCATAAATCTAAAAAATGAAAAGTATCTATAGATAAGAGAATAAAAGAAAAAAACATATTGCTCAAAGAAAGCTTTGTTTTTATTTTTTAGAATACAAAACAATTATTTTTATAAAAAATGTCTATACCTATGTGGCGGATTCATCTCCAAAAAAATCCTTTATGGGTATTTCGCCACTGCACTGCAAGAAAATCTAGAAAATAAAATACTTATTTTTTGTAAACACTTCTGCATTAAACCTAAACGGACACTGCTTGTCAGAAGTTATGTTTACAGTTATACAAATTTGCCTAACAAAGAAAAAAATGCTTAACGTTTCGGAAAGTCTATCTCTTTCCGTCGTCGGAAGCAAAAAAATACAAAGAATAAAGAAAAAAACTATTTAAAATATTTAAATTCAAACTATTAAGAGAACACTTTAGTTTTTTTAAAGCAGATACGTCTACAGGAAACCGTTGACGATCTGTTAAAATGACATTATATCCAAGTTAAACTTCAAAATTAACAATTACTACCTGATAACAATTACTTAATAAGGTAAAACCAAAAAGCCCCAAACTTTCTGTATGATTATTTTTAAATTTTACTTACTACTACATAAATAAACATATTATGTTATGTTGCTTAAAATCAAAGAAGCGATTGCCATACATTACTAACATCTACAGATGCACGAGCAATACATTCATTTTTATTAGATTGTGTTAAAAAAGCCTCTTTTATTTTTCTTTTAAAGGCTATCGCTTCTTTCATTATAATTTTGGCGTTATCAAAATCTACTCTGTGCCCTGTGTCCCATAATTGCTGACAAATCTTAGATTTGTGAAAATCCCCCTTTCTTAAATAATCTTTATGTTCTTTAATTCTAACATTTAAGGGTCTAGATGTTTCACCAATGTAAAATTTATCGCATTTACATGGTATTTGATATATTACATTATTTGTTTGTTGTTCTGTATTCATTGGTTTGGTATGTGATAAAATGGATCTGATAATTCGAATTAATTATTTTTATATATCAGAGGCACAGTATATTGCTGCTGAATAAAAATCGGTAATTTACTTCATGTGACATGAAAATAAAATTTGTATTTTTTTGAAATCCGCGCCTTCACGTCAAATATTTATCTCTTTTGAATCATTTCCTGTTCTAAAAATTTTCGGCGCACATTTTAAGTGTTAGGTTTTTGCTACAGCAGCGCCATCTTAAGTCTTCCCTTTTTTATGACCATTTTTTAATGCACGAAGATATTTCTCCTTACCTCTACACTCCATAGTCACAATACACATAATTTTTTTTATATCTACATTATTACTTTGCCTTTGATTATTACACAAACAAATTCTAATGAAATGAAGCTAGTTTTCTGAATGAAGTTAGTTTTCTGAAAAATATACATTTCTAATTGGTTAACATTAGTCTTCGTTTTTTGTGAAATTATACTCACAGTTTGTAAACTCATATTGAACACA
The DNA here is from genome assembly GCF_002938485.1 of Sitophilus oryzae. Lineage (NCBI taxonomy): Eukaryota > Metazoa > Arthropoda > Insecta > Coleoptera > Curculionidae > Sitophilus > Sitophilus oryzae. The sequence goes on from NW_022147208.1 coordinate 1,660,284, forward strand.
GCTGGAACAAGCTAAAAAATCTATGTATTTTCAATAAAAGTTGCAAAACTTAAGCAACATTATTAATTTTTACCTCTCTAACGTAGTCTAGCCGCAAATAAGACTTATCATGATCTCTTTCCTGTTCAAAATAATTGAGCAGAGACGAGACAAGTTATCGTTTCTGAGTATTTATTGGTTTTTGCATTTTATCAAAATGATAATCGCAGTTTTAACTAAACAAAACGCAGATTTAATTTCAAATTTGTCAAAGAAAATTCAAAATAAAATTAAAAATGACATAGGTAAAACTAGAAAAAAAATAGTAATATCGAAAATGAAAAATATCAGATTTGCAAAGAAAAATCTCATGACAACCGGTAACATTTGCATTAACTAACAACATAAAGCCTTTTTGATCGGCCAATTCGTTTACTTAATGTGACAGCGTTTTTTTTTTAATCAGGATATAAGATTATAGGAAAAAGGAAAATGTGCGCTCTGAGTTTCAAACGAATCTTTATTTGTTAAAAATTTAATTTGGTAATAGCACAGATTAGGTATACTATATGGGGCAACTGCCTAGCTACGTTGAAACACCGGTTCCCATTAGAACACCGAAGTTAAGCGACGTAAGGCGATACTGGTGGATGGAAGGTTGACCGGTTCGAAACTCTGTATCGTGCTGTTGTCCAAGGGAAAAGTGTAAAATCTATTGATACACACTGCTAATTCACGCCGGTTCGAGGCCGGATGAGATCGGATATCTCGTGAGTAAGACTTAATTTAGACACTTCCTAAGTCGGTAGGCTACCGTCCATGATATGGCCGAGGACCGCGGTTCGGATTCCGCGTAAACAAAGTAGGCTCCGTCAAGATTAGCCCTGGCAGAAAAAAGGAGACGTTAACTGAAATCTTTACATTTTATACTATATGTATACAGATAAAAATCTTGTCCCTAATTCGTAGTACGAAAATTGTTTTTTATGACGATGAGCAAACGAGTAAAATTTCCTGTGAGCAAAAATAAACTCGCCTTTAAACGGCGTAATAACTGAGCCGGTCAGGCGCTGTTTACAATTTTAGAGGCCATAAGTGGGCGTGCTATGTGCGCAAACTAGTAACCTAACTAGTGCGCGACTCCGAAAATTGGAACCACGAAAAACAATACTTTTGACGATAAGTTTATAATCTGTATAATCTGTGGTAATAGTTTCGACGTCTTTGATGACACGCACGCCAACTTCTGTTGATTTCTCTATGAACAGTTCTCTTGAGAACATAAACACACTAAACATATTGAAATATATTTTTTGTTACTCTGAGTGAGCATATATTATCGCATTTCCAAATAAAACAAAAAATTACACGACGTTAATCGTTTTAGTCAGATGTCCTTAATCGTTAATTCAATTTTATTTTATTTAAGGTACTGATTTTTTAACTAGATCTAATAAAATTGTGTGTTTATCTTTTTCTGTCGTAGTTCTGAACGAAAATCCTTAACCGGCTCGCAAATTTTGAGAATGTCTTTGAGGTTAAGTGACACGTTTTCTCCCTTTGTTCACGTTTGCAGTGTGTTTTTATTTCCATTTCATCGATATACCGTTTTTCGTTGCGCTCATTTCTCAGCTTGATTTAACATTTGACCTCTCATAATAATAATAAAACGGTTTAGAATCATTTAAACTGAAACAGGTCATGTTATTTGCATTTTAACTTGATTAGTGTTATCTGAGACTAAAAAACGATCATGTAGGTGATAACTACAAAATAACATATATAAACTGTTTATTTAGGATATAAAATACAGGGTGTTATATGTGAAATAAGTAGCTGAGGCAAATCTAGATTTAATGTATATCAAAAATGGTTCACCCCCATAACTTTTTTATTTTTTCGGTAAAAAAATTAGATATGGGATGTTTATATACATTATGGCATAAATTAGGATTGATTGACGTATTCAATTATTTTCGGCCACTTCCTGTTTCACCGGAAATAACTACAACTTTTCATTTTTAAATGGTATATTTACTCGGTATTTTTTTTCTCTATTTGATAGAAAATGCCCTTCTGTATAGAATGACATATTATATGTCAATCAGTGGCAGCTCGTGGACAAATAATTAAATTAAGAGTTTATGAAAATTTAATTGATATTAAAATATTATTTGAAAATTTTTTGCTGCATTCGTCATTTTGTCAACATTTTTTTTTGTTATTATTTATACACTAATACCACAGAATATCTAGCTACGCAACAGAAAAATACTCGAAATGTAAGAGCTAAAATTGCACAAATAGAATACTAGATGGCGCGACAATATCATAATCAGAATATAATTATAAATTTTGAACTTTCGGTTTTGGATCGACGGCTCGTCGACTGCCTTGTAGCTCGGCTAAATATGCACAGTTGCCAGATTCAAAAGACTTGAATTGGCATCCCATTCTTTTTACTGTGTATAGTGCAGTATGTGTTTCTTTCTATTCTTCTTCTTTTCTTGTCAGATACACTTATATTAATTATTCCTTCGGCTATTAAAATAGTTTTAAGTATATTATTACAAAACATATACATTTTTAATATACACTCCCTTATAATGTTAACTAAGAAAATACCTTTAATTACCTTTAAAATTAATAATATACAGGGCGATTGATAGTGATATTTATTAATGCTGGAACGTTAGTAATGAAATATAAGTTTAATAATAATGGAAATAATTTATTAAAATGCAGTAGAAAAAATGTTAACTGACTAAAAAATACTATAATAACAAATTTATTCCGTTTGCCACGTTATTTATATAGACCTAGGTAGATTTTAAAAAGTGACACAGGTACAATTAATAATATATTAGTTCGGCATAAAAGTTGCTGTCATGACATTGAACAATAAATTAAAATTCGTAAAATAAATTAAAATTATTAATTAAATAAATCTTTATAAAGAAACGCAAGTATTCCAAATTTGGGCCCAATCGAACTCCAGGAAATGATATCATAAAAGTGTACTATATTATGGTACCACTTGATATGCTTTAAGGTACCATAATATTGCAATGTCACCGAAGATCCGTAGTATACCAAATTTAAGATCAGTCGAACGCCATGAAATGGTATCGTAATATCGTACTATATTACGGTACCACTTTATATACATCATAGTACAATCATATGACAATGTCACCGCAAATACGTAGTATCCCAAGCTTAAGCCCAATCGAACGCCATGTACGTAATATAGTACTATATTATGGTACCAGTTGATATGCTTCATGGTACCATAATAATGCAATGTCATCAAAAATACGCAAGTATATATCAAATATGAGCTCAATCGAACGCCAGGAAATGGTATTGAAATATGGTACTATATTAAGGTACCACTTTATATGCATCATAGTACCATCATATTACAATATAACCAAAGATACGTAGTATACCAAGTTTAAGCCCAATCGAATGCCAGGAAATGGTATCGTAATATGGTACCTCTTATTATGCTCCATGGTACCATAATATTACAATATCACCGAAGATAAGTAGTATCCCAAATTTAAGCCCAATCGAACGCCATGTACATAATATGGTACTATATTATAGTACCAGTTGATATGCTTCATGGTACCTATAATAATGCAATATCATCAAAAATACGCAAGTATATATCAAATATGAGCTCAATCGAACGTCAGGAAATGGTATTGAAATATGGTACTATTTTAAGGTACCACTTTATATGCATCATAGTACCATCATATTACAATGTCACCGAAAATACGTAGTATACCAAGTTTAAGCCCTATTGCTGCCATGTACCTAATATTGCTATGTCATCAAATATGGTACTGTAGAAAGTACCACTTTATATGCTCCATGGTACCATGATATTACAATGTCACTGAAGATATAGTATATAATATGCTGGAAAAGGACGATCGATGTTTCCCATATAAATTTCCCATATAAATTTATATATAAAATGACAGCGATATTCATTTCATAGCCATCGCTAACGCCGTTTTTTCCCAATTATACGATATGAACTTGGTATGAACACAATCGAACGTCAGGAAGTGGTATCATAATAGTAGAACAATACTTATTATATTGTCGCCGAATTACAATGAAAATTCAGGATTCAATTATACAATCAAACGTCAAGAATTGATTGTAATTTAGCTCATATGATTTAATTCCAACTAACATGGCAAATTGAAAAAAACAGCTCTGATCTATTTTAATAGGGGTAGGCTTTATCAGGAAGTATTAAGATATGAATTACACAATGGCAACACAGCACAAAATTCCTTTAAATTTTGTTTGTAGAAAACTGTTTTCTTTTAAATTTATTGCCCTCTATTATGTAGTAGCGAAACTACCGCATCAAAATAACTGATTTGGAGACAGGCTTTAAAAGCCTGTCTCCTTTTGCTACCTACAATTTTATACATGTAACGAGGCTTCTGTTGCGTAGCTAGATATTCTGTGCTAATACCTATAATATTTTCGTTTCAATTTGGGCTAAAACGCATTAAGTAAAAAGAGATACAACCAGTTTTCGATAAACACATTATTTTGCATTCCAGTCAAAAAATATAATTAAATTTAAATTAAATATAATAAACATTATATACAGTGTCCACCATAAAGTTGGATCCATATGGACGTTTTTTTTTATATTAGAGTTTTAAAAAATCTTTTTATGGTAATCACTTCTGCTTTGAAAACAACTTAAAATGCACCAAGCCAAAATTGACAGCTAACATCTGGGAGTTGTCAAATACAAAATATTTAAAAGAAATTTTTAAAAATTGGTTAAATTATTATTATTTTAAAAAAAGTGACTAACAAAATTATGTTTCAACTTTGACTTGGTGCATTTTAAGTTGTTTTTAAAGCAGAATTGATAGCCACAAAAAGTTTTTTTAAACTCTAATACCAAAAAAACCGTCCATATGGATCCAACTTTATGGCGAACACTGTAATTATTGAATGGCTTCCCCGAAAAACGTTCTAACCGATATTTTTTTCAAAATAGAGATTTCAGTGAAATAAGGTTGTAATTTTCATAGGTATAGCATTTTTTCCTCGGTTTTTTCACTAAAATTTCGATATTGAAAAAATTGTTGGTTACAACCGAGGAGCCATTCAATTATTATTCAATTATTACATTAATGTTTACTAAGCAATATTAACCAAAATAAATTTGACTTTAAATTAATATTTTAAGCAGTAAAGTTTTTTTCTTTAATTTGAGTATTTTTTCGGTGAAGTGTCCCTTCACCTACTGCACCTGACGAGCCGCCACTGATGTCAACGTTAACTTTTGACATTTGCGCTTGAACAAAATAATATTTTAAATTTCAATCTAGAGTGCAATGGCTGTGTTCATAACGACAATTTGGCTCGAAATACCAAGTATATGGTACCAAATTATTCCTTAAAAAATGCTTTTGCCAAATATTCTAATGAGCCACACTCGTTCCATTTGAGAAAATTGACTTATGATTACGATTGGGGCACGAATCACATTAGACTATCAAATGAATTTTTATTTGGCACTCTAGTTTGAAATTTAAAATATTATTTTGTTTAAGGGAAAATGTCAAAAGTTGACATATGATACGTCATTCTATTCAAAATGTTATTTTCTAATAATCTCTTAGTGAGTCACCCTGTATAATAGTTCTCTACACTTAGTAGTAGACGTTTTTTAGTCTAAGATCATTGCCATGATTAATTTTTAACTTGTAGTGTTTTTTTATTTTTTCTAACAGCACTGTTGTTATTTTTTTTTATTAATTTATTTAATCCATTTTTTGTTTCGTTATTAGTCTAATTTTTTATTTAAATTCTTTTTAATTGTGTTATTTAGGAGTCTCTTGCAGTACATAGACGAAGAACTAATGATGAGGTAATTCTCTTCTTATAATAGACGAGAAAACAGAAAACAGTGCTTTTACTAACACTCAACACTTAGAAGCTTGTTTTGATTTGTTTTTACATTTTTTTCTCCTTGGTGCACCCATTTTCTTTTTCCTTTCTAACGCTTTTTTTTTCACTGGCTTTAGGCTGCTTTTCTCCATTTTTCGTAACAGAGTTTGTAGCTGTATTAACTGAGTGATTTTTCTTTTCTTTTTTTTGGCGTCGTTCCAGGGGCACGTTCAAGTACGGACATTTGGACTACGAGCAACAGTAAGTGATTATGCTAGGAAAAAAATAAATTCGTACAGTGTGTGTTGGAGAGATCTGTCAATATTTTGACATTTAATGAAAGAAATGGTTAAAAATATATAGTGAAGTGCTTTAAGCCCTTATGGGATACAAACCTCGGAATTCATTTACTGTGAACGAATTTTTATAAAACTTTTTGCATTGAATTGTTAATAAGATATATTACAGAGTTTACCCATTTAAATTCGTTGCTTTCACTTTAGTATTTAAATAAACACACATATACAGATGCATACATACAAGATGGCTGCGTGTTCCGAAAAAGCTCTGTATCAGGATTCCTATTTGAGATTTTTTCTCCAAACCTTTTACAAAATATGTGTTTAGTGGTAGTTCACATTTCAAAAATATTTTTATAGATATACAGGGTGAGTTAAATATATTTTTATACTTAAGTTTTAGTTTTTCAAATGAAATGCTTTATATTTGTTTAGTTCAGTGAATTTGCTATAAAATTCCGTGTTCAAAAATACCTTAATACCATAGATTATACTGAGAACGTCATTCTAGACGTCCAGGAACTTTCGTATGAGAACTTCTAATCGAGACGATCGACTTATTGTAAGTTTATCGCTAAGCCGGCGCCGTTTGCCAGCTTTTCAAATTTATAATGAATTGCACCTAAGGAACGTACATATTAACTAACGGACTATAAGAAGAAGACTAAATGAAGCAAATCTTATGTCAAGAAGGCCTGCTTCGGGACCAGAATTTACTGAATCTGTTGGCTAAGCCCAAAAGCAAAGGCATGGTCTTAATGTAAAAATTACGAAAAAATGTTAGTGTCTTCTTCAAAAGCGAATATCTCCAATAAAATATAGCCAATGAGACGAACCAAAAAACAAACTATCGAAAAAGGATGTATCTAGATGACAAAATGATTTTTAAATTTCTTGCTGTTTTAACATATTCCACAGGGTGTTTCAAACTTTCACCAAAATAATAATATTTTGTTTTCCCTCGTATAATTAACAGATGGGGAGTTTCATTTTTAATTTAGAAAGAGATACTAAAAAGTCAAATAATTTGGCTACATACTGCTTAAAAAAATCATCAAAATCGGCCCACTAGAACAAAATACCGTATGATCGAATAAAAACGGTGTCAGCGATGGCTATGAAATGAAGATCGCTGTGATTTCATATGTAACTTTATATGGGAAATGTCATCGATCGTCATTTCCAAGCCAACTGGACGCCGTTTTTATTCGATCATACGGTATATTAAACTTTAACATACATCAAAATTTTAGGGTGCCCATTTTTCATGCCGGTGAATGTATTTCAAAAATTAGGTATACATTTTAGTCATATACTTTTCTAATGAAACTCGCCTTTATTTTTTTATTAAAATCCGAAAATAAATTAATATATAGGGTGTTCCGTTACAAAAAACACACCTTTGATGTGTAACTTTTTTTGGGGACACCCTGTAGAATCCTATATAATTCTAGAAAATGTTTTAAATTGACTTACATAAGCTCACAAAATTTCACTTCAATACAAACATTTGTTCTTCTTGCAAAAACCGCGTTGTATATGTCGTGCCACCCTGTATAATTCGATTTCAATTAAAATTTCAATGATTAAAATATAAGCAGAATAGCTGTAGCTTATGCATTAGATTTATTTATTTCAATAAATTTACTTAGATAAAAAAATAAATAAATATGAAGGAAATAACTAAGCATTTACTAAAATTACTAAAATAAAAAATTAAAAGCAGCGAAAAAAAATGGGTAAACATTTTAGTATTTTATCTATAAAATACAATACAGAAGGTTTCACATTAATAGGTTCACAGTAATTAAATTCCGAGGTAAAAGTCTCTGGGCACTCCACTAAGGGGTTTATTGGCAGAATTTTTAAAAACTCTATTTTACTTTTTTTTCTAGATAAATTTATTGAATCAGGTAATAGTTTTCTTGTGGTACACCGGATTATGCATCAGCTGTGGACATAATCATATCAAAAATACTTTTAGTCACTTGATTAACCTTGACCTGCACAGCGTTATACAGTTATTATTTACATCAACAAAACTCAACTCCTTACTACCACTCCTTAACCACAAAGTGCCAGAATAGTCTCATAAGTCCTTTCAGAATATTCTCATAAGGTCTTCTCGTGATGACTTTTTTGCAACGGCTGCTAAACTGCTTCCGCATCTTGTACACTTCACACTAAAAGCGGTTCTAAAAAGAACAATTTTCGACTGCAAGGTCTGCTCCGAAAATATTTTAAGCTTAAAGTATCACAACACAATTCACTTAAACTAAAAACTCGTAATTCAAAACTAAAGTGTCAAAACGAATCAAAATGTCGGGAAATAAATAAATAAATGTGGCGACTTGACATTTTTTTCAACAGAGCTACACCCAAATCACTAGAGGGAAATTTAAATTTTAGTTAGTCAGCCCGGTGCCGAATATGTCCACGGTTGGCAACAATGCATTTAATAATCGCGCCCTCGATGTCGTAACGAAAAGTTTATTTGGTACCGCTCATACAAGGTGAATCTAAATAAGTTAATATTTTCAGGGCTGGTAGATTTCGATAAAAGAAACATATTTTCTCTTTACCGTTTTTCAAATATGTACAGTACGTCTCACAATGGAACGAGTCCATGTTAAATGTTGGACATGGGGCTAAAAATGTTTTTGGGAAAATTGAAAACTGAATATGGTAGTTTCAAAAACAAATGTCAGGCCTCTCTTAAAAACTGATTTTTAGAAAACAAAAATGTATTTTGTCGTTTTTACAAAGGTTTAAAATTAACCATTTTCAAAAAGGCTAATTCATGTTGAAAATATTAATTATAATTAAATTAGTAGGTTTTTTAAAAAATATTATTTTTTTTAATTTAACTGGTTCTTTGTTAATGAATTTTTGGCAAAATTTTGTACATACATCTCATCAATCACCCACCATATATTTTTGAATTAAAAAGTTTTGAATTTTTATTAAAGATCTAATCATCAAGAAATATGAAGTAAGTGCCGCAAGGTACCATATAAAGAATAGCGGCATATAGTAGACCACAATACCCTTACTATAAACATATATAAAAAAGTTGCTCCAATTTGCCGTTTTTTGAAAAAACAAATTTTGAACTACACGATGGATACTATTTCCAGGGGGCTTAATATTAAAAATATATTGTTATTCCGATATTATTATTAGATACTATCCTTCTTAACATTTATGTATAAATCGTATATTAGTAGAATATATCCAAATCACATTGTACCCCCCCTCCCCCTACTGACCATGCGACCATACCAATAGGTATGGTAGGCTATTAGGATCGGAAAAAAAAAGTTTTTTTAATTTCACTCAAAATGAGTTACTTGGGTCATAAATGACCTAAATACAAAATATTTTCATGGTGTCTGTCTGTCCGTCTGTAACACGATAACTCAAAAACCGCTGAACCGATTTTAACCAAATTTGGCACAAAAATACTGTGGCACCCGAGAATCTGGCCATTAGTTTTTGGTGGGGGTGGGGGGTTGGTAAGGTGGTATGGGAGGGGGTTAAAAATTTTAAAAAATCGTAACTCCAAAACTACAGTAGCTAACGAAACGCGGTTTTCAAATTAAGATTAGGAATAATATTTGCAACAAAATCCATACATATATAAAAGCCTAAAGGGTTTTTTGTTACATCCATCCCGCCGAAACTGCTTTACCAATCTTGATGATTCTTTTTTTAAATGAAAGGTATATATGTCTAGATTTGTTATAAAGTATTTTTAAATTGTTGAATTGCTATTTCTTTGTGTAAATCGACTAAATATTAAAACATACCTGAAAAACACCTACACACAATACCTCCAGAAATAAATTATTTGTAATTGTCAGTGGTTTGTCAGTTTGTCAGTCATATATCAAGTTTTTAGATATTTTAGGGATCAGTTCATACAGCCAGCTTTAGATACATAAATATTAGAACAAAGGTTCGTTTAAACCACATTAGTGAATTAGCTACACAAAGCGATTTTAGGAAATTCATCCTCTTAGAGAGTAAAATTATGTCGGAACAATTTGTTGTATGAAAATTCCTTACTATGTGGTCTAGAAGAATGAAATCCTACAAAAAGAATTAGAAGAGATTTTTGAAATTCATCAACCAAATGAGTAAAGTTAGTAAAAATTTATATAAAACTTGGTGACCTCTGGATTATACACATAAAAATTGGCACACAGGATCATTTAAACGACATGAGTTAATTATTTGGATAAAGCGATTTTATGAAATTTATAATCTTAGGGAGTAGAATAGGGAATGAAAGTTTGCTGTACGAAAATGCATTACTATAACATCTAGCAGTATAAAATTTTATACAAGGGTTTATTTAGTGACACATCAATAATATAAACGAAATATTTCTTTTTCAATTATCCTTCAAGGAATAAAAAATAACTATAAATAGGGAATTAGTGCTCTTAATAAACAAAAAAAAATAGATGAAAAATAAAAAAAATATCAAGGGAGTATATTACGTAAAGCGACAATTGAAAATTTCAAATATTCATTTGAAAACTTCATATTTCAAAACTATTTATTTTAGTAATACAGTTTATATGGGACCATAGGTAGGGGTTCTATCTATAAAGGGTAAATAATAATTTCACTATTTATTATTTTGGAGAGATTTTTTTTTAATTTTGCAAAATTTCTTTGAAACTGACTTTGGTTCGATTTCGAAAATAATCTATATATAAATAAGAAATAAAAAACCGCCCTGGAAGATCGCCATCCACCCTCTATCCAACCATACATAATTAGTTTCAGTCAATGGAAGTAGTTAGAAAAAATTGAGAAATAGTGTTAAAAAAAGCAAGAATTCAAAAACATTTTGTGGCCAAAATTGAACTTCTTTGAAATACTTTGATTTCGATAACTTGTAGAATTATTAAGATTTTTTATTTCAGACGGCTCTAATCAAAAGTTTTATTTTTGGTATACAAGTGTGTCATAAAGTCATATACAGGCGATAAAAAAATAAAAAACGGTTTTTAAATTTTCGAATTTTCTTAAGTACATAATAATATTTAAAGAGAATAAAAATGCTCTTGAAATTGGAATATTGACGGCTTTTTATAAATTTTAAGTAAAAAAATATGTAATAAGTCAAAAATAACAATATCGATTTTTGTCGAGCGAGTCTTAAATAAGTGCAATTATTCTTAGCGGTAGTAGGTATATTTGACCCCAGAAACACGATTATGAGTTTTTGCGCGAAATTTTTTTTTTAAAATTTGGAATTTTTTGAAAAACCTTTTGGATTTTTTTTAGTTTTTAGTTAAAAACCATAATTTCTTGATAATATGGCAACATAGATAGGTAGTAGATTAAATTTACAAGACAGAAAATCCCGAAAAGCTGCAGTGGTTCTCAAAATTTAAGCCAAAAATATTTTTTTTTGGAAATTTTTAAAGTAAAATAACTCAGTTATTTTGGAGTTATTTGAAAAACGGTAAAGAGAAAATATGTTTTTTTATCGAGATCTACCAGCCCTGAAAATATTTACACTTTTTCAAGACTTGCCCTGTATAATACCCAGAAAATCGACAATTGATAACTTTCATATGAAATACGAGTAGCTCTAAAACTCTTAAAAACATAGTTTAAATAGGGCATTTGTAAGGTTCACTAGCTCTATATACAAAGTAAATCATTTAAATCAATGCATGAACTACCCGAGGTGTAACGCGAACGTAGTCGCGGGAAAAACCTAGTTTGTAATAACATCAAAATCAGTCAAATTCGCAGTTTTTGAGATATTAACATATTTTAGTATGGGCGGCTATACGTGCCTCCCGGCGCCAATTTTTTGTTATAATTCGTCCCTCTTTCCATAATATTCCAGTATATATAATTAATTTTAAGTTTTCCAGATTGAAAGTATCAAATAAAAAACCTCATGTCCAACCGCTTCCATATACTCGTTCCACTGTGCGTCTGTCGGTTCTGTAGCTACGGGGTATCCGTGAGAGGGGAAACGATATTCTCTCGACGTTTTTCGTAAAAAATTAGACGACGCGTCCCATCAATAAAAATTCGACAAATTTTTAGTAGCAATTTTTTTTGCAAGTAGCCAATAAAATGAGTGGGCGGAGCGATTTGCGGTGACGTAGTCGTCAAGTCGACGTATAAAATATATTGCTGTTTATTTAAATGTTTTTTGTCCGCATTCCTTTCATAGACACAGATCCAGCAGACGTACTTTAAGTCAAAAATAACCGAGTTGTTTTACTTTGAAAATTTCCAAAAAAATGATTTTTAAAATTTTGAGAACCACTGGATCTTTTTTGGGTTTTCTTTCTTGTAAATTTAATATACTCCCTATGTTGCCATATTATAAAGAAATTGTGGTTTTTGCCTAAAAAGTAAAAAAACTTCCAAAATTTTTTTGCGAAAAAAAATCATAATCGTGTTGCTGGGGTGGAATTATGCTACCCCTAAAAATATATTGACTTATTTAATACTCACCTTGTATATGTCCTTTACTAAAAATAATACATACAAGCTTGTCAAACACCTTCGGTAATCGCAAAACAATTTCCGATGCACGTGATCAACTTTGAGTGGGAAGTGATGGCGACAGCGCTGCCAGATTGTGACGGATTTATGAGACGAATCTTAATTTAAAATTGACAAACGGTATATTTATTATATCAGTTTTTAAAGATGTTTACATTTTATTTTTAATCTAATAACTAATATTTTAATAATTAATTGATTTGTCTTATACTTGGTTTGGAGTTTATTTTACTCATTACATATTGGCAAAGAGTAGTCCATTATGAAGATTATTCTAAGCGTTATAACGGATTATTTATTTATTTATTTATGTACATTTTACAACGCCATAAGTGGTAATAACAAGTAAGAAGGTGCTATTAATGCAAAAGCTAATAATCACAGAATTAAATAAAAAAATAACGTAGAAATAACTTTGAAAGTGGTATAATGTCAAACTTACTTCTCTGACTCCAGTCAAGGCTAATAAAGGACCTTTATTGTCACGTTCTCGTTCAAAATAGTTTATCAGGGAAGCTACAAGCTCTTTGCTTCGATTGTTTAAATACTTCGGCATATTTTCAACACACAATTTCAAGAAATGCAATACAAATACTTAAAAGAACTGTTTGTGCTTAAAAGTACAAAAAGACTAATAGACAAAAAAAAACGAGAATTACTCACAGAAATTCAACAACACGATATTATACAAAATAATGACTAACATTAGGATAATTGTCAAATAATAAACGACAACGTTGCTGAACACGGCGCAATGTGACCAACATAGCGATAATAAAATTCGGTTTAAACTAATTTGTGCAGCTTGAATTTAAATAAAATATATGTTAGAATCATTTGCTCTATAAAGTAAAATGAAGAGCTGCTCGGTATCTTAAATTATACAACAAATTTAAACATTTTTGCCAAAATTTCATATAGTCAGGTTTATAGACTTTAATGTCAATATCGATATGATTAATGACGTGCATCGGAAAATGTTTTGCCATTACCGTATATGTCTGACATCCAAAAAAAAAATTTGGTTAGGATGATTCTCAGTTCAAATATTACTGTGATGGTATTTTTTTTACTATCATACAGTATTTTTAATAATCAATCTTCTACACACACTGTACGTGAAATAGTTCTCTTCCACGCACGAAGACCTAAAGGCAAGCGATGGCTTTCGCCAATTACCTTTTACCAATTTTACTGCATGCAACCTCAAAAAAAAATAGATACAAAGCAAAAGCAGTAGAGCGCTCCTTAGGGCTTGTTTGTCCCCTTTCCAGAGCCACGCTGCCTGTCCAGGACACCGAGGCCAAGTGCGACGACATCCTCCCCTGCGACGACCTCGCCCTCAACGGCTCGCCGCGACGTCACTCTTCCGTGGACGAGATTTTCGGCCTGGTCAGCTCGATGAACATGAACGGCCAGCGGCAGAGGTCGCTTAGCGACAGCTCGAGGGCGGAGCGTAGCGGCGGGGGCGGGGCGAATAATGCGGCCGGCGAATCGAAACAGAACGCGAACAATCACGAGGCTAGCGGTGCTCCTGACCTGGTGGCTTGTCCGCCGGTGCCGCCTAGGAAGCACAGGAGAAGGCACACGCCGCCTAGGCCGCCTAGTAATGGGCTGCCGCCTACACCGAAGGTTCATATGGGAGCATGTTTCTCTAAGGTAAGAAAGCTACATGAAATTTTAAATCACATTTCTTTTTGTCATTATAGACCTTCATCTATAATACAGAAAGCAAATAATCTATACTAATTATTTTATCTATATTATATATATATATATATATATATATATATATATATATATATATATATATATATATATATATATATATATATATATATATATATATATATATATATATATATATATATATATATATATATATATATATATATATATATATATATATATATATATATATATATATATATATATATATCTATTTTATTTAAAAAACGGTCAAGTTTCCGAAAAAAAACTTAAACACGTATATTTTATTTTGTTTTTTTACATATTTTAATATTTTTTAAAAATGTATACAGGGTGTTTCGATCATGATCATTCAATCTGGTTAATCACGATCCTGCTTAAAGCGCTCGACGTAAAAAGCTGATTTTTGGAAAACGGATTGACTTTAGGGTGTAGAGGTTCGATAAGAAGGGATTTTTCGAAACTCGTATTCTAAGGGGGTGAAACCACCCTTCAAATATTAGAATATTTTTTATTTAAAAACCGGTGAGTTTTTCGGAAAAACTCTTAAACGCGTATATTTTATTTTGTTGTTTTACATATTTTAAGATTTTTTAAAAATTTATACAGGGTGTTTCATAAAATATGGCCATTGAGTAATAACGATTCTGCTTAAACTGCTTGACGTTTAAAGCTGATTTTTGGCAAACGGATTCACTGTGGGGTGTAGAGGTTCGATAAGGAGGGGTTTCTCGAATCTTCCAAGAGGTTGAAAACGCCCCTCAAATCATACAGGGTGTTCCAAAAAATTGGATAATTGATTAACCACGATTCTGCTTAAACTGCTTGGCATAAAAAGCTTATTTTTGACAAACGGATTTTCCGAAAGTCAAATTCCAACGAGATGAAACTACCCCTTAAATATTACTAAGTTATATAATAATATCACCATATTGTTTTTACCAACATAAATGTGAGAAAATGTTATCCTGTTTTTATGTTGATGGGAATTCTTGCTTTGCTTTATCATCACCATTACAAATGATTAATTCGACGCGAACGAAGTCGCGGGTACACGCTAGTTAGCTTATAAAACTTCTACTTTCAACTTTTATATTTCTAACCTCAATTTCTCTTGACAGTGGTAATCAAATGCCAAAATGACATAACTCGGACATCCGCAACAGCGGTCTGATTAGTGGAAAACATTAAAATTTGCTAATTTGTCTACTAATTGAAACGTAAGCTTTATATCTCCTAGAGCCAATAAACAATAATATAACTTTTCAATTACAGTGACATTACAGAAACACTAAAAACTATTTTATAAGTGTGTCGATAAGAACCCAAAAGCAAAGGCAAAGGCAGCTTTCAATGCTCAAATTGCTGTAAATCCTTACTGTCTTAATCAAAAGCGAATATCTCCAATAAAAATAAAGCTATTGGGATGAATCAAAAAACAAACTATCGGGAAAAGCCGTGCCTAGATGAGATAATGATAAATTCCTTGCTTAATAACATACTCCACAGGGTATTTCAAATTTCCACCAAAACATCAACATTTTGTTTTCCCTCGAATAATTCACAGATGGGAACTTTCATTTTTAAATTAGAAAGAGTTACTAAAAAGTCAAATAACTTAGCTACAAATTGCTTAAAAAATCATCAAAATCGGCCCACTAGAGAAAATTATGATTTTTAAATTCATCAAAATTTTAAGGTGTCGTTGAATATTATTGTCTTTTTTTAACTTTTCCTTCCTCTCCGTAGGTGTTTAACGGTTCCCCGCTTCGAATTTACTGCACTGCCTCCTGGATTCATCCGGAAACCAGAGACCAGCACATCCTGATCGGAGCCGAAGAAGGAATTTACAATTTAAATTTGAACGAATTGCACGAAACTTGTATAGATCAGTTGTATAATAGGAGGACGGTGTGGATGTACGTCATCAAGGACGTTTTAATGACGTTATCAGGAAGTAAGTACCATATACTGTTATGATATAATATTATATAGATAATATTTGAATCAACCCCGTATTATTTTTAAGTACATACGGTAATCGCAAAACAATTTCCGATGCACATGATTAACTTTGAGTGACAAGCTATGGCGACAGCGCTGCCAGATTGTGATAGATTTATGAGATGAATCTTAACAATATATTCATTATATCATTTTTAAAGATTTTTACGTTTAATTTTTAATTTAATAATCAGTATTTTAGTAATTAATTGATTTATTTGTTTTATAGCTTATTTTACTTATTACATATTGGCAAAAACTAGTCCATTATGAAGATTATTCTAAGCGTTATTATGGTTATTTATTTATTTATTGATGTACATCTTACAACACCATAAGTGGTACTAAATTAACGTAGGAATAAATTTAAAAGTGGTATAATGTAGTGATGTAAATTTTAGTTACTGTTATGGACTTGTAACTACTAGTTACTTTTGGTAATAGGACTCGTTACTTTAGTTACTTTAGTTACTCGTTACTTTGGTACTTAGTATCGTTACTTTATAATCGTTGTTTTGTACTTTATAATCGATGTTTGCGATTACCGTAGTTACTGACTTACCTTCGTATACCGATTTGGTCATTTTAGAAGTGTAGTCTGGATTTTAATGTGTAAGACAGAGAGACAAAATCAAAAGCGGCATTCAGTGTTGCCGGTTTTTACGTTTGTAGGAAAATTTGTGTAGAAAAAAAATAAACTATTTTTTTTTAAACTTTCATGTATACTACTGAAATGAAGATAATATAACTAAGCTAAATATAATCTATTACGTCTGTAGTAAAATGAGTAACTAATTGTGAAAAATAAGGCTCCAACATTTTCCATAAACGCCTACTTGTGCGGTTTTAACTTTTAATGCAAAATCCGGCAATACCGCATAGAAGAAATGTATCAACCCAATTTTTATCTCTTTTTAATACATTTCATTTTCCATTAAGCTGCCTACTAGCCAGACCACCCTTCTAAAATGACCAAATCGGTATAGTGCCTTAGATTAGTTGTTTTTCAAGATATTTTTTTATATCTTTATCTCATCTAATCTTAATAGACGTGAACCCTCCAGGTAACTCTTTATCAATGGCCTACGATTCTCTAATACAAAGACTTCACATTTGCCAGGCTGTCGCGCTGTGGTGTCAATTTAATTTGATAAATTGAATCGTGTGAATCGACTTAACTTAAAACAATTTTTGTTTTACATTACACTCTATACTTAACGTCTTCCTTCAGGTAAATCGCCTCAGCTCTACAGGCACGACCTTCTAGCCCTACAAAGCAAACAGTCGCACAGGTTCAGTTTGCACATGAACCGCATACCAGAAAAACTAGTACCTAGGAAGTTTGCACTCACCACCAGAGTACCGGATACCAGGGGCACCTTGAAGTGTTGCGTAGCTAGGAACCCGTACAACGGGTACAAGTACCTTTGCGGAGCTACGTCGGCCGGTATATATTTGATGCAGTGGTACGATCCGTTGAACAAATTCATGCTGCTAAAGGTAAGTTATTACCATCTATAATAGAAGATAATTGTACTGCAATTTTTGTATACATACAATATAAATTTAACATTGTTTGTTCAGCCATCATTCAACGTCACGTCATATGTTGTCGAACTCACTTTCACTTGACAACCAGCAGTGGGATTCTGTAAGCTCCGTAGCAAGAAATTTCCTGTCTAGCCTATACTATTTTTATATGATTGATGGTCACTAGACAGGAAATATGTTTACGGAATCGCACTGCAGATAAAACAGATTAGTGACGTCATTAAGCGGCCCCTAAACGCTTAATAATATTGCGCAATATTACGCATTGTACAATAATATTGAGCATCTGTGTATGATATTGAAACATTGTACAATATATTGAAAGAATCAAAACTGGTTTGATATTTATTGTGCAATATGAATTATATTGTATCGTCTGTGGGCAACATTGTGCAATATTTCAACATTTTGTTTAGTTGCATCTAAAATGCCGTGCAGTGAAAGTATTTTTAAACGTGCATTGCTTTAAGTTTAAGCGCTTCTTTTTTTCTTTTTTCTTCAGACACTCGGCTAATGCAATAACCACACAAACAGACTCTATCAACATGTTTTTTCCAAACAAAAATAGCAAAAAACCAATCAGCAACGTTATTACAGCATGAAAGCAAAATTCGACTACACTAACTTGTCAAGGACTTCAATAATATGTAAGATGGTCTGTCTGCGCCGCACAGTGATAGAAAATACGAATTTAGAATTCCAAAAGTCTCTTAGTAAGAAAATATATTTTATTTCTTACGAAAATTATTTAATTTTCTTCTTTTTGTGTTTAAATATAACTCTTGATATTTAAAGTAAAATTTATAATGCACAGGGTGAGTCAACGATGTGTTGGGGGAAGATATTTCCCTTATTTACAGTGATACAAAAAACGCACCCTTTTTGGAGCACCCTGTATATGTGAAAAAAGATTCTCTGAAAACTTCATTTAAAACCAATAAACTTTTATGTGAGACATTTTTTTATAAAACGTCAAATTAAAAAGTTAATGGAGGGGTCCATTTAACTGTGAATACCCTGTACAAACGCAGGTATACGCAAAAGGTTTATGGATATTTGAAAAGAAGAATGACTATACAAGACATCAGTGACAAAAGGTCCGAGTCGGAACGAGTCGCAAAAAAGTTCTGCTCCAATTTATATAAATTTGATTATTATTATGTTTAATTTTTTCCAGATTACTGTTGGTGTTTACTGTGAGTAGTTTTATTTTAAAAATAAACAAATCATGAAAAAAGTAAAATACTTACCTCCGTAAATATCCATCTTAATTTTGGTAAACTCAATTTGCCCAACACACTTCTGACAGCTCTTTTCAGTTCGCGTAAATAACGACAAATAATGTCTCCATGCCTGCTAATTAAATATACCATTTTTGGAACTCCGTAAAAAAATTGTTTACGGAGATATAAATTCAAATTTCAACTTTTTGTGATTCCTGAATATTTCTAAAAATAAAACGGTGATTGATTCGTTATTATCTTACAATTAAAAATTGAACTTTTGGAATTCTAGATTCGTGTTTTCTATCACTGTGTGCGCCGCTTATACTGCACAATAATATTGCGCAATTAAATTGACCGTCTGTGTGCGCCGCTCTAAAATACTGCATAATATTATTGCACAATAATATTGAGCGTTTAGGGGCCGCTTTACGGCATTTTGTAAATTACTGCATTTTGTTTTTAATAATTGTCATTGTAATTTTATTTGGGATTATAATTTCACTCACTGTCAAAATTTGCTTTTAGTCATTACCATTTTCATTTGATTTGGGGTTATAATTTTACTGACGGACATCGTCATATGTGAAAATTAAATTTAGATTGGGCTGAAACAAATTAATTTTTAATTTTGACTTTTAATTTGAATTTTTTTTATTACTCTATAATATCAGTATTTCAACTCACTATCATGATTCAACAGAACCTCCAATCGCGAGCAAGAGGCAATCGTAATACAGTCGTGTCACTGATGACGCGGTGGGTTCTTACTTGCGTCTAGCAGTACCGTGCAATTTCCAACTCCAGTCTACAGTTCCCGCCAAATTTAAATCGTGGGTTATTCTCTTGTCTTTTATTATAAACTTGTAACTTTCGAGAGTAAGTTCTTAAGTAATAGTACCATAATTTAACCTAAATTTCAAAAACGTACAAATTATAATAATATATTATAACAGTCCTACAAAATCGATCGGGTATTTCGCGTGCAATCTATAATAAAAAAAAACTTTTACCAGAGACTAACCAACACGATCAAAATACACCTACGGCGTATTTTGATCGCCTGTTACCGACAGCTCTAAATAAATAAAAACAGCTGAAAAAAAAAACTACCTCTGCCGGCGCTAACGACCCGTTGCTCCCGAAGCGGCTGCCTCAACCACGGAGCTACACGCTGCTTTCGTAAGCAGGCTATTGAAGCATTACTTTGTTCTGTCGTTCCAATACACATGCGCCGGAACGTTCCAATACGCATGCGCCTGTGGGTTGGAGGTTGGAGAGTTGCACGGTACGGCTAGACGGCAAATGGTTCTTCTTTAGATGCGGGAATTATACAGACTGTTTTTTACCCACTTAGTGTAAGTGAATGTTGTAGTTATCATTGAATATGTCTTTTTCAGCATGTGGACTCGGTTTTGCCGAATCCGCTTAACGTTTTCGAAATGATCATCACTCCGGAACTCGAGTATCCTATGGTGTGCGTGTCTATCAAGCAGGCGTACCAAGCCAATAGATTTAAGTTAGATTTAATTAATATGAATTCGGGTAAGCAGCAAAAACATACACCGTGTATACAGGGCGTTACAATGTTGTGTATTTGCAGGGGCCAGCTGGTTTCATTCGGACGAACTGCAGGACATGGACGGCACTGCCACCATCATCCCGAAACGGGAGAACCTGAACATAGTGAACGTGACGCAGCTCGACAAAGATTCGATTCTAGTCTGTTACGATAACGTAATTAGGATCATAACGCCGCAGGGCAAAATTAAAGTTAGCAAGAAGCAAGTGTCGGATCTGAGGTTCGATTTTAAGATAGAGAGTATATGTAAGTATCTATACTAATAAAATATAAAATCCTTAAGTGACTGACTCTCTGATTAATCACGATCCTGCTCAAACCACTCAACGTAAGAAGCTCAATTTTGCCATACAGGTTGATTCTAGAGTGTAGAGGTTCGATAAAAAGGGTTTTTTTGAAGTTCCAGTTCCAAGGAGGTGAAACCGCCCCTCAAATATTACAATATTTTTTATTTAAAAAACGGTCAAGTTTCCGAAAAAACGCATAAACACGTATATTTTATTTAGAAGGGATTTTTCGAAACTCGAATTCTAAGGGAGTGAAACCACCCTTCAAATATTAGAATATTTTTTTTATTTAAAAACTGGTGAGTTTTTCGGAAAAACTCTTAAACACGTATATTTTATTTTGTTGTTTTACATATTTTAAGATTTAAAAAAAAATTATACAGGGTGTTTCATAAAATATGACCATTGTGTAATCACGATTCTGCTTAAACTGCTTGACGTTTAAAGCTGATTTTTGGCAGACGGATTGACTGTGGGGTGTAGAGGTTCGATAAGGAGGGGTTTCTCGAATCTCAAATTCCAAGAGGGTGAAAACGCCCCTTTGAAATTCTTTAAAAAATCATACAGGGTGTTCCAAAAAGTTGGACAATTGATTAACCACGATTCTGCTCCAGTTTGTATGTTTAATAGAAATTCTTGCTTTGCTTTGTAGCGTTTTTTAAACAACTACCACTGCGAACGGCAGCTTTTCATCGGAGAGCAGTCGTGGATAAGGTATTTCACTAGAGAGAAAATTAATCAATAATAATAAACAAAAGATATCTAGATATTGGGCGCCAGGCATGTACAGAGAAAGAAAACACAATTGTATAATACTTAAAACTAGTGACTATATTTATTCGTGACGAATTCTGATGGTGAATAGCATTGTACAATTTTAATAATTATTATAGTGGTTACCTGTTGAATAAAACTATATATGTAACTAATATTAAATATGTTCTATGTAAAGACTATAAGGAAAATACAATGCGTGTAACATTAGAGAAAATATAAGAAAAGTAGCATTACTTTATTTACATTGTTAAATTTATACGGTGTTCAATCAGATGTGTTGCAACCTGTAGATTCTAGAATCTATCTCGTCATTCATCTATTAGTATAGCGTAATAATGATGTCTATAGAAAGTAATACCATTACAATGCGTGATATTATGAAATCTAAAATCTAAATCACACTTTTACTACTGCATTGACATAAATATTCTTAATAATCTAACCACTAAATATAGTCTGTACGCTATAGTTTAAATGTACGTTACTGTTTAAGACTGAAAACATTTTAGGTGTTAAATGCAATACTAGAACTTAAAATTACACTTAGCTGTTCTTTAATGTAACCCTGCTTCAACCAGTAGCAGCGCGAGGAGGTCTTGCATCTCTGCACTGTCTGTCGGCGATCCAGGCTTAGAAATGGGGGTGAAGCAGCACGGGGCTCAAGCCACACCCACGCTGGGGCACTCTATGTGAAGACAAATCAATCCTACAGGGGACACTTGTCCATGGGACATCCGTCCATAAGACAGTGGCACAAGGGAATACTAGGACCTTGGATAGTGCCCGTACCTTGTAAATAGTCCGTTCGTAAGACCCTAAGAACACGAAACTCTTGTTTAAAATCAAACAAGGTCTAATAAGCAAAATAAACCTACCTCGAAATACTCCCGAGGGCTCAATAAATAATAAACAAGCTGTCCTTTCTTCCAAATGACATTCTGGAGGACAAAAGCAAAGGGACGCCAACGTGCCAGCCAAATACAAATACAAGTTGGGACATCCGTAACTCTACCCTAAAAATATTCACTAATAATATCGAATCTAAAAGGAAAATAACTCATCTTTACCTGTTGCTTCGAAATGGCAGCTGATTCAGATTATACAGCAAGATTTAAATAATCACCATTTCTCAACACTGGGACTAATGGCGTCTAAGAGGCCGAACGGTCCAACCAAAAGTGAAGTTAGATCACAGAGAATTGACAGAAGCGATGTTGACAGCGCGCGCTCCCACAGAGCGATACCATAAATCCTTACAGCCGTAGCTACTGAGTAGGCTTATAGCTGGGAACGTAAAAATTGCGCGTCAAATAAGCTATCCGGCTTGAACGAGAGGGAATCCGGTGATGATAGGCCAGACATCATATATCATATGTAAAAAAGACATGTAACGAACTAAAAACGTTACAGCTTTACCATTACCATTACAAATGATTAATTCAACGCGAACGAAGTTGCGGGTACACGCTAGTCATTTTATATTCTTTTATCTACGTCAGTGAGTTAAGAAGCTCTTAACCCAAGCATTTTGAGTGATATAAGAACTTCTTAACTCACGCATTTGCATTACCGCACTCCTTGTTTAGATGCCTACCAAAGAGAAAAAAATATTTTGTAAAACCTTTATTTTGCACTAAATACCTACTAAATACAAATAAACTGTTCTATTGATAATAATTATAAAAACATGAAAACTTATTTATTATAAATGTTAATGATACAGTTTGAACAATCTTTCAAGTAAATGCCTGATGAAGCAGCTACATTTCCCGAACTTGTATTCGATATATTCAAATTCTGATTCTGACGACTAGCCGTGGCAAATTGAAGGTTTTTTTGCAAATTGTGTGTTTTTATAGTTAGACGTAGATAAAATATTGTGCAATACATGCGAGTTAACTCCATGAAGATACTTGTGTGGTTACACAACTCGTGCTACGCACTCGTTGTGCAACTTTCATACACGAATCTTAATGATGCTGTTAACTCACTTGTATCGTAAATATCTATTATTTTACAGTTGTTTGTAATATGTTTGTAGTTTGTGTCTTGCAATAGTTCGTCGGGCATCTGTAGCTCATATAATAAAAAGCTTAGGAATTTAGTATAAGTGCAAACCTAAAGTATGTACTTGGATGTATTTGAGGACAATATTTTAACTTCTACAGGGTGGCTCAAAAAGTGTGAATTGATCGATATATTATTGCATTTTTGATCCCCTTTCTGATAAGTTTATATAATCCTAAGATATCACTATATTTGTTTTGGTAGTTTTAGAGATATTATAAAATGAATAAAAAATATATTTCAGTTTTTTTACAAAAAAGTACACACTTTTTGAGCCACCCTGTAGAAGTCAAAATATTTTCCTCAAATAGGCTCTAATACATACTTCGTTTTTATAAAACCTACAGATGCCTGGCGCATTGTTGCAGAACTCTGCATATGAAGAAAATATGAAATCACAATGACACACAACTTTTTTTTGAAATATTTGTTTTTATTTTACTGTGAGGTTTTTATTTTACTGTGTAGAACAGTTTGTTTTATTTTTGAATATAAGAAACAGAAAAAATACTTTATAATGTATTGAATATTAATACAATTTTAATTTGAATTTTGCAGTATGTCTTCCCGATAGCGTCCTAGCCTTCTACAAGCACGGTGTGCAAGGCAGGTCGCTGAGAAATGGTGAGATCACTCAAGAAATTACAGATACGTCCAGAACATACAAATTGTTGGGTTCAGACAAGTAAGAACACTTACTTTTTTTATTTACTATCTTTTATCTACGTAATGAAAAATAAAAACACTAAATCACCACAATACACCAAAACACTTTTACACTGGACGCGCGTTTCGCTAACCATGTTAGCATCATCGGCAAATGATTATAAACTCGTTAATGAGTTAAGAAGCTCTTAACTCACGCATTTTGAGTGAGTTAAGAGCTTCTTAACTCACGCATTTTCATTACCGCACTCCTTGTTTAGATGACTACCAAAAAGAAAAAATATTTTGTAAAACATTTATTTTGCACTAAATTGGAAAAATATGTTGTGAGTACCTTTTCATTTCCATAATTGAACTTTTTTTTCGGTGCACTATTTTCCATACTAAGACGGTCCTGCACGATGTGGCGAACACCTTCAAACGTTGGACGCACGGCATTCGCCACATCGTGTGGGAGCGCAGAAATCCATGTGTCGAACGTTCGAAGCAAGTTCGGGCTCTTGTCGGTAAATTTTACGCAAGTCAAAGGACCTTCCAACGTTCGAAGTAATGTTCGATGCGCTCCTACACGAGAGTCTTCACGTGGCTGATATTTTACTAGGGATCAGTAGCGGCCTCGCTTTAATGCTAAAACGTGGTCTCCTCAGGCTGAAAATTTTTCGTGATTTGTTCTTTGCCAGAAATATGTAAGTACATACATAGGTATATAGAAAGATTAATTAATGGTTTTCTTTGTGTTAATAAATATCTGACAGAATTTTTGGTTATTACATTACTTTAGTGAAAACACTGAAATTTCCTTTTATTCATTCACTTTTTCTATTCATCAAGATTTTCTTCTTATATTAGATATGTGAATAAGTTTTTACTTTTACTAAAATTACTTTTAAAATTTTCCGTTTTTAGTTAAAATGGAGTGGAATAATCAAATGATAATTGAATTTATTTCGATTTACGAGAAATATCCAATTATATGGAATCCCAGGCATTCCGAGAATAAAAACCGGAATGCCTTAAATGATGCTTGGCGTGACATTTCTCAGGAAATGAGTATGGACTTGTCAGTAGCAGAATTGAAAAAAAAAAGAATCTGTAATGGCAACGTATAGAACGTTGAGGAGGAAAGTTATAGATTCTTATACAACCGGATCTGGAAGTGCAGATATATACAAACAATCTAGGTTTGCTTATGATGCTATAGACAGATTCATAAGAGTAACAAGAAATAAAATCCTGTTACGTCTTCTTTTTCTTTTGCTTCTGTTGTTTAGTTCTTTTGCTTCTTAACAGTTTAGCACAACTTAAAACTATCATACCAGCGGCAATCCTAGCACTTAATACATTATCCATATCTGCTCAAGCCAAGAGTACGTACGACACTGAGTTAATTTCACAAATGTAGCGCCAGGTTTGCGTCCAACGTTGGAACGTCGAAGCATCGTGTAGGAGACACATTCGTTCGAACGTTGGACGCATCGTGTAGGACCGTCTTTTGAGTATGTATATTCATACTTCTGTTTCGATCTTGCTGGAAGCAATCCAGAAATGGCTCTGAATGCCTCTTCTTCAATGTCAGAGTGAATACTTTCCGAAACGCTCATTTTTTAAACTAGTGACATCAATATTATTTACTGTCATATTGACATTGCCATGCATGGTATTATTTGAACAAAGGTATTAAGGTAATTGATTTTTAGGATAGGTTTATAGTTAAGTACAATCATTTTTAAAATTCATTGTGTGTTTTTATAGTTAGACATAGATCAAATATTGTACAATACACACCAGTTAACTCCATTAAGATACTTGTGTATATTAAGATACTCGTGCTACGCACTCGTTGTGCAACTTTCACACGCGTATCTTAATGATGCTGTTAACTCACTTGTATCGTAAATATCTATTATATTACACTTAAAATTGACACGGAACAAACAAATCAACGAAAAATAACTAACAGATAAACCAGATTTATATAACAAATAATCCATCTCAATCAATTGAGGTGAAATTAAAAAAAATATATAATAGGTAATAATACACGTGTTTGTTATTGATATTTCTTTCTTTTTATAGGGTAGTAATGTTGGAAAGTAATCTGTTAAGAAGTGGTACGCTGACCAATGAGGAAGGCCACGATTTGTATATTCTCGCCGGTCACGAAGCTAGTTACTAAAAAGTATTTGGGTAAGTATTTCTAACTTTTATTTTTTTTTATTCATTTTATTTTGCATTATAAACAGTATTCTATTCTAACCCAAATCACATTAAATTGATTGGAAGATTGTCTAATATCTATTGAACCAATCAGAATTCTGTATTATTGTGTCGTAATATAACATATTTTTGTTTGTTTTAGAGATATCACCGCTCATCGAACTTGAACATTCGCTTTGCTTTAGTCAAATCATTGGTCTAATCAAATCTTAACCTTTCATAGAATAGAATTTTCCTTAGGTCGAATTTTATAGAGAGAAATAAGAGTATAATATACATAAATATATTAAACAAATATTAGGAAAAAAAGAATAAAAATTGCGATGATAAACTTAGCGGCGTTTTTTAGAGATTTTTGATAATACACTGTGTCCGAGAAACTCGGAATGACAAGATTTTTTTTTGGCAATAAAAGTCTCTGTATATTATATCACTATCGATATTGTCCTAATATCGATACTTTCTAATTATCGATACTGGCAGTATCGATTTTCAATATCGATACTCTCTAAGCATACAACTCTAAATATCGATAATTTCTGAATATCGATGTTTTCTAAATATCGATACTAAATATCGACCCTTTTTAAATATCGATACTTTTTAAGTATCGACACTTTCTATCGATACTTCTTGAATATTGATTCTGACAGTATCGTTTTTTTAATATCGATACTTTTTAAATATCAGTAGCTCTAAATATCAATAGTTTTTCTAAATTACGGTTCTCCTTAAATATCGACAGTTTTCATAAATACCGATACTTTATAAATATACTTATAAATATCGATATTTTCTATTTATTGATACTGACAGTATCGATATACTTTCTACAAATCTACTACACTCTAAATATAGATAATTTCTGAATATCGATACTTATCAAATATCGATACTTTCTAAATATCGACGCTTTCCAAATGCTACTTACTTTGTAAGTATTTTTTAGATGAGCATCGATAATTATCGATACTGATTATATCGATATTTTTTAAATTCTTCTGTATTAGATAGAAAAAAGATATATAAAAACATAGTTATTATTTTGTGTTCTTATAGTCTCTAGAGTAAAATGGTCTAATTAAAAAAACAAAGGGTAGAGTTTATTTTAAAAATATTGTTTAGTAGAGAAAATAAATGTTACATTTGAAGTGGTAGTCGTAGATGAAGAAAAAGATTGTCCGAATTTCTTGAACACACTGTATACTTACTTTGACAGTAAGAACGTTACGAGTACCTTCTTTAGAAAGAAAAGAAAATAATAATACAGATAAATATAAATATTTTACCGTGAAGAAGTGGTATTTTTTAGAAGAGAGATCGTTTAAATAATAATACAAACAAAAATATAGTAGATTGAAAAATCATATACATATATTTTCGTGATTAATGAGTAAAATTATATTTTAAATAAACCTTCGAGGACAAAAGTATTGTAGATTTATCGTTAAGACTATAATATGCTGTAGAAATTATGTTTTTTTTTCGATGATTATTGTTTAAAATTGAAGATAGGTTTTTACATGTCAGTCTCACAGAAGCAGTCTGACTGATTCAGAATGTTCCTGAACGAATAATGAACGTGAGAATATATTTTCAGTGAAATTTCTCAGTATTTTCACACTTTCGATGACAGGGGAAGCTCTAGTTCTACTTTTGTTCATTTTGACTGAACTGTGATTACAGTCTGCAGTTTTTTTTTGTTTTGGGGAAACTGTGACTTGTTAAACTTGAACTTGAACCACGCATGAACACAAGCGTCGTTTTCCGTCTTTGTATCAGCGACATTAAACCAGACTGCTTCAGCAAACTGACAAGTGGGAACCCGCCTTAAGAAGCAGACTAATAAAGGGTACGATTTTTGCGCCAAACTATGCAATGTAATTTAATAAAAACAAGATTTTATCAAATATTAAATGTGAACTGATCTTCTAGCGTTGTCTGTATTATAGCTTGTAAGATACAAATATACAGGGTGGTTCTTAAATAAGTGCAAATACTTTAATAGGCTGTTAAGCAGAACAACGCCTATAAGATTTTTTACGCGAAAACAAACTGGCATTTTATGATACGTTCTATAGTGATGGCTATTGAAATATGAAAATTTATTTTTTGAATTCATAAGCTTAAATAACTCGGCTATTTTGGATTTGTTCGAAAAATAGAAAATATTTTTTTTTGGAAATTTACAACTCATGAAAATGTTTGAAATTATTTAAGTAACACCCTGTGTATATGTAGCTATGAAGAAGATAAAATTGAGGCGTCTAAATTAATAATTAAGAAACTTACTTCATTTTGCCGTTTTGAATCACGTTGTATAAAAAAGAGCTGTCAGAAAATAAAAGTGCTGTCAGTATCGACATTTTCTAAATATCGATACTTCCTAAATGTCGATATTTACCAATTACCATTTTCCAAAATGTGGATGCTTTCTAAATATCGATACATTTAAAATATTGAAACTTTCTAAATATCGATATTTTTTAAATGTCAAAACTTTCTAAATATCGATATTTTCTCATTATTGATATTTTTAATGACAAAGCTTTCTAAATATTGATACTTTCTAAATGTCGATATTTTCTAAATATCGATACTTTCCGAATATCGATATTTTCTAAATATCAATATTTTCCAAATGTAGATGCTTTCTATATATCGATACATTTAAAATATAGAAACTATCTAAATATCGATATTTTTTAAATGTCAAAACTTTCTAAATATCGATATTTTCTAATTATTAATATTTTTTAATGACAAAGCTTTCTAAATATCGATACTTCCTAAATGTCGATATTTCCTAAATATCGATACTTTCCGAAAATCGATATTTTCCAAATATCAATATTTTCCAAATGTGGATGCTTTCTAAATTTCGATACATTTAAAATATCGAAACTTTCTAAATATCGATATTTTCTAATTATTGATATTTTAAATGACAAAGCTTTCTAAATATTGATACTTTCTAAATGTCGATACTGTCTAAATATCGATACTTTTTAAATGCTGTTACTTTCTAAGTATCGACATTTTCTAAATATCGACACTTTTTAAATGTCGATACTGTCTAAACATCGACACATCCTCCTAAATCTGGAAACTTTCTAAATATCGATATTTTTTAATTATTGGCTTTTTCTAAATATCGATAATTTCTAAATGTCGACGTTTTCTAAACGCCCACACTTTCGAAATATAAATCAGATCTTAATATCGATACTTTCTAAATTTCGATACTGACAGCATCGACTTAACTGTCTCAATTGTATCTATTCATAGTTGATAATTTTTTTTGTTAGATGAAAAATATAATTATTGAATATCTAAAATATTTCGAAATAAAAAGAGATTTAGTAAAGTCTGTCCAGCAAGTGATGCAACGATTCTGACAGACGATATATACAAAACAATGACAGAAAATACAATTTTCTTTTGAATTAAAATGATAGATAACAACTAGCACTGTCTTATATTCCCACGTTCAACAGACAGTTAATAAGATAGTCAACAAATGATTTTTATCTAAACTTTTTTTTATATTTCTAAAGATTTTAGATATAAATACGTTCAAGCTCAACTAACTCTAGTTCAATATGACTGTTTCTTTTTATTTTTTCGTCTCCATCCTAACGTAAGCATATAAACATTGTATATAGACCCGAACACTACTCTAACTTTATATATACATATAGCAGGACCTTAAAAATATCTATATTTTTATTTCGCACCCCTGCATTACATTTAGAAATTATATATCTGTAAATAGTGTAGTAATAATTTATGTTTATGTAACTTATATAATTTTTAATCGTCTGAAAAGCAACAACTTAGATACATTATTACTATTATTAGTTTTTTTTATGTTTTTTTTCTAGGACTGTTAATATTTTTTCGCAATTAAAAAGACTTTAGTTAAAATAAAAAAGAACCAAATTGTAAAATGTAGGATTTGAAGGTACGTTTAATCATTTTACCTCTCACAATAATATACTTTTGTGCTTGAACAATTTGGATGTTACAATAAAATTAAATAAGAGTAATTGTTATGAAAGTTATGCACACATATAAGTAAAAGAGATTTAAAGATTTCCATATCAAAAGAAACATTGAAGCAAAGTTAATAATAAATGTCCTAATAGAGTCCGTAGTATGACATTTTGTATTTATTCAATTGACTTTACAACATAAATAATGTCAAAATTTGAAGATTTTCTATAGTTAGGGTCTTTTAAGAATTCTCAGCTTGACTATTTTAAGTTGAAATACATATATTATGTCTTAATGTAGTAAATAAAAAGATAGATTTCAAAGCATGTGATCTTTAAGTTAAAAAGTGGTTATGTTGCTGTTGTTATCTCCTTACTTACTGCCATTACTCGCTGACGAGTATTTGACACGTATCAGAAGATAGTTACGCAAGGCGTTTTCTTTAATGAGCTTTTCTGTGACTGAAAAGCCCGATACGTGATGTTATCTCTCTTCTGCAGTCCGGACATTCAAAAATCTCATTACTTTGTTGCCTCTTTACTTTTTGATTGTCGTTGTTAACTGAGTTTACAATTCTCCTCCATTGCGTTCTATTGTGCGCTGCTTCCTCCCACTGATTCTGCATACTTTTCCTCTTTAAGTTTTCATGGAAAATATCCTTGTATCTTTTGAGTTGTCCACACGGTTTTCTCTTACCGTTTACAAGCTCACCGTAAAGAAGAGATTTCGGTAGGCGGTTTTCTTGCATCCTGCATACGTGGCCAGCCCATCTTAAGCGGGATTTAGTAATCGTGACTTCAGCGCTCTCTCAGCTAGCTTCGTCAAGGACTGATACGGTTGAGACATGGTGGTACCATTTGATTCTTAACAGTTGTCTGTTATCTTCTTAGGGACTTTATTATCTTTCTAGAACGATAAACGACAATGTCAAATTATGAAAGAGGAGTTCTTAAATTATTTGTTCTATATCATGTTAAAAATGTTTAAATTTGCAATAATATCAAATCATGCATCCGAATTTCGGACGTTTTTTGCGAGAAACAACCTATGACGTGATTTTTGGCAAAAAACGTCCGGATTAATATGTCACGAGTTCTGTCAATGTCACATGCAAATGACAGTGCTTCGACAGTAGACTTCAATATCCATATTAGTTTGATGATTTTTAGTTTGAACATTTTTATCTGATGGTTTATAAAATATAGTACAATCCGACTATAGTTCGAAGGTTGATATTATGTTGTAAAGTCGTTATACAGTGTGAGTCAAAAATTTTGTAACAAATGGGAAAAAATATTAGACAGTTAAAGCAAGGCACAATACGTATACGTATCTCTCGACACGTAACGCAGAAACCTATGTTACGTCTGCCGTTGCGTTGTCGTGTAAACAAGAGTTAAAGCAAATATTTTGACGTACGTAACGCAAATGGTACATTTGTAATTCTAACTTATTTTGTGAAACAATTTATTTAATTTTAAAACTGAAAATGGATATCTATTATTCCATTGATTCCACATTAAATTTAAAAAAGTGCGAAAAATGAAGAAAATTATAAATGGAAATTATTTTATCACAGAAAGTAGTCCTTACAACTTAAAATGCTCTTAGTAATAAAAAATATTGGAAGACAGACACAGTTTTATGATTATTTATTAGAGTCCATCTTTTAGAATCCTCATATGGATTTTGGCTAAGAACTAGCATTTAATTAAATAGATTCCAAAATTAGTTTATTATGATGCTTAATATTTTCATACTAATTTATATTGTAATAAAATAGGCCCAGTTCTGTTACACTGGCCCCAAAATTTATGAAATAACTGAATTACTAACCAGTTGTTTGTGAATTTGTACGTTCGGCAACATTCGGGTGAAAATCGAAACTCCTTCGGCTCGATACGTTTGCTTTTTGTACGTACGTAAAGATACGTATCACGTATCCGTAAACGCAAGTGAATTTCTCACTGCGCAAGCGTACATGTCAAGCGATACGTTTACGTCTACGTCTTCGGCCGTGCTTTAACTGTCTATTATTGGGATATTGAAGTAAAGGTTATGCAGAATCGATTTAGTACGCCTAATATAAAAAAAATTATCTTGACATGTAAAAATGCGGTTAAATGACAAAATTTTTAAAATTTTACTGAGAAGTGTTACTTGAAGTTTTTGATTCTACATTTTTGTACGAATTTTCCTAAATATACAGCTAAAAAACATCAATTGTTTGGAGAGGTTCTGAATGATTTTCAGAAAATCTTGTATATTTTGCTAAAATTTAAAAAAAAAACAGTAAATTCGGGAAGAAAAAATCCTCAATATGTAAAATTTCCTCTTTACTGTATTTAAAATATTAATGGTGTTTTTAAAAGTAAAATTTTTGTTTCAAAAAATGAGAAAAAATATAATTTTGAAAGCTTTCCCAATATATTGCGAACTTTTCGGCACACACTGTAGGTATTAACGTTAACAAAAAGTAAAAATACTCATTTTATTAATAATGGAAGTGAACAGCACTATTTGGCTGTGTTATATATTTAACTTTAGTTATAAAAATAGTGAATAAAAGAAATGAAAAAAGCGACGTTTTTCTTGTATATATTTATGTACCTACGTATAATTTATACAGTAACTTGATAAATATACCAAAAAATAATTTAATATTAATATTATATTATTGTATTAAGTTAATGGAATTATTTCTTCTTCGTATTATTTTTGTTACAACCGCAGCGATCCACAGTCATATCCATACATGTTATTTTATTTAACAAAAATAAAAATACTTAATTGTTTGTCGTTGTTTTATTTTTTGTCCATCGTTTGCAAATAAATTAAAGTATTGGGTTCAATGACTAAAGAATACAAGAACATGTAACGCCCATATACGGGCTGCACCAGAATTTGTGACCTTAGACTTAGACGCCATTTTTTTTGGACATAACAAATGAGTCATCAGCAACAATTTTAGCGATTTTTAATAGTTGGTTGTGTATAGTGAACTTTGTATAAACTGTATTACAATGGTAATTTGTTCAGCTTTCAAATGTAAAAGGCGCAATAATAAGAAAGAGTCAGGAGTTACGTTTTATAGGGAAATAAACAGTCCACTACACCTTTTTAGCGTTATTGAATTCGATAATTATTTTTCTGATATTATGTACTTGATATGTGCTATCCGTCGATACTAGTTTTGTACCTTTTGTTAACATTTTAATGCGGTTTTTTCGTAATTAATTAGTATGATACCACCAGATACATCATAGGCGTAGTGAAAACATTTATCAAAAATATAAATATCAAGCGGCTATGTTAAGAAAAATATGCGCCACGGCACTGTTTGGAAGAATGGTCACAGTTTGGTCTCTGGTTTGGTCTCGGGTGCTATTTGTCCTTGTATTCTTTAGTCATCGATTGGGTTGGTGCATTTCAGTTGATTTCAACAAATTCCGACCGCAGCGCTTCAACGGCAGAAATCAGAAATTATCCCAGTGGCGGCTCGTCAGGGTAGGCAAGGTAGGCGGCGCCTACCCTACAATTTTGTCAGATTTTTTTTTACATTAATAATATTTATCTCTATTAGGGTGCAAAATTTCAACTAATAGAATTGCTGGAAATCGATTCAAGGTCGTTACGCCAATACGCCGTTTCTAGGATAGTGTGGATCCGTAGGGGTTATACAGGGTGTTTCAAAACAAATGCCAAAAACTTCAGGGGGTGATTCCTTGTTCAAAATAAAGGGTAGTTTGCTTTATAAACGTTGGGTCAAAAGTCAACCATTAGGGAGATATCGCGGTACAAAGATGGCGGAAAAATAATGTTTTTATTTTTTACCTTGAAAACGAAAAACGATAGACTAATGAAATTTTATGGAAGCATTACTGTTATGAAAACACACTTTCTGGTAATTTTTCACTTTTTAAAATGAGTGCAAGGGGTTGAAATAAACTACCCCTATCATTCTTGTTAACGAAATTTAAAAAAAAGCTTATCAAACACATGCAAAAAAATTAATAAAAATTAATTTGGATAGTTTAGTTTGTTTAGAAACTTTTTTATCTCTTATGTTTTTTTGATAAAACTCACCGATTTGAAATTAAAAAATAAAATGTAAAGCATTACATGTCAGGACAAAAAACATTTTTAGATAGAGGAGAATCTAGTGGGCTGCTCTAATTTTTTTAGGATAAAATCTAGTCGGTCGCTGTCACTTTTTAGGGGATATTTCTAATATTATTTTATTGACATTACTCTACTGCAATACGTTATTATCTAGATTCTTATTATTATCGTTATTATCACTAGATTCCTTATCTAAAAATGTTTTTTTATCCTGACATGTAATGCTTTACATTTTATTTTTTAATTTCAAAAAGTTTCTAAACAAACCAGACTATCCAAATTAATTTTTTTTGCATGTGTTTGATAAGATTTTTCTTTAAATTTCGTTAACAAGAATGATAGGGGTAGTTTATTTCAACCCCTTCTACTCATTTTAAAAAAGTGAAAAAATTACCAGAAAGTGTGTTTCGATAACAGTAATGCTCCCATAAAATTTCATTAGTCTATAGTCTATCTCTTTTCGTTTTCAAGATAAAAAATAAAAAC
Organism: Sitophilus oryzae; assembly: GCF_002938485.1. Taxonomy (NCBI): domain Eukaryota; kingdom Metazoa; phylum Arthropoda; class Insecta; order Coleoptera; family Curculionidae; genus Sitophilus; species Sitophilus oryzae. The sequence continues at coordinate 1,695,745 of NW_022147208.1, forward strand.
ATTATTTTTCCTCAATCTTTGTACCGCGATATCTCCCTAATGGTTGACGTTTGACCCAACGTTTATGAAGCAAACTATCCTTTATTTTGAACAAGGAATCGCCCCCTGAAGTTTTTCGCATTTGTTTTGAAACACCCTGTATAGTCAAAGGTGTGGATGCACCCTTAATATTCCTAATCTATACTAATATATAAAATTCTTAAGTGACTGATTAATCACGATCCTGCTCAAACCACTCAACGTAAGAAGCTCAATTTTGGCATACAGGTTGATTCTAGGGTGTAGAGGTTCGATAAGAAGGGATTTTTCCAAGAGGGAGAGTTACAATATTTTTTATTTAAAAAACGGTCAAGTTTCCGAAAAAACGCTTAAACACGTATATTTTATTTTGTTTTTTTACATGTTTTAAGATTTTTTAAAAATGTATACAGGGTGTTTCGAAAAATCTGGTCATTGATTAATCACGATCCTGCTTAAAGCGCTTGAAAAAAAGCTGATTTTTGGTAAACAGATTGACTTTAGGGTGTAGAGGTTCGATAAGAAGGGATTTTTCCAAGAGGGAGAGTTACAATATTTTTTATTTAAAAAACGGTCAAGTTTCCGAAAAAACGCTTAAACACGTATATTTTATTTTGTTTTTTTACATGTTTTAAGATTTTTTAAAAATGTATACAGGGTGTTTCGAAAAATCTGGTCATTGATTAATCACGATCCTGCTTAAAGCGCTTGAAAAAAAGCTGATTTTTGGTAAACAGATTGACTTTAGGGTGTAGAGGTTCGATAAGAAGGGATTTTTCGAGGGGGTAAAACTATCCCTCAAATATTACAATATTTGTTATTTAAAAAACGGGTAGTCTTTCGGGAAAAATCTTGGACAAGCATAATTTATTTGGCTTTTCTACAAATTTTGAAATTTTTTAAAAAATCATAAAGGGTGTTCCAAAAAGTTGGGTAATTTCTTAACCACGATTCTGCTTAAACTGCTTGACGTAAAAAGCTTATTTTTGGCAAACGGATTTTTCGAAAGTCAAATTCCAACGAGATGAAACTACCCCTCAAATATTACCAATTTATATAATAATATCGCCATATTGTTTTTTCTCATGCTGACATAAATGTGAGAAAATTTTATCCAGTTTGTATGTTAATGGAAATTCTTGCTTTGCTTTATCATCACCATTACAAATGATTAATTCGACGCGAACGAAGTCGCTGGTACACGCTAGTACATATATAAATACTATTAATACACAGAAAAGAGTTGTAACAATAATTAGTATTAATTTAATATTTGTAGTCTATTTGTCTTTTATACAGGGTGATTCCTGTAAGTTGGTTATGCTTTCGGGGAATGATGGTGGACGTCGAAATATTAATTTTGACATAGCATAATATGGGTCGGAAATGCCTCTTACTCAAGATAGAGAGTGTTAAAGTTTTTGAAAAATTAAAGATATTCTTTAATAGTTTTTTAACAGCTGAGGTATCGTTACAAAATTTTACTATAGGAGTCTACCTAACAGAGACACTTTAAATGTAAAAAGAAGAGGTTTTAGTTTCAACCAGTGGCGTAGATGTGATACACATCAGGTAATTTTTTCAAAAAAATAGTACGTCACTGATAAAAATAAAAATGTCGGAGTTTTTTTTTATTTACTTGGTCTATTTCCAAGAAAAAATGTCTCTTGCAACTTTCTCCTATCTAACACCAATTTGTCACAATTTAAAAGTAAATATTTTTTTAACGCGAACCTTAAATATGCGAATTATTATAACTACCTTAAAACTAAGAATTTTATTATTAACAATAAGAAAATTTCTAGTTTAAATTTATAATTTTTTAAAAATTTATTTAAGGAGCTAAACCTTGGTCTATGACATTCCCCATATAATTTTACATATAAAACGACAGCGATCTTCATTTCATAGCCATCGCTGACGCCGTTTTTTCTCGATCATACGGTATATTAACTACCGCTAGCGTATGCAGCGTTAGAAATCAAAATAATTTTGACTTTTAATCTGTTCTGTGATTTTGACCGTTGGTGTATAATACATTCATCAATGGTCGCGTTCATCAGGACAAGTTGATCAGTGAGCGATGTACCATCGATTGGTTGTCCTGCTGAACGTTCTTTTTAGATCAAAATCATAAGTAATGCATATTAAATTGTTTTCACCCATTTTTGGCACAAATCAAGGGGATTAGTCAACCGAGAACAATAAACAAAATTCTTTGTTTTCGTTTTCCAAAACATTTTGTGACATTTGGCGTATGTGACGTTTAATCCATCATACATCGGTAGCGTAGCGTATTTTAAATCTGATGGAAAAAATGGCGACTGATCCCAGAGCGCTCACAACTAATCGGCGCGTTCAGCAGAAAATTAGTGATCGCTGCGGTAGCGCTACGTCCTGATGAACGCGACCTATGTTTCGGTGATTTCTTCGCCTTTCAAATTATAAATTTTGATCAAAGACTATTAAGAATACGTTCCACTAAGCGCTCACAAGGTTCACGCTCAAGATCGCGATTTTTACCGTTCCACTTGCTTGCTAGCGTTTAGAATCATAAACTCAAGTGGAATGGGTTATGGGGCGTTTTAAGCGTCAATCCTGTCAATGTATGTAAATAAGATGTAAATAGTAAATCAGTAAATAGTAGTCAAAATCACAGAAGAGAAATTCAAAAAATCTGTCTCAAAAAAAAAGAAATCAAAATGTCTTTGGCGACAGTTGGATATTTGGTGCATCGGAATGTGTCTGAAACTTCTTCATCTAGTTCAGACGAATAGTGGAATGCAATTTTACAAAATCGCGATCGTAAAAAGCGAAAACTTAGGCCACGCATTATTAGCTTTGAAAATCTATTAACATTTTTATCTTAAGTCTTTTGTCTAAGTTTTAAAAATTGCACCAAAATTCCTCAACGTCCACTTCGATCCTAATATTCAGATGGGTCGTTGTGAGCTCGGCGTGAGCGAAAATAATGACGTCATTAGTGACGTTTTTGCCGCAACCACAACGTCCGCGATCGTCATGTGGAACGACCGAAGGCATATTTTGAGCATTTTGAGCGCTTAGTGGAACGCACTCTAAGACATAGAGCTCTAAGAGTACGTTCCACTAAGCACTCATAACGTTCACGCTCAAGATCGCGATTTTTCCCGTTCCACTTGCTTGCGAGCGTTACAATCATAAACTCAAGTGGAATGGGTTATGGGGCGTTTTAAGCGTCAATCCTGTCAATGTATGTAAATAAATAGTAAATAATAGTCAAAATCACAGAAGAGAATTCAAAAAATCTGTCTAAAAAAGAAATCAAAATATCTTTGGCGACAGTTGGATATTTGGTGCATCGGAATGTGTCTGAAACTTCTTCATCTAGTTCAGACGAATAGTGGAATGCAATTTTACAAAATCGCGATGTAAAAAGCGAACACTTGGGCCACGTATTATTGGCTATGAGAATCTATGAAAAATTTTATCCTGAGTCGATAATCTTTTGTCTAAATTTTAAAAATTGCGCCAAAGTTCCTCAACGTCCACTTCGATCCTAATATTCAGATGGGTCGTTGTGAGCTCGGTGTGAGCGAAAATAATGACGTCATTAGTGACGTTTACGCCGCGACCACAACGTCCGCGATCGTCATGTGGAACGACCGAAGGCATATTTTGAGCATTATGAGCGCTTAGTGGAACGCACTCTAAATAGTCTATAAATTTTATAACCACGAAAGAGTTTTGATTGCATTGGTTACAACTTACAACTTCTATGTGGAGGGGGTTAATCTTTTTTTGTTATATTCAAAGTAATATAATAAAAGACTAAGGAAGGAGCATATCAAAAATATTAGGTACACCGCGATGGGCCTCAAATATGGCCGACTTAAATTCCGGTTTATCAGTGTCGTTCTAATTTTATTTAAAAAATGTAAAACTATGATATAGGGTAGACGTGGGGTAGACCCAATAATTTGTTGTTTTATTTTACGTTGTGAATAAATGTTGGTAGTTATTAAATTGTTATAAAAATATATAATTAATAAAAATAGATAAGTTATAATAAGTATTTATTAACACAAACATCCGATACGCTACTGAAGCAGGTAAGTCAAATTAACGTATCTAAATTCTTTGACATCTAATCTTTGACAAGTAATAAATAAAGCTAAAAATGCAAGAGAAATATATAATTTAGTTAATTTAAGTGAATGATCGGTTTACTACACGTATGTATAGTATATAGTCACTTACTAGCGAAAAGTTGTTCCATTATTTCACTCAATTCTTGCCGAGATCTACCGCACGCTACACAACCAACTATTTTGTAGAGTCTTTTTCAATAAATCGCGATAGTGTCACTGTTAATTTAAGTTCTGCCACAATTTCCATCTAGATTTACTACCTTTATACAACTATCAGTAGTAGAATAAATAATAAATAACATAAAATCAGCTCCGTAAAGACTGACAAATCCACAAAATTTCAAATCAAATTCAAATGTGTCAAATGAATCGTCAAACAGAACTGTCAAGGATCCCCACCCTAGAGAGCTTTTATGGTGCCTTTTCCGTCCACCATGCATGAATACATGGATAGCATTATGCTCCTTCCTTAGTCTTCTTATTCAAAGTTATATTATATATTTATAACCATGCATGAAGTTGCACGAAAGAGTTTTGATTGCACTGGTTTCAACTTCTATGCGAAGGGGGTTAATCTTTTTTTGCTATATTATATAAAAAAAAGATTAACCCCCTCCGCATAGAAGTTATGGGAAGGAGCCTTTCCAGAGATAACTACGAGATGCCCAAGTCAATGTGTATAACTGGTTCTCTAATAGCTATATATAAAAATCCAATGACGGATCCGTTGAATCTGGAGATAGTTGGCGCTGCGATCGGCGCTAAGCGATTCAAAAAGCGCGCCTTTATTTGAATTTAAATATTTTTATATATATATATATATTATAATTACCAAATAAAGACTAATAAGAATTAAATTATTTATTAAGAGATAAAAAAATAATATTTTCAAATATGTTACAATAAAATGATAATTTTAACAAACATAATAAATAAATGGTACAAGGAAATAAAACAAACATTTGAGATACAAATGTTGCAGTAAAAAAACAGTAAAAAATGGAATATCCATTTTTTCATATGAAAACCATGACATCAGGGAAAAAGCTTTACGTGCCATATGCTTAACGCACGTTAGGGTCCACGTGGAAACACCAAACATTCAGCACAGCGAAACAACGTGGCCGCATCCGAAACTCCTTCCAAAGAAAACTTTTCAATACATTGACAAATTTTTATCCTGTGTCCATCCTTGAAAAAAAAAGTATTATTAGATGTGAATGAATTAGGGTTTCCATACATCCGGATTTGGCATGTTTTAGTTTTTATGGTGTCTGGGGTATAATGCGATTAAACTGTTTCACAAAATTATTTAGTTTTTAAGGATCAGATTTACCGCACTTTCTTTCAATTTCGATTGGATTACTCTTAAAATCGATCGGACACCTTAAAAATTAAAAAGAACATTCTTTCTAAGGTTTCCATGTTTAGGTTTTTAAGGTCTTTATTAGGTGCATACCTAATTATAGTAAAATAAAATAAAAAAAAAAAAAAAAAAAAAAATTGAAATTAAAAGAACAAAAAATAAAAAAAAAAAAAATATGTATGTGTATATATGCTAGAAGAGCTAGAAGAATGTCAGATTGTACTAATAAAAATTACACATAATTAATTGCAGTATGCCATATATGAATTCTCGTATAAGACCATATGAGGAATACATTTTTTATTTGAAAGTGGAAGACAAAAGACATATGAAATAAAATATCTTTAATTAATATTATATTTAATGTTGAAGCCAAAAAAAATCAACATTAAATAAAGACAATGAAACTTGAAACTAATAGATGTTTTATTTCAGCATATTAATTTGTTGTTTATTGAAATTACTGGGATATATTACCCCATGTCATTTTCCTTAGGAGTGCATATTCCTTTTCAATACTATCCTACAATTGCTTCTTGGTCATGTTGCTCTAAAAACTGAAGAGTGTATATTTGTTTGATGACATATGTTTATGTTAACCCTGATGGTGCTGCAATTTGTTTCAGAACATAGTTCACCTAGAAAATATACTGGTTAAGTATTTTTTATGTAATTGTGATATGTTTTGATCTGTAATGTGTTCTGTAATGTGAGTTGTTTTCATGACAAATTAAAATTTATTCCTGTTGGTTTAATATATAAACAAACATAAAACATTGAAAAAATTTGAAATTTTTAGTTTGATAGTTGTTAATGTTGACTAAATATCATATTAAAAGAAAATAACCATCTATTAAGAATACCGATATTTTATATGCTACACCAAGCGATATTTTTATTTTTAAAATACTTCTATTAGTACTTCTTGAAAAAATATTATAATCTACGTCCTACATCCAATCTAAGTCCAATGAAAAATATCGAATTTTGGATTATTTCAGAGAATCATAGTGTTGAACAGAAGCACATGTAACTGAACGAAGTAATACTGA